>NC_135179.1:24233171-24553483 GCF_041146795.1 Maylandia zebra | reverse complement strand
GAAATCTACACATGGAAATACAGAATATAAGCCCAAAACAGACTCTGTACAGTTCTAACAAGCCTGAAAGTCAATGTTTGGCTGGACTGTTTCCCTCCTCTTGACAGCCACCCTTTCATGGAGGCCATTTCTGATGAGGCTTCAGCAGCTGGATAAATTGAAGGGCCAGATGTTCCTCACAGGTCCTGTGTCAGGTCTTTTTCTAAGGACATACCGTGTTTAGATCCTGTTCATCTACTGTACACAGTTTTTATGCCTAATTCTTTCTTTTATCCAGCAGCATACTGAAATATGCTAAGATTCCAGCTAACGGCTTCTTGGGAATCTTTAAAATATGTGATGTTTGCTGATGATACAAACTTATTTTGCTCAGGAAAAGACATAAAGAAATTACTGAAAACAGTGGAAACAGAACTCATAAAGTTAAATAGATGGTTTGTATTTAATAAACTATCATTGAATGAAAGTAAAACAAAATTTATGTTATTTGGAGGTAGTAAAAGTAATATTAAAGTAAAATTGAATTTAAATAATGTTGAAATTGAAAGAGTATATGAGACAAAATTGTTAGGAGTAATTATTGATGATAAACTTTGTTTGAAGCCCCACATAGAACATGTGAAACGAAAATTATCCAAGTCTATTTCTATTCTTTATAAAACAAGAGATTTTTTGAATAAGAACTGCCTTTATTTATTGTATACTTCCCTTTGTTTGCCTTATATGACCTACTGTGCAGAAATTTGGGGGAACACATACAAAACATATTTGGATTCAATATTTAAATTGCAAAAAAGAGCTATTAGAATAATAAATAAAGTTGGATATAGGGAGTCCACCAACCAGTTTTTTTGTAGGATCATCTATGTTAAAATTCATGGACATTATATATTCTAAAACTTTAGAAATGATATATCGTGTGATGAAAAAGAATGTTCCAATTTGTATTTTAAGTATGTTTCAACTAAGAGATGGAAAATGTGATTTGAGGGGGTCTTATAAGTTTGAAATGCCTAAAGTGAGAACCAATGTTAAGTATAGATGTGTGTCAGTTTTGGGAGTGAAATTATGGAATGGACTTAATGATGAACTGACGATGTGTTTTTCTTTGTCATTCTTCAGGAAGATTTTAAAAATTAGTATTATACAAGTTTATAGAAATTTGGTTTGTTAACATTTTTTTGTGTTGATTTAATTTCTTGATTTATCATTGATTTCTTTTCAAACTGTTATACAACTTATTTATCAATGTTATTTATTTTCTTGGTTAAGGATTTGATTATTTCTATGGGGGTAAGGGATAGGATAAGTATAAGCCATAAGGCTTCAGCCTATTCCTTTTTCGGTTACTGTTTGAGTACTTTTATGTAAAATTATAATCTGTTGTTGTTGTTGTTGTTGTTGTTGACTGAAATAAAAAAAATAAAAAATAAAAATTTCAATTTCAATTGTTAGTGCAGAAATACTATTTTATGCCCTTCAAACTGTGTTCTCATGCTAAGTTGTTTGTTATGTGTAGGCACGACAATGGTTCATCCTTTGCACCATTAGGCACAGTTTTTAAGCTTCAGTGATTTGTAGTTCAGTGTTAAGTGATCAGGTACAAGGACTGGACTGAAAATGAAGGAAAAAGCAGCCAACGCCCAAAGAAAAACCTGCAGAACTATTGCTCGAGACCACTTTTTAAAAATTGTGATAAAGTCTTGCTCCTTGTAGAAAAAAAAATGAATAAAGTAACAGTGTTGTAGATTTATATATTAATTAATCAATAGTGAAGACAAGGGTTTGATGTTGTCAGTCATACTGGGTAGCCTCTGCCACTCACCATGCTGGGCCTCCCTCTGCTCCAGCTCCTGTCTGAGTTGCTGCCGCTGCTCCTTCATCCTGGCGAGCTCCTGGCTGCTCCCTGAGCTGAGGCTGTGCAGCCTCTTGGCCAGAGCCTCAAGTCGGTCCCGCTCCAGGTACACCGCCTTCATCTCTGCTTTCAGTTCCTTAGCACTGCTGAAGTCATTACCTGCACCGGTGCACCACAGGAGCACATTATGCTTACAACGTCCATTAACGAGCTTCTTGATCATTAATAGCGTAATTAAGTGAGGCTAATGGTGGGTGAGCCAAGTAAATGGGGTAAATAAAAAAAAGGGTAATGCAGCAGGGATGTAGTGGGGTGTGGTTGAGTGGAAAGTTACCTGAGATGGCTGCCAGTTTGGCTTCATGTAGTGCCAAAAGCTGTGTTTCAGTCTCACTGACTTTCCTCCTTAGGCTGCTGCCCAGTCTCTGACTCATGACCACCTGAGGAAAAGAAAGAGAGGAACATGCAGAGGAGAGAGCAGGGGGGGAGGGCGGTAACTAACAAAACCTTCGCAGACACATGGATCCCACAGGAGGCAAAGCTCATTTCCAATTCCACTTTCATTTTCTTTTTGACACTCATTCTTACAAGACCTTACAAATTCATTTCCGTCCTTCTGTGTTCGCTCTGCTTTGAATACACAGCAGAGCATCAACGCCGATGTGTTACCTTTGTCTATAACCTTTAGAAAGAAAGAGAGTGCTTCTCCTTTCACATGGACAGACTGGAAAATGTGAAATCCTCATAAAAGATATCATTAGAAAGTCAGAGAGGAAAAGGCCCCTGAATGTCACAGCCTGATGGGGATGCGGCACCTCAGCCCTGAGTATTCACAAAGGAGCTGATGGTCTCCATCAGCCCGTCTGGCCCTCATCTGCCCTCACCCTGTCCTTTAAACCTCTGTTATTTCCATTATATACACTTTGAACCACAGCT
The DNA here is from genome assembly GCF_041146795.1 of Maylandia zebra. NCBI lineage: Eukaryota > Metazoa > Chordata > Actinopteri > Cichliformes > Cichlidae > Maylandia > Maylandia zebra. The sequence goes on along the minus strand of NC_135179.1, from coordinate 24,550,695 downwards.
ACAATCCCCACAATCCGCTTCCTTCTTTTTAGGAACTGTTTTTCTTTATTTTCACTGCTCAAAGAGATTTGGATCCAGATTTTCTGACGCGTGTTTTCCTTAAATCTGACACAGTTATGTGCAACACTTTGAAAAGGCAGTCAAATAGACTGTTATTTCCGAGGCAGAACATCCCCGGAGAGTTTTCTCCGCACAGAAATGTAGAAAGCGGATTTTTTTTTCCCCCAAACAGGCTTGTATAATTTTATTTCATGCATTACATGAAGTGAAAATATTTTTTGAGTGCTTTTTCAAACTGTAGAAATTCTGACATCGCTGATTTAATTTCAAAACATCAGGCTATTTGTCAATTTCAAAAAAGTTACTTTCATGTCAGCAATCATTTTGTCACAGCAGGTGAGCAATTTTCCACTTGGTGAATATATCATCTTGGAACCAAACTTCTCATTTTAGCTTAACAATGGGCACTTTGTGATGATGGTAAATGTATATCTGGGTAGAAACCCACGACATTTCTTTCAGGTGCAGCGGCAACATCAATCAGTGATTTGATGATGGCTTTCTGAAAGACTCAGTGACAGTAGCTTTACAGAGCTAACTCTGTAAGCTAACTTCTATCTCCTTATTCCATGCATCTAGTTTCTGGATAAAAATATCTGAAAAAAAGAAAATAACTAGTAAGCAGCATATGTCCGAATGAATATGCCAAAGTACAGAGGATGACAACAATAGCTTAGATAACCACTCATCACAAAGAAAGGTATACAGAAGAGCCTCTCTGAACACAACACATTCACCTTGAAGCATATGGGCAAAAACAGCAGAAGAACAGGAAAGCGATGTTGTGAAGTGTAATAATATGGAGGATATTTTCTTAGCCCAGATTGGTCCCCTTATTACCAACTGAGCATGTACTGTTGCTGACTACGCTCACCTTTTTATAACCAGTGTGTCCATCTTCTAATGGTTGCTTCCAGCAGAATAACATATGTGACAAAGATCACATCATCTTAAACTGGTTTCGTGGACATGGCAGTGAGTTCTCTGTACTCAATGCCCTCCACAGTCACCAGAGCTCAATCCAGTAGGGCACTTCTGGGTTGTGGCGGAACATGAGAATCACATCGTGGATGTGCAGCCGACAAATCTGCAGCAACTGTGTGATGCCGTCATGTCGATATGGACCAAAATCTCAGAGAAATGTTTCCAGCAGCTTGTTGAATCTGTGCTACAAAGAATAAAGGCTAATGGATGTCCAACATCATCCAGTACTAGCAAGGTATAGATGAGCTCATGGTTTGGATCTCACCCTAAAAGTGTCAATCTGACAACACGCACTGCCAAGCAGCCCCAAATGATGAATTGCTTTTTGGGGAAGAGGAGAGACGTTGCAGGTAAACAGATGTGGGGATTAGAGTTTTTAGAACCCAGTGTGGTACACTGAAACACACTAAAGCTGACGTTGTTTGCTCTACATGTACTCTTGCAGATGCCTCAGGATTTTACAGTTGAACAACATGAACTCCATGTTGAAAGTCATACCCGAGACTATTTGACTCAGTTCTCATCACCAGTGACCATCTTTGACATGAAAAATTCAGGTCAGTTTGAGACAGACACTGACCGCTCTCACGGCACATTTAGCGTCTGTACTGATGCATATGTGCAAGAGAGATCTAAATGCAGTAGCAGCACAGAAGTGGTGCAAAATCTCAACATTAACAGGAACTGCTGCTACATCCAAATCAAGTTTTTGCTTCTTATGGTCTTCTGATTACACCGTGTGCAGCTTTGTGCCTCCTTTGTGCAGGAAGCACAAAGGAAAAGCAAACCCTTGATAAGCATGAGTGAATTCTAGTTATACAGCAGCATGCAAACCCAGGTAAACACACAAACAATGGACACGGGCTTCAAATCACTACGTTAGCCATGTTTTACTCATTTAGTTGATTTTAAAAGTGTGCATTTAAGCAAATCGGACAGCTTTTTCATCATCAGGTGTTGTAATAATTTTACGGATGATTTAGAATTTAGGGAGGATTTATTCAAAATGACAACTCCTGTGACTCTTGCAAAAAAACTGGAGAGTTTACTGCCTTGTCAAAGAGAAACAAGCTCATGAATACAGACACTGACATTTAGTACATATATTAAAAACACCAAAGCTCGCACAAGACACATAATGTGTATTTTGACTTACTGCTTATTAGATATTCACACACATTCAGTCATCGTCGACATGCTGAGAAGAGAATGAGATGATATAGAATAAATCAAGTCAGCGGAACAGTGGCTTACCTTAGCAGTGGCTTCCTTAATGGACAGATTTAATGCCTGCTCCTGCTCCTGGAGTCTGCAAAATAAAAACATAAATGTCACAGTGCAGGACTAAAGGTAATTTTTTCCATTTTGGGGATGAAATCGGGAGTTATCAATATGATATCTCCTGTTCCAATCTAGATTTTTTTTTTTTTTGTTTTTTTTTAGCTTCTACTCATCTGGCAGCTAATCGCTTAACGGTTTGCAAACTAACAACTATCAAACTGAACCTTGGATAACTTTTTAAAGGACAGTCTTGAGAGTGTTTGTCCAGTGGATGGGAGCAAATATTCAACGACCAGTTCAGCCATGCACAAAAGTGAGACATTTCTTTATATTTTGCAGCTAATTATCTAGATTGCAGTCTTTTAACGTGTTCTTGAGGAATCGTTCTCCTGGCTGTCTAAAGGTCTTTCAAGGTCTTTCTTTAGACATTGGCCATATTTTTATCATTTTATCCAGTCCTTTTACCTGACCACTCTCAGAGGAACAGCTTTTTATTTGTTAAGCCACTTAAAACTGACTTATGAATCATTCACGGACAAAAAAATAAATCTAATTTAAGGTCTGAACCAGTGTTGTACTCTACACATATGATAACATAGCAGCCTGTCATGAAAACGCATCATTTGTTCACATTTGTTTAGTTGAATAGTTGCACCAACAAGGTGACTTACAAAGAACTTTTAGCCAAAAACTTAGTGTGCAGACATAGTGTGCAGTGTCCTTAAAAACCTTGACAAGTTCAAGAGAAAGCAAGATGTTGCAAACATATAACTGTTGATCTAGATAGTTAAAGAAGAAAGTTTCATTGGCAAAAGGTCTTCATCAGCATATACGAAGGAGGTGAGGAGAGAAGTACAACAGTGAGTGTCTAAAGCCAGCTGTAAAACACAGTGGAGGCTCCGTCATGGTGTATGGCCACATTTCAGCCAGTGGTGATGGGAATGGAATTATAAACGCAGGAAAGTACCATCAGATTTTGATTGGCCATGTAATCTGGAAAGCGTCTGATTGGCAACAGCTTCATTTTTCAGCATGACGATCATCCCAAACACACCGCCAGTGCAATAAAAACATACCTAGATAGAGAAACACACATTGGAACACTATCAGTCATGGATTGGCCTCCCTGTAGCCCAGACCTCAACATTAACGAAGAGTTGTGGGATCATCTTTACAAAAAACAAAACAAAAAGGCAGCCAAGATCCAAAGTAGTCCTTAAAGAAGCTTGGAGAACTATATTGAAGACTACTTAAAGAAATTACAAGAATGTCTTCCTAAGAGCTCAGGCCATACCATCACCACCAATTTTCAAGTTCATGTGGGTTAGCTTAAGACTTTCTTACTTCTCTTAGCTTCTTAAACATCTTGGCATACAGAAGATAAAAGACTTGTGGGTATCTCCATACAGAGTAAGTTCTTTGAACACTGTTCATCTTAGGTTGTAAAAAAATACATATAAGCTGATACTGTGTGCAAACACGAGCATAAGAGACCTGCATTGTGAGGACACGAGCTTTAAATTTTGCATTTGGAATCAAATGCTGTAACCAGTGAAGCTTGAGCCTGCATCTGGGTGGCTTACTTTAGCGTAAGAAAGAGAAACGCTGTGAGCGAGTGTGCCCCTTTTTGGAATACTGACCTGAAATAAACTACATCAAAATAAAGAGAAGACTGAACCTGAAAAACACCTTCCATTGTAAAATATGGCTCAATATTTGTGTTTTCTTTAACTGGCCTGTTGGATTCAACTCTAGCCCAATATTTCAGACAATAAGGGAAAACAGGACAACCCATTAAGGTCACACTACTTGGTGACAGATCTAAATCAATTACAAGATGGAGAAAAATGAGCATAAAATCCATTATGCACAGTACAGTCACCTTGAGACAGTCCCAATTGTCTCACAAAAATCATTATGTCCACTCCATGTTATTCAAGCTGATGCTCAGAGTGAGTCAGAGTTAAATGTTTTCTCTGAACATCAGTCTTATAGCGCCGAGTGGATTTCTTTAATTCAGTATTCGTGTGGAAAAAAACCTGATACGAGACAGAAATATCCTGTGTTGTTTGGAAAAGGGGCGACTGCAACACAATCATCACGGTGACCCGTGGCAAGCCACCCACAGATGTGCAGCTGAATATCCAATCTGAGGTCGCAATTTCAATCAGCAACGAGAATAAATGCGTTTCAGCCGGGGTGAGAATAAGCCAGATATCAAATTATGCCAGTGGTGGTGGGTCACACCGCCAAGAAGGCGATAAGTACAATTTACATGTCTTTCTAACGAGTGGCAAGACGGAGAGGCTTTCCACAGTGCTCCCTTGCAAGCTATTAACTTCAGAGGATATGATGCAAAGTGATCGTTAGCATCTAAGAAAAAAGCCATTAAAATTCAAAGCAGGTTCAAGCAGGTGTGAGAGAAGAAGACTGAAGGCACGTGGGATAAGAAACTAGCTGTCCTCTCTGAATCTAAGAAACAAGTTACTCCTAAAGGGCTGCAAACTGCTTTACATTACATCCATTTGTCAGTGGCTTTTGTTTATAAAGACTTGAAATACATGAGCTGAACCTCTCCAGGAACAATAGGCATCCAGTGCTGCATGGGCAGACCTGTCGATCACCGAACAAAGTGAGCAATTTTGCCTGTAAGCTGATAAAAAGGGTAATGATTCATGTAAATGCAAGGCTAGGTGTCTTCTGTGCTGTTACTGGAGGTGTTGATTTGGTTGAAACGTGATGGTGTGATTTTGACAATTCTGCTGAAAGATTTATTCAAAGTGCCACTTTGTCTAAGGATGGATGAAGCTGAGAGGCGATGACTTAGAAACAGCAGATCGCCACTGACACATCAACTTCAAAATGGGCTAATTATATGTATGTAACATGATGAAAGAGAAAAAAACCCTATGGACAGACTGTTGCATGGTCACCAGCATTTGCAGCTCTATAGCAGCCCCACCTGGCCGTTCCAGGTATTGCACAAATACAAATACTGACCACTGCATAAGAAGTGAGCACATCTGACAGACTTGTACTAAACAAATGCTTTATGCATAGTAACCACACCAAGATCTTGCACAAGGTTAAATTATCATTACTGTGGCTAATTTTGCCCAAATTAATTGATATTTTCATATTTTTATCAAAGTAATATTAAATACAAATCTGGCTTCTACTGCACATTTTGAGTAATATTAAATAAGAAGATGCACCTCCTGGAGTTTTTATGAAAAATGAAAGAATACAAAACCTTTTGACTGCACTGGATAAACGTTACCTGTCTATTAAGCTGGCGTCAGGTAACAAAAATACTTCTTCTACATTTACAGTAAAGAATTATGTTTAAAACTCCAGTCCTCCTGCTGTCAGAGGAGGAAACCATCATAAAGTGGATAAACAAATAGCTGTCATGGAGGATGCTGTGATGTTTGGCAATTTGTCAGCTTCAGGGCTTGTTTTCCTCATACACTGTGCCGATTCCTCTATTGTATATAAATATGTAAGTAGAAATACATCAAATTAACACAACAACACAAATTATGTTACCTTCAAACTAGTTCTGAGTAAAGGTTATGCATGCAAAGGCCCAATCAGCGGACACTTTTCACAGTTTAGGTGTTAGATCCGGCTCGACCAATCAAACTGAGAGTCCAACGACCGACAGGAGAAACTGTAATACCGACGTGCAAAATTCAAAAGGTGTGAAAATGTTTTCTCAATGCTCAAGACCTCAATTTCCATTTTTCACATACATTTGCACATTTTCTTAACTATTCTGCTCGCTAGCAGAAGCAGATCCTGGAGAGCAAAACGCCTTTAATACATCCAAAGATCTGCAGTGAAGGCTTTGATTCCCTCATTTGAAGTTTTTCCCTAAATACAGATGAGGACAGAATTACTAGTGAAGTGTTTTTGAGGAGATTACAGTTCCAGAAACGTTGAATCATCCCCACATCATAACACTCCCACCACTGTGCTTCACTGTGGGGACGGTGCTGTTTGGGTTATACGCCTCTCCCTTCTGTCTGTGACCAAAGAGCTCTAGTTTCATCTCATCTCACCAAATGATGCACTTCCAGTATGAACAATCTTTCCCCAGGTTGTTCTTAGCACATTTCAGCGTGGCAGTTGTTCTGGGCTCTTTAGTCTCATCTCCGACTAGTTCTCGTTCCGGTCATTCTCAGTGCTTTTTTAGAGGCAGAGAAGATTTATATACTGTGGAGGATAACTCTTGGTTTTTGTAAGCTTTGAGGAATACAGAGTTAAAGCATGTCATTGCGCATATATAATAAATAATAATAATTTTATCCTCATTTGTAAACTTCTGTTCCTGGGAACAGCATGTTTCATTCATTCATTACCTGCAGCTTTGTAAAGGAGGCTCTAAATTTTTAATTATTTCATGCAACCACTCAAACAAGATGAAAGCATTATTATTAACTATGCTCAAAAAGACAACTGTTTAGTTCTCTATTTTTCCACTTCCTTTTTTTTCGGCTCATGCAAACACAGCCTTTCATGTCACAAATGTGACATTTAAGCAAGCAAATCATGACATATATGGCGCTGACCTGAGCATGGAGGGAGGACGAGAGACTGAGATTTGTGTGCGATTCTCAGAAGCGACGAGGTCCTGGAGGGTTCGGCTCATGTCGCGAAGCTGAGCCGTGCTGCAGCTCCTCAGCACGGAGGCCTCCAGCTCCTCAGCCTCCACCTGTTGCTCTTCCTGCTGGATCTGCTGCTCCAGACACCGGCTACGGTCCTTCAGCTCCACCAGTCTCTGCTGCAGCTCTGCGATCTCCTCCTGCAGAGGTGGAGCAATGTTCATTTCATTCATTTTACATGTATGTTAGAAATAACATAGTTTCTATGAAGGTAATCAGCAACAGTGAAGTAGTCCTTCAGTTTTTTAAGCCAGCAGATTGAATGAAAAATTCAAACACCTAATCTGAAACTGAAGGAAACTTGACTGGTGAGTTATTAGCTTTTTTCAGAATTGTTAATCAATAGTTTGTTTGATATTAAAGTAGCAGTGAGATTAATTAATCTTGTTCACACTCATTCACTGTCAGTGTAAATACTGCTGACAGCTATGCATATTTTACAAATTTCATTCACTTTTGTGAGCAAGGAAAGAAGCTGTTTTATTAAATTCTCAGAGGAGCAGTAACTCAGACCAGCCTGACGTACAAAGCGGAACGACGTGAGCCGAATTTACCTCGACAAGCCGTCTCTCTCGTATCAGACGTTCTCTTCGTTGCAGTGGACCCTGTGATGAGTCGGATTGCTCCCCTGCAACAGGCTCTGCACACTCCCTGCCACAAAATGACACCATTTTTAACAGCTTTGATTAACATTTTCAGGAGGTTAATCCACATTTAATGTTGCTTTTAATCTCTGTAAGTCAAAGCTAAAGAGAGCTGCAGATTGGTAATATACAGTATGGTTGTGTGTAATCACTTTTTCCCACAGATTCTCATCAAATAACTCTGTGACAGTGGAAAATCTGCTGTTTATCAGAGGTGACCTAAAATCCTTTTGCTTATATTTGTTCGGGATACTCTCTGAAGAGGCCCCACCTGATTTCCTTCCTGTCACAAGAGCTATTTTGGAGAGCTCCCCCTCTTTGATCTGTGCTACAATATTGCAACAAAAGAAAGAGAATGAGCTTATGAACTCAAATAAACCCCATTATGTCCTGAACAAAGGGAGTTTATTGCTATAAAAGTAGATCTGTTTTTGTTTAAGTGACACACAATATAAAACGAGGTCCAAAACAAAACAGGAAAAGTAATTTTCAGTGTAACCACATTTCATATTATATTCCCCTTATATATTGTATGCAGTTAACGTTTTAAATATAGTGTTTCAGTTAACATGATCAAACCAGCACTGACCTGTACTGACTGCAGTCTGCCCTCTGGAGGGCGCTGTCCACCGCCTGTCGGAGCCTCTCCAGGAGCAACGCCACGCTGGGCTGTTGGGAGGGTAAACCCAGCTTCAGAGTGCTTCGTTCTTTAGACAGCTCCTCTAACTTTTTCCCAAAGCGCTCAGCTGTGAACACACATACACACATGCTGAATAACATGCAGAAAACATCAGCTAGAGGAGTCCAGTTATCAGCAAGTGGTGTTGTGTTCTAGCCCTTTACTAGAAGTCATTTAAAGGGAGCACATTTCTGACCTTGCTGTATTTATGAATCCTGAATAAAAATCTGCATTTCTTGGCTCTGTAAACACATAAAACTAGAATTATCCCAGTCTGGCGGGTTCATAGCTAAATTAAAAGATGGCAAGCACGACATACACAGACAGAATTTACAGAACCAATCTCATCAGCTATTTAATCCAACACTGTGTAAGTGGAAAAACAGAAAACTAAACGTATAAGTCAGAGAATGAATAGACAAGGAGAACACCAGCCAAGGCATACAACACTGACCCAAATAATAAGCACGTTCGAACAGATCTACAGGATACAGAAACATGTGTATTTAAACCTGTTTTTAAGCTGCTCCCTTATTCACAGGGGTCACCACGTGCAGATAGACACACATGGTTTTAATATGGTGGGTTTTTAGGCTGGATGCCTTTCCTGACAAAACCCTCCCAGTGATTTCAGTCTCCTGATATCAAACCAGGGATCTTCTGTGTGTAATGCAAATGTGTTAACCACAGAAGCAGATGTATCTTATGTATTTGTTCTATCACAAAATAAAAGAAATGGGTTAAAATGCAGTTTTTGGTTTGATTGTTTATATTTTTTTACAATATCTAGGTCAGGTACAAGTACAAATGATATTTGTTAGGTTTGAGGCTTTGTTGTTTCGTTGCAATAATCACGGGGAACCCCTTCCTGTAAACTTTTCTGTAAAAGCTTCCCTTATTTCTCTGTAAATACCCTTTATTTTGATTTGAGTCGACATAATAACTGTGCTACTTTCTGTTTTAAGCCACATAAATTGAAGATTTTCTAGTTTTACCATTATAGGATAGTTAAAAATAAAGCTCTGTGCCTCATCTCTCACATGTTCTTTCACACAGGTCATCTCAGTATGGTGAACAGCAAATTAGCAAGAAATTTAATAAAGAAGCTGACATCAAAGTGATAAATGATCCAAACATGTGAGTGCAAGCACACTCATGAGTTAGAAGGACAGCACGTGTTAAGCTCCTGTGGCTTTCTGGTCACTGAGTCAGAATATTTTCACTTTGAACTGTGCTCTTTTCTCTAACTTTAAGTTATTGTGTTTAGGGATATTAAACTTTACTTTTTAAAAACAAATAGTAAAAAGATAAATAGAATCTTATCAAATCATTCATAAAGTCGTTATTTTGTAACCTTAACCGAAATGGCTAAACTGGTTTACCTGCGTCATAATCGTCGTCCAGAATTGCTTTCTGCTGGAGCCTCTGCAGCTTCAACATCATGGATTCAATCTGAGAGACAGCAAAAAGACAGAACAGGTTACACAACAGTAACTCCAGAGTTCATCGCCTTTTAAACAGTCAATATATGCAGAAAAAAGGTGGGTGCAATGACTGCCAGGTCAAAGTGATACTGGGTCAGCAAGCTGAGGAAAGGGCGTTAACAATAACTTGACTACAGTACTTCACCGTTTTACTTTTTTTGAGGAGGACCTGAAAGATTCTATCAGATGTAAAACACTAAAGCAAATACTGAAAAATGTTTTTATCAGATGAAATATGGGGTCATTTTTATCACTTTCAAGCTTAGAATGTAAGATAAAAAAAAAAATATTGTTTGCTTTTCTGTAAAATACTCACAAGGCAATTATTTCTCATTTCTTGCAAAATGCATGAATTATACACTAATTAAAAGTACTTAGGTAGTACTTAATATTAATTACAGAATAATTTGTCTTCTTTTCTATAAAATACCTGCAGTTATTCCCTTATTCTAGTGTACCTATCTTTAAGTATTTCCTTGTAAATTTAATTACTTTGTATTTTCAAATAAACTATATTTAAATTTCATTTAATTTCAGGGGAATTATGTCCTTACTCACGTGCAGTATTACAAAGTGTTAACCAAAAGTTTGGTTAAGTAGGTGAGTTGAATACTTAGTTTTCTCTTTCAGAAAAATCTAAACCTGCTTGCTTTTGTCTTTCTTAATAAAACAAGAAAGCATCAGTACAGCATCACTCTGATGAGTCTGTAAGTACAATGTTCTGCTATTAGAAAAAGCTAGCTGGTTAGCTTGAACGTCTAAAACAAGTGTAAACAAACAAACACGATACATGACCAGGTCTTAAAGTGCAACTTAGTTCTGACACTTAGTATAAGATAAAGAGATGATTAGTGAGTTTCAGAGTTACTCAACTCTTGGGTGAATTTTGTTAACAAAACAAGGCTAACAGCTGCTGGCTGTAGCTTCATATCTACCAACAAGGTATGAGCTGGAACTAGTAAGGAAAGCAAATACGGGTTTCCTGATTTAATATAGTATTCATCTCTCTGTAGTTTAGTCTCATCTTGACTGTAGACCAAGGTGTCAAACCTAGGGCCCGGCAAAAACTCCAATCTGGCCCACTGGAAGAATTTGGAAAATGTGAAGGAGTGAATCGATTTTGAACTTTTAACTGTATTTTCCTAGGATATACAGCTTTTTCCATTGACAAACACCACCCCCCATTGCAATCTATACTACACCAAATAGTCAAAAATAACAGAAAAACAATTCAATGACAGAGAAGTTCCTGTATCGACTATGTCCATCATAGAAATTTCTACTATAGAAATAAAAGAACATTATTATAAATATAGGAAAGTGAGGGGTGCCAGAACTTTTTCTGTTATTTTACATATTTATCATATAGAACAGACATACTGTTGAAATTTCTTCTTGGGAAAATTGTTTAGTTAAACTTTACTAAACAGAAAGTGGAGTTTCACTAGTTCGTCACACTTAAAATCAAAGTGGGCTGTATGTGGCCCATAGTGTTAGATGAGTTTGACGTCGCTGCTCTAGACCTTGTTGGGAGATTAATTTGAATGACTGATATGTGAATTTCATGAGTCTGTCTTGCCCACCTTGGTGTGAGTGCGGTTGTTTTGGAGGCAGTCTTGCAGCACGCCCTCGTACTTCTTCAGCAGGTTATCCCAGCCTTGCTCCAAGGCAGGTGTAGCGCTCTCGTAGCCTGAGGTGACAGAGGAGGCAGAGGTACTGTCCGAGTCCAGGGAGAGTGAGGAGGTGGCCTCTATATCAATAGACTGAGCCTCACAGTCAGGCACGTGGGATCTTTCTACGTGGGTGGCAAACAGGCATTCTCGCCAAAACTTTCCTCCAGGTAGTGTTTGAGCAGGAGACGACTGCTTAGAGAAATTGTGCTCGACAGGTAAGGTTTCGGGTTTTGTTTGAGGCAGGTCAGATGCTTTTGTTGATGAACTTAGTTCTTGCTCTTGTGTGGGTGTGGTGGTTGTTTTCTGGCTGGAGGTAAGTGACTGTTGGATGAAACTGAAGCTGGAGTTAAAAGAGTCCTCTGGCTCTGAATGAGTGTCCAGGCTCGAACTTAACCTGAGTTCATTGTTGGGCAGTGAGGACTGGCCCAGATGGCTGGATGTACTCTTAGAATTGCAGTCCACAGGGGAAGGAGGGTGGGTAACAGAGCAGACAAAGCTCTGAGTCTTCCAGGAGCTACACGTGTGTTTATCAGGCTGTTGATGATTTATTAAAGACACACTGTCTGCAGGAGCTGGACTTGGCCTTTGAGCATTAGTTGCATCAGCTATGTCAGCGTCACGTCCTGATTTTCCATTGGTAATAAAAGTGGTTGTCCCAACGTCGTCCTCCTCTTCCTGAGTGGCGCTCTGCAGTCTGCACTGCTCTCCTCTCATGTACCCTGGTCTTCGGTGGAGCCTCTTACGGCTGGAGCTGCCAGCTGTCCCTGATGCTCTGCCACCTGTCGATGCAGAGATTAACCATTAAGCTTGACAACATGGCCATGAGGAAGATAACGCATGACCTCATAGAACTGGTAGGATTAACCATGTAATCAATGGCTAGAGCAGGAAGATGTAATGCTACGTGTACTAATTACACAAGTACCCGAAGCAGCTGTGATCCAGCAAAATGACCTTGTTTTTAAAAATAGTGCCTAATGGACTGAATTTTTTTTTTTTTTTTTTAAACGTTGGGCAGATGTGTGACATTTCCCAGGGTTCTGCTCCAGCTGTTGGGAAATACCAAAGCTGCACAGTCATTTATAAGTTAAGACATGCCTCTCTGTGGGATACCAGATGCATGAACAATATATTCTGAGGTTAGATTTGCATTTGTTTATTTTTGCAAATAGCAAAATTCTTCAGAGGAAAGGTTCTCAAAACATAGCAGGGGGTTCACGCCTGGATCTGGAGCCTTAAATCGGTCTATTTCACTGAAATATAGGGCAAAGGGCACACAGGCAAGGTCTGATTCATGTTGGTCCACTAACAAACCGGCACTGATGACGCTATTGTTTTTATAACCACTCAGCTTCTCTCTTTTTCTTAAAGCAGTAAGGCTGATAAAGTTTACCTGAGATCTATTTCTGAGTGGGTGCTATAACCTGTGAGTCTTCCAGCCAAAGCAATAAACTGAAGGATTGTTTAGAACAATACTGATTACCCTCGCTTTATCAAACCCACTTGCACTGCACTCATAGCTTGTCTCAAAGTTTTTCAGTTATTACGAAAGCCATGTTTTTTGTAAAGGGGGCATAACCGAAATAGCTTGTGAAGCACAGACACTGCCAATCTTAGTAACAAGAAGTGATACAAACATGCATGCAAACAGCGTTTGGTCTGAAAGTGGAGCGTAATGATAAAGGCCAGATTGTGGCGGGAGTTAGACACCTGCTGCAGGGCCACGTGATTAATACATATCATGTTTAGGATTCAGACGAGGAGGCGCGCTCAAATGCTGGGGATCAACAGCCCCTTTGTGTACAGCTGCGCTGCTCCTTCTTTCACTTCTGGCTCTCGCTTTCTCCTCCCACTCGCGAACACTGAAGTCACACAGAGGCACACTGACAGTGCTGAAAACACTGGGATCAGTTGTACTATTGTCAGTGTAAAAGCCTGTTAAACGCTTTAACTACGATAAAAACAAATCCAAAAGTAGAAAACGCAAACAAACACATAAAAACAACATCTTACGCAACTGCAAACCTCTACAAATAATGTGTTTTTTGCAGTGGGAGCACAATTATCAAGACAGGAATGCGGGGCATTGAAGAAAGCATGACCGATGAGCAAACCACAGCCCACTTCCCAACACCCAGTAACCTCCTACGATGCCACTCCTAACCTATCCCATGAGACTGTAAGAGACTCAAATAGACACCAGTGAGAGCAGTATTTCAAGTGAAAGTAACACACGGATGCTCCCATTGTAGCCACAGTGTTTTTGTGTGTGTGCAGTGTCACTTAGAGCTTGGGTTACACACAGGTCCATTAGAGGGTCCTTGCAGACGTGGCCACTGGTCCATAACTGATGTAAGAAACCCAACACCATCTGTAGGTTACAGCTACAACCGCACACTGTCTACCATCTGGTGTGGCTAGATGTTATACTAAGCCCTCTACAACAACTAAGAGTCGAAAGAAGAGGGACATGATGGTGTTACTGTATCCTCGCCATACTTCGATTACACAAAGAGAGCTCTTCCTGGTTTAAGGGGAAGGAAATGCCTCAGGGCCCATTGTTTTGTGTCTGCTGGCTTGTGTGTATGTCAGAGGGGCATCTATTTTTTGGCTGAAGCCCCTCAGAGGTATTTTCTACTTCCTGTCGGGCTTTGGGCTAAAATAGTTCACCGGGAATTCAGGCAGAATATACAAACAAGCAAGCAGTGACGTTGAGTGGTTCAACATCAAAGATAAAACAGTCTCTCTGCAACAGCATTCTCACTGTAGCATGTTATCAGTGCTGAAGAAACTGTACAGAGAGCCTGAGAAAAAGAAGCATGTCAGCCAGAAGAGGCGAGATTATTTACCTTTGGAGATTAAAGAGGCCCTCCTCAGCACCCTTAGGTTAAACACTGCATCCAATTGGGCACTGAAAGTGCTTGAGCCAAAGACAGAGAGGAATGCAGGGGCTCTCATAAAAACACAAACATTTGAGGAACAAGCTCAGCACCCTCTGACACACACACAGACACACAAGCGGATCTGCATGTCAGCAACCTCCTGAGAAGCAGCACTGCTCGGCAGATGTGCAAAACCTCGCCACTTGTGACCAAAGAGAGCGTCACAAAAAGGGGAAGTGAAAGTTAGCAGTGATATCTATTCATCTTACTAAAGAAATGACTACATAAGTGGATGAAAACCCAACAATACAGTATGCTCCAATGCCAGTTCCTATCTTTGGTCCTAAATCTTGGTCCTTATCGCTCCATTTTGCACGGTAGGTTAAAGGATGGGGATATTCCAAGGATTGCGTCTCTGCTATGCTCTTGTCAGACTGTAATCACATGAGGATCAGTTGAGTCTGTGTTATAGAGATTCATTTACACACTGCACATACTCTTTAATAGGCATTTTGATATTTCTGGTAGATTAGATTCATTCAAAAATGTCACACAACAGAGACCAGGGAAAAATCTACTCACAGCAGAAGCTGTTTCGGAAGCACTTTGGGAAATAGATTTTTATCTAAGGTTTACCACATCTAGCAGCCTTTTAACTGCAGTAGTTACCCTGTTGCATGTGGCGAGATCATAACAGTCTGATAAATGGGTCTAATGGAGGTCTGATTACCGGCATCCTGCGTGAACAGACTTGGATCACATTTCTATTTATTAGTCAAGCTCATTTTATTTGTATAAAACATGTTAAAAGACCCAAATAGAGACAATACGCAGGAAAATGCTTCTCTACTTTGTCTAAAGAGGTGGGGAACATATTATTTAAGTATTTAATCATTTCCAACTCATCATCACTCCTCCATGAATGACTGGTAGGGAGACTTTAAACCTTTATGATCCAGGGAACTGTGAACTTTCATACACATTCCAGGCAATGCATTATTAAACAGGCTATGAGTCTTCACTGCGGCTGCTCTGCTTTTGTTTAATCATCTGATGATTATCCCTCCCTAAAAACTGCCGGCTTAGTACATCCTAATACTACTATTTTATCCAATTTCGGTGTATTAAAGTTGTATGAAGTTCCTGGGGGTGTATACATATCCTGTAAAAGACCAGGGTCGGTGTGAGAACATCAGCGGATAGTTAAAAATCTTGTTTTACCTTGAATGGTTTCGCGGCGGTGAAGCAGAGAGTTGCCGTGGCATTCCAGTCCCATCAGTCCAGCGAACATTTTTCCATTAAAAAAGGCTGTTTGTGTTGAAAAGTCAAAGAAAGTCAGACCTCGGTGGCACAAGCCTGCATAGAGTTACATCGACCATGTTTTAGAAGAAGTGAAGCCAAGCAAAGGGACTGATCTCATTTCCGTTATGGAAAAGTGAACCCGGGCTGCTATATTTTCCCTGCACACAGTGAGTGACGGGTGAAAACTGCTTCCCAGCGCGCTGTTTTGTCCCTGATGAAAATTTCTTGACACAAACATTTATGGTACATCAGATTCTTACATTTCTCCCCCTGTTGGAAACAAGTGGGTTCCGCTGCGCCTGAACTGACGGTCTGGAGAAAGACTTCACGTCGTGCTGTTCCTTGTGGGGAAAGTATGGAAAACACATCCAGCGGTGGTGTGCAGTGGCAGAAGTACATAGCCCAGGAAAATCCGTCTGTTAGTCGACACATCGATCAGTAATCCGTTAGTCGCTGCGCCCTTGCGTCATGCGTCGCGTTGGAGCTCCTACGTGTTCAGGAATTTGACTCCAGACTCCTTCAGACCGCCTCATATCCACAGCGGGCACACTGTGGAAGTAGCAGCGGACACGGAACCGGATTAAATAACGCAGTTGTTTATGTTTATATGTGCTGTATTTTAGTGTCACTGAAGCTTGTGGAGGAAATTTATGGGGGAAAATACCATCTCTCTACTATTAAGTCACAAATACCATGAAGTTCAAATGTATACACACAGGATGCGTGTGATTCAGTCATTTAAATCACAGTGTAGCAGGTCTGTACTCCCTTACACATCTTAATGTGTCTCTTTCTTTCGGCACTCAGGGAATCAGCGAGTAGCACCAAACCCTAGACCTCACATGGCGCAGAGTCTTTTCATCCACCCCTTCACACACCGCTCATCCCAGTGCTCCTTTCATTCAGCTCGCCTGGCTCGTGAACAATACTCAGAGACAAAAAGCTCTGTTCAACAGACAGAATGCAGGACGTACTTACACATAGCTAGGGTAAGAGCAGGGATGAAACACGTTGCCTGGCACGCAGAGTGCCATCACCTGCTCTTTGTTAAAGATTAGAGGCGCATTGGAGATGCGTTTTTGACATCAGCGCACTGCCCCACAGGCTGGCTAGTTTCCAGGAGAAGCCCTTTGACTAACCTCTCAAGTTTTAGCTTAGTTGTCAAGTTTTAGTCTTTGGCTTACCTCTGTGCCATAAGTTTTAAGACATAAGAAACACCATATTATGCGAAAAACCCAGAAAGAAGATGCTAAAATTACACACGGTGTCTATAAGGGAGCAGATGAAATGTATAAGAATGATGTAATCACATCTGTCTTATGTATTGATATATGAGGGCTTTTATGAAATAATTAAGCAATCAGGAAAAGAGTGACTGCAAGGATAAAAGATGACTTAATCAAAGGATAAACACGTAGCTGTTGACTAATAACACATTAGCTCCTGCTCTGTTAGGTTTAGCTTGCTCTTTCCCTTCATCAGCTATGCATTCAATGCATCCATCGCATGCATTTTTCACAGTGCTGTAGCTGTGTTGCTGACTTTGACCAGCAGATGTCAGACTTCACACAGATATATTAGTTTATCCGCCATAGAAAGTTAAGAAATAACTTTTTTCTTTACATTTCCCAAAAGTATGTGTACACGTTTTCACTTTTACATCAAACCTTGAGAAATACACGTTTTCATCCAACTTTGATTTCATACATAACTACAACCATAGGCTGACTACGTGTTTCCTGATTTAGTCGTATTCACAAAATATTCATTTGATCCATCATGTTTATGTCACTGTATACACAAATATATAGTATCACATTTAAATAGTCTGAATGTGGATTTAATAGCATTCTTTTCTCCTAATAAAAAAAGGTCCATGCCAGTTTTTTGACTTTCTCCTGTGTATGGAACCAGGAAGTTTTTAAGCATGGCCACGAGAGTCATTTCCAAGCCAAAGGTCTAAATCATTGTAAGTTTTATAGCTCTCACTGACAAAGATGTTAAGAGTGGTTTTGGTCTGCCATATTCCAGACAGTAGAGTTACAGCAAATCTCTGGATTAGGGTTGTTCCAGGATTTATTTATTCATTTATATAAATGGGGCGCTAAAGTAAATTAGCTAAAGTGCGTTACACTGATTATAATGTGCACAGGCCTCCTATGTAATAACTACACAGGAGATAACTACGTCTCCTGTTGCACAAATTAGGAGATGTAGTTACCCAGTAATAATATAATGGCTGCACTTAAGCACAAGATTTAATGGTTTGGTAATGGAACCACTGTGATATGGTATAGTTATAGTTTTACAAAGTAAAGCAGTTAGGAATAGTAAGTAGTGGACTGAGGTTCATGCAATATACCCATGCAGTCAAACAGTCACTGCATGTAATATTATTTATATTTAGATAGTTATATATTCACAGTGAAGCAGAGGAGGACGTTTATTTCTACAGGAAAATGGGGAGTTAGACCCCCTTATCATCTCCTGCTATAATTTCCAGTGCCACCCTTAACCCCCTCTTTAACCGCGGTTGGCTGATCATCTCCTTCGTAAACAAATTGCTTTTCTTTGGAGTGTAAAAGGAGGCCAAAACTTTATTTTTTCTGCACATGTATCTGTTTGTATACACCGTTCTGAAATTGCCCAGCAGATGGCAGACCTAAATTATTTGGACTCTCTCTCTTACAGAGTCATAAAAAGGGACAAACTTATACAATATCAAAATGATCCAGTTCATATCAAAACAAAACAATTACTTAATTACAAATAGCCTACATTTTTTGTACAAAATTAAATTTGTCATAGTCTTTTTTTTTTCTAATGTATGTGTGATCAAAATGTGATATGTATACAGACCTAAAGGTGACTAATGTGAATCATAAAATAACATTTTCTCTGAGGTGAAATCTGGCAATAAGATTGTTTTGGCCCTATCTTGAATAAAGGCATCTATTTTCAACAACAGACTATGCTATCATTATTTTCATTTGTCACCGTACAATAACAAACACCATGAGGTGAAGCATGATATCAGTTCTCTACCAGGAATATTCCTCCTCTCATTCCAAATCTCACTTTAAGTGTACGTCACTGCACTGGGACGGAGTGTTTAAAGAGGGTAGAAGAAGGAGACAAGGGGTTGTTTGTGAGTATGTGTGTGTGTGTGTGTCTCCTGGAGAATAGGGGTGTGCAATGTGCAAAGGTCACATGTTCCTCCTCCACACTGAATGAAGAGTGCAGACAGCCAGTGGGACTACCTTAGATTATCTGTGTGTGATAGAGAGAAGGAAGGGCAGCGAGAGAGAGAGAAAATAAAATGAACACATATTTTCAAAGCCGCTTAAAGTCTCAGGGAGTATGGCATATTTGGCACAGAACCTTTATTCATGCAAAACAACTGAAGTCATCAGATCTTTATCAAACAAAAGAGAATCCATTGTCTATTGTAATACTGTTGTTATTGTAATAACAAAAAATGAACAAGCATGTCATAAAACACTAGAAACATCAGTGAAATCCCATTAAAAATGCACACAAACACCAAATGGAGCTAAACTAAACCAGACAATGAGACCACAGAGAAGAGCGTCGTTGAAGCAGTGCGGGATTAAACCACTCCTTCCTCGGGGTCGATGAGTGTGGTCCGACTAGAGAACACGTCTGCCAGCATGTGTTTGGGGATCTCCGAGCCACGGACGCGTAGGGTGTAGCACGCGTCTTCTACTTTGCCCAGGCTCTGCCGCAGCGTGTGCAGCTTCTTGGACACCTCGTACGGGCCTGTGTTCCCAATGTAGGAGAAACCATCGTGGATCTGCCGCAGGAACTGGCTTAGCTGGAAGGGTGTGTCAATGTCGCCATTGCCGACGCTGCTGATGCACATCCGCATCAGCTCCCCTGTTAGGTCGGCCACGCCCAGCAGGTAGTCGGACGACGTCACCTGAAAGGTCAAGACCTGAGCGTTCACCGGCATCGCTTCAGCTGAGCCCTGAATTGGAAAACAGGACAGGAAAGAATACATTCTAAAAAGCTGGGCCTTTTTATAAAATGTCAACAAAAACAGAATGCAATGACCTGCAAATCTCTTAACCCCATATTACATTCATAGTAGAAGACAGAAAACTAAATGTTTAATCTGGGAAGCTCATTTTGAATTAGATGGCAGCAAAAATTTCAAAAAGTTGAGACAAGGAGGGAAAAAAGGATGAAAAAGTAAGTGTACTAAAAAGAAACATCTGGAGGAACACTATTATTTGAAATTCTTTTGGGAAATCAGAGCAGAGAGAAACTATTCAGCTTGTTATCAACGCTCAGTTTAAAAACCTGCATCTGTGATGGTACAGGGATGCATTGGGCACCCATCAATGTCTTTTTCAGGGAAGGCCGTGCATATTCCAGCAATACAATTACAGTTGTATTACAAGTACAACAGTGTGGCTTCAATAGACGGTTAGAAGAGCCTTGCTCCTGCAGTGATCTTCCTGAAGTTGGAATCTTTCACCAGCTGAAAACATCTGGAACATCATAAAATGAAAAATAACAGAGAAAAGACCCAAGACTATTGAGCAGATAGAACCCATATCAGACAAGAATGGGACACCATTCCTCTCCCAAAGGTTCAGCTGATCCCCTCAGTTCCCAGATGTTTATAAACAGCTGTTAAAAGAAACAGGGATGCTACACACTGGTAATTGTGACACTGAGACATGCTGCTGGCACCAATTTCAAAATTATCTTATTTATTTATGTGCATTTTCTGAATTTGAACATTTTATATGCAATGCCTTTAATGCAAATTAATGAGATTTAAGTCATATTGTGTGGATCAACAGACACCCTACAACTGAAAAAAATAAACTGTCACATCTTGCTTTAGAAAAGAAAAAACAATCCAAAAATAAAACCATTAAAACATTAATGGTGAAGTTTCTATATTTG
The DNA here is from genome assembly GCF_041146795.1 of Maylandia zebra. Classification (NCBI taxonomy): domain Eukaryota; kingdom Metazoa; phylum Chordata; class Actinopteri; order Cichliformes; family Cichlidae; genus Maylandia; species Maylandia zebra. The sequence goes on along the minus strand of NC_135179.1, from coordinate 24,530,101 downwards.
GAGTCTCAAATCGAACGGTGACCTTACAGTGGCTACATCTAAGTTTTATTTTTATATACACTCTCTGAGCCAAACAGAGTTTGATACCACGAAAGCGACAAAATCTATTTTCCAGAATGTCACATAGTTCTTTTAAGGACTTTTTGGGGATTAAAAAATACTTCATAAATTGTTAATGTTCAGTCAGTCCTCTGTGATTTTACCTTAGGATCTGCCTTCTCTGTGTTCATGAACACCAGCCTGGCGTTGATCTCTTCCAAGCTGATGAGGCAGCGATGGCGGATGTAGTGCAGGAAAGAGACGGCTTCCACATATTCCTGAATCCCTGATGAATTAAAGTACATTAAAATGGATCAGAGTAAAACAATGGCATATTCACTTGATCATTTCACTGTGCTTGCTAAAACTGAATGTGACAGTGGCTGGGGCATTTGTTTGCAATTCACTAAAATGACCATGTATCAAATGAGCGTAGCAAGCAGAGCGTGCAGCATCAACATGAAATCTGCACAGTACAGATCACAGATGGAGATAATGATTCAAATAAAACCTGTTTCCTGTCTCTATCTTTTGATAGAACAACAGTGGGTGTTTTTTTTGGTGGGCTAAGATGACCCCTCATTTGTTTTCTGCCCCTGGGTAAACAACAATCCAATAATCACAGGACGGAAGACTTTGTGTCTGAAGTTTACTTTTGGAGCGGCAGTTGAACTTCAAAGAGCCTGCTATCTCTCCGCACTGACCGCAATGCGCTGCACGGAGCCAGCAAGAATACTTTATCTTGACTGTACTCTGAATAGCTTTCACCACTCTGATTATGATTTCAGTCCAGTCACACCAGCGTGTACAGGCAGTGGGCCGAACGACTACACAACACTAATGTGCACGGAAAATATGAAAACTATCAATTGCAGCTACTTCGTTATTTGGTTTTGCAAAATAAATGCATTAAATATATCGATGATCATCTATATTATGTCTTAATGACTTCATTTAACATTTTGTTTATTATGAATAATTATAGAAAAATCATTGATTTTTTTTCTATTAGTTTCTTAGTAGCTGACAAATTTCACCTGCTGAGACAACAGCAAAATCTGATACTGAGAACTTCAATTTGATAATTACCTAATAACTCTACTTACCAACATAGTTAAACATTTGTGTCTTTAAACAAAAGACGTATCAGAACCATATCGCAGCATTAATTCTCAAAGTTGTATGGGTTACATGGAAACATTATGTCAACAATTTGCATTTGATTAACTGGACTGATCTGAACAAGCTGGAGCAGAAAAGTTAAAAGTTAACCAAGTATTGCAAAAGCAACATAAAATAGCATCTTAAGGAAAAAGAGAAATAATTGGAAATAATGAAATGACATGAATTACCAATTTATTATCAAAAGAAATTTGAAAAAGAAAAATTAATTCTTATCTAATCATAATAAACTGTTAACAGTTACAACAAAGTATCCAGTGGTAAAAAAACAAAACAAAATATTTTTATTCTTTGGCTCTTAACCCGGAGCGAGAGCTTGGGTATTTAGGCTGCTATATTATTGCTTGTATTTTTTGTAATTCCTTGAATGCGCTTGTGTATGTGTGTGTGCGTGTGTGTTAGTGTTAATTCTTTAACCCTTTGTTTCATGTACAACATGTTGGTCATCTTTGTTGTTTTTATGAATAAATTTGGATTGAAAACATTTTTTCTTTTTTTTGCTAACAGCATAGTTAGCATTGAAACATTGTTACTTAAAATTGTGGATTAACAGTTTAAGTGAAACTGAGTGGTTTGTAAGTGTAGTCGCAACTTTAAATGGAGGATTAACTATTAATAGTTACAAACAAAAACTATTAAACTGAAACATGTTTACTTGGAGTACATAATTTTATAGTACTGTGAAAGAGTCTTTAGCCACTTTTCATTTCTTTAAATTGTTTTTCTCCAGGCTTCCAAATGTCTTTAAAACCTTAAAAGACCTTTGGAAGCCTGGAGTAGCCATTGGCTACTTTTTCACTTATATACATAACATAATTTCCTTAGGGATTAATAAAGTATTCTGATTTTCATTCCAGTGCTTGGACCTGATCATTTTCAGAGGAATGTTTTTTGATTGTTAAACCACTTAATGCTGACATATGAATCATTCGTAAATAAAAAAAGAAAAAGCACCTAACTCAATTTTTCCAAGCAAAGTATAAAGAAATGAGGAGCGGCTAAAGGCTTTTGAAAAATACTGTATTTTAGGCTTCGGTCCTCCCAGTGTTTATTTGGCAACTGTTTTCGACTCTTTAAAAAAAAAACAAAAAAAAAAAAAACTGCTTACCAGCTAAACACTGCCAGTGGATCCACTTTCACAGAGGGAACACCACAGTCCAGGGCAGTTTAAATAAGGCTTTGAGGCAGGCAGGCAGAGCCCAGTTCCTGCATTTACTGTCAGGAGTTGTTTATGTCTTTACTGAAGCAGAAGTTACCTTTGGTCAACGAGGCTCGCAGAAACCTTACAGAACATCGTGTCTAAACAGTGACTAAGAGCTAAAAAAGTGGAAATTTGAGAGATTTTACTGGCATGGTGGTAGGAAAAGTTGAGAGGCGAGGGTGCGAATATAGCTCGGCAGGATCAGATCTTGAGTAATGCGCAAACAGTACCGTTGCGGTTTGGCGCACATTCATGTACTGAGAATACTGAGGATTTTTGGACTGAGCTAATGTTTGACCACAGAGCGGTTCACTGAATTGCAGGTGAGCCACGTGAAAAGTTCCACATGTTAATGTACGTTTGCACTGACTCATAGCAGCTAGCAGGGTAAAAAAATAACAACAACAAAAAAAAGCGTACCCAAGTGCCACGCTGCTCTGTTATCAGTGGCAATTATGGTCAGATTTAGCCCACAATATCTTTGATGGTCATTATATAAAAAAAACAGACCCATTACACATGCCTGGAGACTTCTCCTCCAGCCAAGATTATCTGGAGGGCCCGTGCATCGAGCCCAGCCTCAATCTAATAAAGACGATGAAAATGGGGAAAAAAATAAAAGGGCTAATTGGTGGGAACTGCCATTGGTCACGTCGCGAAGGATGCAGCAGTGATTCCTGTGTGACCGCAATCTAAAAATGACTTCCCCAGCTGCTAGATAACAGCTCCCACTCGCTGCCAGTCATGTTTTTCTCCTTCGCTGCAGACATTATGGCTACAGTAACAAAAAGTGGTGCTTATGCTAGTTTGAAAACAACTTTATCAGAAGGCGTGACCATCACATCCAGGCCTGCATCAAGGTCATGCTTTAACACTATCACTGACTTTACAATATGTCTATTGAAGATAAAAGAAAATCATTTAAGTACAAATCATAAAAAAGAAATTATTAATTACATCAACGGATAAAGAAAAAAAATGTAGTTTCATATCTCACCTTAACTCTAGATTTCGACATTTCTTTGTCTACTTCTTATTTTGGGTGAGTGACACTATCGTCACTCTAAGGCAGCTGAGTGAACCAATCAGAAGTAGACTTTCTATCAGAGCTGCATTATACAATGCAAGCTAGTTGTGCTAACTTTCTATTGACTATACTCAATGGCTTTGAATGACCTTTTAGGGCCTTCCACACTATTATTCAGTGTTGGGGAGTAACGGAATACATGTACCGCCGTTACGTATTTAAAATACAACATATGAGTAACTGTATTCCGTTACAGTTACCGATTAAAAAGGGGGTATTCAGAATACAGTTACTTTGTTGAAATAAATGGATTACACTGCGGTACTTTCCTGTTTCATTTTGTCGCGGGTCAGGACTGTTTGGGTTTTGTTTGACAGCTACGTTCTTTTGTTCCAGGCGGCAGCGTTATGGTTGCCATGGTTACAGGGCGACACTCTCTCTCTCTCTCTGCGACTGTGTGTTTCCTGGGTGAGAGAGCGCCTTTTCGTTGTTGTTGTTGTTGTGCTAAGCTAACAGGCAGAATGCTACAAGCATAGCTCTAAAGAATGTAGCATCATGGGCAGTGTAGTCCGTGTTGCAGGGAGAATGCACTGCCATACACGTTATGGGTCTGTGAGCGCGAGGAGGGAGAAAAAGGCGAGTGGAAAGGTACGAGTTGTCATCGAGGAAAAACGGGAGCTGGAAGCATGTAAATATAATAATAACCACTGCAGCCAAGAAGAGTGCCTGACGAGCCCAGTTGTAAGTAAGCTATTAAGACTCGACTGTACACCGTGTTCGTGTTTTCCTCCGAAAACAATAAGTTCCGTTGGAGCAGTCTTTCAACGCCTCTCTCTGTCAAGAAAAGTTGACCCACACAACAAAGTAAAGCTATTTTTCAGCTACGAGCCGACAGGGACCCCGCCGTATTAGTCAGAGGTCCCTTTACTACAGTTCGGAGTCGCGGACCTTCAGTAATAGTAATAAATCACACAGCAATAGTACATTCACGTTGTTGTAAAAAGCACGATAATATATTAAGTAATCAGAATTATTCAGTTATTATTATTATTCAAAAGTATTCAGAATACGTTACTCTCATTGAGTAACGTAATGGAATACGTTACAGAATACATTTTGGGGCATGTATTCTGTATTCTGTAATGGAATACATTTTAAAAGTAACCTTCCCAACACTGTACTATTATTATATTAAAGGTATATTTATTAGAACCCTTAATGTACTTCATAAAGATTAAAACAGCAAAATACTTACTGCTTAATAATAAGAAGGAGATTCAACGAATGTGAGCTATCATTTTTGCAAACACCTCTAGTGGAATCTACATCAGATATGATCTAACTGAGTCACACACAAAGGGCCACGTGCCTTGTATCCCATGGGACCGTAATCTAATAAATCCACTTGGGTGTGGCAGGAGAATTTAAACAGCCGATTAACCATTTTAGAGTGAAAAAACACCACTTTCAAAGAATTCAGTTTCTTTCAGAATAAATATGTGCTTTATATATAAACGAAAAGAGGTAAATGACCACTCACCTGGTGTGAAGGCTCTGTGAAACTGATAAATATCCTCTCCTTTCAACTCCTCAGCAATCTGCCCAATCTTCTGCCTGACTCCATCCAGCTTTATGTCTGCCTCGTTCAGGACATCCTCTGCATCTGGTACACTTTACACACAGAAAAAAATGTTAAAAGGTACAAAAAACATAAATATTTATTTTTGTTTTAGACTTACTTTGTTGCATGCCCACTACAACTAATGCCAATGTATTTATTGTTTTTACTTATCACTTTTAAAGATCATTTGCCATTTTAAGATGATTTTCCCCCTGTGAAGCTCATTAAAGTCCTATTACATTTTTAGCTGACGCTGTTCTGAGATCTTGATTGACATTGAATTATATGTTTTGTCAAGATATTTCCATATTATTCCAAAGCATATATTCACACATTACATCCCTCTCAAAACTATATCTGTACTGAATAGAGACAATGTAAATGATAGGTAGGTTATTTTCAAAGCTGCTGTTTACATCAATGATATAAAAAAGACACTCTGTAGTGTCCAGACAGCAACTACAATCAGAAGCAGGCTCCAGTGAAAAAACTGATATACAGTTATGTCTAAAGGGTTTAGAACAATGATACATTTTTTGTAATTTTGCCTCTGTATACTAGAGCTGGGCGATAGAACGATAACGATATGTATCGCGATATAACTTTTTCTCGATAGAAAAATTCAACTATCGCGATAGACCTCGCCGCTCTTGTCCTCTTAAAAAAAAAAAAAAGAACAGCCAATCCAAATTACGTAGCGCAGAGCTGAACCAATCACAGCCGCAGCGTCACGTCACCTGACTTGTTACGTACAGCACAAGTGCCAAGCCGCACATGTGTATTTGTTTGGGAAGCAGCCAGCCACCGTACCACCCGGGTAATGGAGGAAATGAGTGTGCCGACTAGAAAAGTCAACCGAGCGTGACCGAAGGTTACCGAAGAGAAAACAGATGATGGTTCCAATGCCGTAGAGATTGTCGAACGGAAGAGCCATAGAAGTTCCGTAGTGTGAAGGTATTTCGGCTATTTCAAGTCTGACAAAAAACAGAGTAGCGTGCACTGTAAATTGTGCCGAAAGCAAGTCTGGAAATACAATAAACTGGTGCATGCGCTACGTCCACACGTACCCCGGTATTTTTGAAAACGCAGATTTTTCTATGCGTTTGCACCTTTCGTCCACACGTAAACGGCGTTTTTGGTCACTGAAAACGAAGATTTTTGAAAACTCCGTTTTTGCATTTACGTGTGGACGAGAAAAACGGAGAAAACGCAGCGTCAAAGGTGTGCGCATTTTTTGACATCACACTGTGCGCCACGTTATTGTTTCAGTGAAATGAATTTCTACAATACTGTTAATTCTACTCTCTGCAGTGTTTAAATGCTTACACACAGTTACTGTCCGTCCACACATACGACTCGGTTCTGCTTCTATGCCCCAGCTTTGTTTACTTTTTCCCACCGAGGCTTCTAGACTTCTGATTGGCCAACATTTCTGCACGGTTAGGAATCTAGCGCCACCTGCTGCTTTGGCATGTTCATAGCAGCGTTTTCCTTCATTTCTGCCTTTATGTGTGAACGGGATTATTTTTTAAAACGAAAACTGAAAATCTCCGTTTTCAAAAATACCCGTGTACGTGTGGACGTAGCCTCAGTCTCTGACTGGAAGCGCTAATTCGTCATTTGGCTTTTGTCAGACTAAAGTAACTGTTAAAACTGTTTGAAAAGCTAAGCTATACAACAAGGAGAGATTGAGAATTTCCTTTTAGTTCTCAGTTTATTTGATATTGACAAAGGTTAGTCAATTTTGTCTGTTCTTCTGTAAAACAAACTAAGATTTATTTTTAGAATTAATATTTTGTTTCTAAGTGGAATTGACAATTTAGTCTGTTTTGTTTGTTCTATTTTGAAACTTAAACGCTTTAGCGGCTGCCTTTTGTGTAGTTTGCAATATTTGCCTTTATTTATCTGAAAAAGTCTCATGTTCCTTAAGTACATCTACCCTGTTGAACTTATTATGGGAAATAAATATTTAAATAAAAACAAGCTGCTGATTATTTCACATTTTACTTGTGAGCAACGGCACATTTAAATCTTACAAATATAGTTATATGGCTTATATCATGATAGATATCGTTATCGCCTGAAATGAAAAAAACATATCGTGATATGAAAAAATCTTATATCGCCCAGCTCTACTGTATACTAACACAGAAGACTAAACAAAACAATCAATATGTGATTGAAGACTTTCAGGGTTAATTCAAGGGGTTTAACCAATGTTTTGCAGAAAATGTGAGTAACTACAGATACTTCTGTCCTGAGCCACCCCTCACTTCCTCATATTTTGCTTCAAATGAGCCACACTTGTCATTTTTTTAAACTGGTCCTGAGCAATAGTTTTCCTGAATGTTTCTCTTTTGACATTGGCTGCTGTGCATGTCATTTATTTGTGGCTCATCAGAAATGGCCACAGCAGAAGAGTGACTGTCGATAATCATCCACTTTAGTTGTCTTTTGTGGGCTAGTTAGTATGTTTTGTCTTTAATAATATATCAGATTGTTTATCTGGCTTTATCTCTGACAGGTTTATTTTGTTTTCTTTTTTAGCCTAATGATGCCTAATGATCTCTTTTTGCTTTGGTGTTTAAAATTAAAGTGGAAAACTATAAAATCCTAATTTCAACATGTTGAATGAACTTCAGATATCATGTCTGCTGTATTTATCATGAAATAACCTAGGAAGAGGCCTCACCTGAAACTGCCTCAGTCAGTACAATTACTGGGCCTTTTGAGAATGGGAAACTGTGTATAAAAGTGGCTGTAACTCCTACACAATTAATGCAATATTTTTGTTAAACCCCTTGAATTAAAGCTGAAAGTCTGACCTTTAATCACATCATGATCATTGTTTTAAAAATCCACTGTGCTGGTGCACAGAGGCACAAGTAGTTATCCCAAAAACTTATAGACCTAACTGTACTAATCTATACGGTGCATATTATTGTTAAGAACACCTACGTGGTCACTCTGTGCAGAAGAAATATGGTTCTCTTGCTTTCAATTGTGACGTCGCGACTAATCTTAACAAGACGCTCATATTTGTCGTGTTTGGTGTCGAGCTCCTGTTGGAAAACTTGAAATACACAGAGAAATGTTTCAGTGCAGGCAATACAACATTAAAACCATTTGGGTGCAAAGTGCAGTGAGAATACTGAGGATGCTGTTACCTTTGAAGGCAGCCATGACAGACGAGGAGGGGTTGGCACTCATTTCGTGCTCCTGCGCTGCATCTGCATTTCTCCGTGAACAACCCTCACCTGACAGTAGAGATGATGTCATAGTCTTTAAATAATAACTGCCTCTATCTGCCTCTCAGTCACACAAATAAAATACACTGAAAAAAATGAAATTGGGTGGTTGTTATATGTACAAGATTCAAACTTGTAATTGGAACTAAATTATTTCATGTTCCTATGGTGAACGTAATTAAATCATGTAGCATCTGCATGAAATTCAACAACTTAATTTGTTCTTGTTGAGATGACATGATCATGACATACAATCTAGTAAGAGTGGTTAGTTGCCTGGACTCACGAAATTCACAAGATCACATTAGATGCCAAACTGCAGGAAAATCATTGGAGTTTTAAGAGGCAGACAACTGCTTGTTTTATCGCTATTTATTGTGGTTTAACCTGTCAAGGACAAAAACGTACAGAAAAGTCTGCATCAAACCTTGTAATCAAAGCTTTCCTAGTTTTCTTTCCTAGCCTGGATTGACAGCTTGGTGGTGTGATGGTGAGTGCTGTTGTCTCACAGCAAGAAGGGCCTGGGTTCAAATCCACAATCTGTCTGGTTTGCAGTACGTAATTAGAGTTAGGTTAATTGGCTATTCTAAATTACCCATGAATCTAAGTGCAAATGGTTGTTTGTCTCTATGAAATCATCAATCCCATATTGGTTCATTAAGCAAGACTAGCAGTAATTGCCCTGATTAACAAAGTAGTTGTTCAAACAACAAGATTTCATTGTGTTTTCCTGAAGTTTTTAACTTGTGTAGAATGAATTAAAACAAATTTCACTTTACATACTTCAATATGTAAAGTGACATAAGTCAATGTAAGTATACTACGTTGATCCAACGTAATCTGATTACATTAAACCACCAAATGCCAAATGTGTTGGTTTGACATGGTCAAAAAATGGGTTATTGTACTTAGTTAAATCACGTGGAAAAGGTGCCATGATTAAATTGTGTTCCTCCAACAACAGATTTTTTGGAGTGTAGGACAGAAAATTTCTTGTATGTACAAACAAATGACAACGACAGTGGCTGCATGGTGAGATTTTTCCCATTCAGCAGCCAATGGCAACTTGTAGTGACCAAATGGCTGCTAAGAGCTTGAGTGCGTGGGTATAAAGATTGCGTGTAATTGCCAACCTGACCCCATTCAATCGGAGACTGATAGAAACATTTATTGCAGGTTTTAGTGACAGTGTTGGCACGCATTAGAATCTCATTTTTTGCAGCAAAAAAATATTGAAAGTGAGATAACTTTATTTAAAATTGTGCATACTTTGCAGTTGAAAAAAGACAAATGCGATACTTGGCTTAATGCAAAAGGTTAAAAAAAAGATAATAATATTGTATCGTCAATGAAGTATTATGATAAAATCCTATCGTAGGGTGACTCGTGATTCGCCCTAGTATGTGCTTTAGGCATTTTAAGGGAACACGGGATTAGCACTGTTTACGTCTGTTACGACCGAAATGATTTCGTTAACCTGACTTAGGCAGAGTAGGTTAAAACGTTATCATGTATTAGTCCTACTGTTATTTTAGGCTTGCTGGGTAATTACAAAACTCATAAAACTAAACTTGTTATTTTGAAATGATGGACTTACCTTCTCGTTTATTCATAGCTTCGGTGTTGTAGTGCACAGTTTTAAGGGGTGTATTTCGAGAGTTTTAGCCACTAACTAACGCCAGTACCAGTCAAACGTAAAGGCTGAGTACTATTACGATAAAAAAACAAAATAGTTCCGCTTTAATCCGAAAAAATTATCTTCTCTGAGCGATGGAAAACAAAATTAGTAGAGCCTACAAATATTTTAACGCGAATAAAACGGTGTTTCCTTGGTTTTAATAACAGGCGTTGGTGCGGACCTCAGTCCATCGCGGGGCTTTTGCGCTGTTTACACGCGTAGCAGGAAATTCAAAGAGATGCATCACGGGATACGTAGTTAAATGTCAGCATCAGGAGTTAGTTTTATTACAATGTTTTCCTTATTACTAATTTTCAAATAATTAGAATCTGCTTTTAGAAATTTGGCGTAAATATATAACAATTGCATTTATAATAATAACACAATTTCAATAACAACAATACAAACATATAACAGCTATATTTATAATAATTACATAATAATCGCTTTTATGACGTTATAACTATTAAGTAAGTTCTTGAAGATACCATGTATACTAATTAGATATTCCCATACCAAACCAAAAAGAAAGATGTGCCACACAGAACTTGTGCAGCCCAGACAATTTCTCTTTCCAGTCAAAATTCAAACGTAGAAATTCTCCAGACTGCCACCCTAAAATAACCAGTGTCTTAGATATTCCATCGAATATCTAAGCCAACCTTTGGCGAATTACTCGTCTTTTCAACAAAACGTTCCACCTTGACTTCTTCCACAGATTGAAATGTCTTTACTGAAAGTCCTGCAGATGTGATTTGCGATTGCTTTCTGTTAACCATCTGTGCATCTTTTTGAATATTGGCCACTGTTGTGTGATGCTTACTGCATACGTTTGTTTTCATTCACTTTTCATGATTATTTTTAGGTCTCAATTTAAAATTGGGCGTCTCCCTGTGGTCATTTAACATCTCCGAGAAGTTGTTTTGTGCATCATATTTTTTTTTCTTCTTGTTTTTATGTCATTGTCATTTTTTTTGTAGTTTTTTCCCCTTTTTGTAGTAACACCTTTCATCTTTTTACAACCACTCTCTTGGAATAAATGTACATATCATCACGTTTGGATTTACTATCTAATTTTGAGTGACAATTGGGGTATTTTCTATGTGTCATTGTTTTAACTTTGTATCTCTTTAAGTGTACTTTGTGTCTCATTTTAGTAATTTTACATCTTTGTATTGACATTTGGTCCCTTTACCAGCATCTTACATCTCTTTGGTGTGTCATTCTGGATGATTGTTTTGTGTATATTATATTTGTGGATAAAACAAGACCAGGACCCAGATGAAAAAACAAAACAATTTAACTTACCGTTGTGATGAATGAATGACAGGTGTTTGTCATAAAATATTTATATGAGTACCTCCATGCTCAATAAAATTTAAAATGTTATCCAATATGGCTTCCAGTAAATGATTTAAGTCACCGGTCTGTCATAATCCTAAGTTTCATAAACTGCACGCCACCCAACTTATCTGTCTATCATAACAGCAGCAAGCTCTTTAACTTTTTGTTTGTGCGAAAGGAATTTCACCTATGCGAGCCAGGAATGAGAGCACAACACAGTGCTGCTGACTGGAGATGCCTTCAGGTGCTCCCTTCAAGCTCCTACAAACTGATTTGTGCCAAAAACTGGTTTCCGATTCTTCTGTTTTTATTATGTCTTTTTTCTCATAAATAGACTATAGTCAACAGGAGCCACGAAGGGGTTATATATAAAACAAAGAAACGACTTGTTCTGCAAAAAATCTTTATGACTCCGTCTTATTGCATCAACATCATGATTATAATCCAGTCCCTTTTGGCCAATTAAAATATCTTTATAGAAGTGTGATGTTAGTTCTTGACATTTTAATTTTAACGACACATTTGACTTGCAAGTGGGTAGCTTCTGTTTCACTAGCATCACAAGGTGACAGGGCTCAAAACGATTTGCTATCATTCATAAGTGGTATGTTTAGCAGATGTAAATACCTCCAATTATGTTTTTATTTGTATTATTTTGGGGGGACAAATACCAGAAATCACTTTTCGGCACGACACAGGTTTTTAGATGTTTCTTTTGCTTAATATAGAATAATTACAACAGCACAACCACACGCAGGTAGACAAATACTCATCAGAATATCTGGTTTCTTACTTTATAATTTAGGCTATATGATACTATTGCTTCGATAGGAAATGCGCACAAAACGAGTCAGCGATGCTTGAAGCAACACTTGCCATATGGCTATATCTCTTTTGCTTGTCCTTTCCACAAATCTGTAAGCGGTTTGTGTCAAATTTAAATGACAGAGCTACCTTTAATTTGCCATTACACAGTATTGCAGTGTTACAGTAATGGTGAAAGTCAGAAAGAAAGCAACATTGGATTTATAACCTATTATACTGGATTGGGTACTCAAAGTATAGAAGTATAATCATGCATTTATGCCCTTTCAGTCTGTTGCACATTTTGTTCATACTTATTACTGCATGGTTGGTGGAGCTAATTTTCTGCACTGTTAGAGAACATGAATATATTGCATAATTGAAACAGTTAGGGTAACATATGTACATCACTTTTTACCGACTGACCAGAGGCGCATGCCCACCCCCGACAAGACTTGAACATGAACTTTCACGTGTCGCAAACACGCCTTTTTTCACCGCCAACTGTCTGTCCGACCGCACCTGAAAGCAGCACGAGAGAGGCGGTGCCTTTGTGCTGACGTCAGAGCGGGCCGGTCCTCGAGCTGGGCTGGCTGAGCACACTCTGAGCGGCGACATCCATTACCCCGGGAAGGAGAGCTAGCTTGCAAAAATGCCTCCCAAAGACCTCGACCCACCCCTAAAAGCTGGTCCATGGGCGCACGTTGTCGTGTTATTCCGCTGACACACGAGGAAGAAAAGGACATGAGTGCGATAAAATGGCAGGGTTTTGAATGTTTGATTCCTCTGGGTATCAGCGTGGCGTCGGCGGCGGGTCGTTTCCAAAGTTGTCGATTAGCAGAGCGCGTGAAGGATCGGTATTAAAGGAGCAGTACGCCTCCTGTATCCTCAAAACATGGAGAAGCCGCAGAGCGAGCTGGACCGAGACCGACAGTACTGTGAACTTTGCGGGAGGTTTGATAACCTTCTTAAGTGCGGTAGATGCCGCAGCTCCTTCTACTGCAGCAAGGAGCACCAGAAGCAGGACTGGAAGAAACACAAGCTCATTTGTAAAGAGGCGGACAAGCCGCAGCCGCCCGCACAGAAGCCCGAGCAGGCACCGCCGCCCGGGGACGACGAGGCGCCTGAGAAATGTCGAGAAGAGCAAAGCTCCGAGCAAGCAGACATTGCAAACACAAAAGCACTGAGAATTGAGGTGAGAGCTGGACATGATATGTCCGACAGCACCGCCACACCTAACGGACAGAGCAGCTTATCCCCGCAGAAACTTGCCATGGAGTGCATAGTGCCGTGCATGAATAAGCACGGCATCTGTGTGGTGGACGGCTTTGTAGGAGCAGAGATCGGGCTGGGCATTCTTGAAAATGTCAAGGCCCTGTACGAAACTGGCAAGTTCACAGACGGTCAACTGGTGAGTCAAAAGAGCGACTCCACTAAAGACATCCGAGGGGATAAAATCACGTGGATCGATGGCAAGGAGCCCCGCTGCGAGAAGATCCAATTTCTAATGAATCGCATGGACGACCTGATCAGACATTGTAATGGCAAACTGGGAAACTATGCGATAAATGGAAGAACAAAGGTAAGTACGAAGCACACGCGCATACTGCGCATCTACTGCATTCATCCTCCAGGAGCCAGAGGCTTGCTGGTGCGACACCTGCCACACACACTACAAGGTCAGGGAAGCAGCAATACTCTGCGTGGGGATGAAATCAAAAGTACCGCAGGTTTTTAACAGGGGTGCATCATTCTGCAGAAGCTTTTTTTCTCCCACTTTTGTCGTTAAAGCGCTATTAGGTGTAACAGATCAACCTTGTTTGCTAATTAGATTCGACTTTGCGGGTAAGAGGCCGGTGAGTCCTCTTCTGGCTTTGCTTTGAGTCAGAAAGGTGATTGCTGGTGCTGCTCACATGTTAATGGTTTTGTTTTGGACGCACGAAGAGTGTGCACAGACAGCGCACGTGTTCGGTCGCCATGGCAATAGAAAGACACCCTCAAATCATTGCTCTAAATAAACGCAATACCTCAACCAATAAGAAAGATTAAATTTGGATAGAGCACGTGTCTGCAGCATCTTTGAATCAAATGAAATCCAGCTGAAATCTAATGGAAGCAAAGCACGAGGCACATTGTTCTAGCAAGCAGCTGCAAGCATATGTCATGCTGGACTGTTTATTCTAGCCTAAAATGATAAAAAAAAATAAATAAAAGTATATTGATCCTAGTTCAGATGTGTAAATAGTTTAGCTTTCTGATGCCTACAGAATATATTCCTAAATCCATATTATCCATAGATTACTGCTCAAGTCCAGTCCTCACCTCTACAGGCTGCACTCCCTCCATTAAGTGTGTATTGTTCATATTTTGAATGACTATTGGTTTTTAGATGTGTTTCGTAGGTGTGTAATTATGTTTGGTGCTCTATTTAAAATAAACGTGATGGGGAAAGCATCAGATATAGAAAGCAGAGTTTCCAAATTAAAGATCAGATTTCGCTGAAAGCACCTTAGTAAGCAGTGAATAGCAGAGCTATATGTTCTAACAGACTGCATTAGTTTCAGGACGGTCATTCTGACCAGTGACACGACTAACACCGTTAACACATGCTGCCACATGCACAAACAATGGAGGCAGTCCAGCTTATCAGAATGTATATATTGTATTCATATGTTTGTACTTTAGCTTTTATTTTTGGTAAAATGTGAGTGATGTGAAGAAGCTGCAACCATGTGGCAGCTTTAGTGGTGACAGGTTGTGGTGATAAGTTCAGCGTCACACAACATATTTGGTTAGGCAGCATTCCTATACTGAGAAGAAAACCTGCGTGTTACAGGGGCGAAAGGAAGCTGTGGGTAGCTTCTGTTTCACTAAAATGTGTTTTCTAAGAACTTGTTTTTAATTGTCGGATGTCCTCGTTTTTTCAGGCTGAGCAGCTAGAGTTCAGAAGCTCTCCCGGCTCCTGGTTTGTTTTTTCCTAACTGTTAGTGCTGTCTAGTGGATAACGATGGTTGCGTGTGACCTGCGACTCTTGACAGATCTGGTCACCATGGCCTTATAGCATGAGACTGCCTCAGGAGAGGATGAGGTGCTTTCAGGCTTTCTCCTCTTCCTCCTCCTCTCCTGAGTGAAATTCTTTGAAGGCTATAGTCACTATTAACTAGAAGTTTAGCAACATCACTTTGAATCTGGCTAGAACCTAAACACACTAAAGCAACGGGCCTTTTATTATAATATTAGAGAAATAAATCAACTTTGTAGTCACACACCTCTCACACAGTTGATGGAGCCATCACAAATATCTGCTCTGTTGGCTGAGAATAAATAAAAGCTGCTGGACTGTGAAACAATTTTTTTTTAATGATTTTAGTTAATATTATAATTGTTTAATATAATTATTTATTAACCTAACATCAAGCTGTTTGAGATTAAATCAGTTTTTCAGAGCGATTTCTTTAGTTTTTAAATTGAATTCAAAATGAAAAGAAAAAATAAATCAGTGAATAAGAGGTGAGTGGGATATGTGACCTAGGTTTATGGCTAAACTGACAGGTATTTTTGACCACAAAGTCTTTTTCGCAAGGGTTAGGGTTTTCTACCTACACCACAGGAAGCTTGCTGCTGCTGGTGGAGGCTGTGCGGCAGTGGGCTCGTACACTTTTGGAGACCTGCGCAGCAGCCGTGAAGTGAATAACGAAGAGCTTAAGCTCACAGCTTTACTTTCTCCAGATAAATCACTAACACTTTGAAACTGGTTCAAAGCATTGCGCACTAAACCAGTAGGTATTTTTTTACTAAAATATAAATATGATATAACATAAACTTTCTGGTCATTTGGGAAAATGTAGGGTTTTTTTTTTTTTTTTTGTATTGCTTTGTCCAAATCGTGTGTAGATTAAACATGATTTAACTGCAGAGTTAACAAACACCATATATTGGAATCAGCACATTTTTAGAATAGTTTAATAATAAGTAAACATTATGGCCTTTAAAAAGGTCAGATTTCTTACAGAAGTGTTATTAAAATCTGGTACATTGGGGGGGAAAAATGGTTAGAAAAGATTTAAGGTTTTATTAACAGTTATTGCATCTATGGTTGAGCCATATTACACCGTTTACGGTAATACTGGTACAATGTAAGGCAACGATAAGAAAATAAAATAGACCCTGTGCACGAGAAAATGCTAACTTCCTGGTTTGAGACCGGATGTGGGGTTGTACATTTCCGGTAGCTTTACTTTGCGGTCAATCGCTACTGCGAAGATATCCTCCAAAATCATGTCCAAAACTCGAAAATGGAAAGATCGCGTTAAGTTACAAAGAGCAGAAGGTGGGAACACTCACCACTGTTGTGTCATAAAAAATCTAATGATCAACTTTGACATTTAAAGAGTTTAGATCGATCAGTTGTTTACATCACTCAACACAAGCAGAACTGCATTACTGCAGCAGAAGACACATCGTCCACATTCAGAAGCACATCTCTGTATAGTGACTGGTCTTATGATTTAAACAGGCAAATGTTCAGCATTCAAACTACAGGTGAAGAACAGTCCAACCAGATGTTTCCCCTTTATGTCGATATCAGCTAGTCAAGTACACACCTACACAGCATGTCAACAAACCGTGAAAAAAGCCACACAAAAAATGAATGATTGCTGGTAAGGGTTTCTATACATTAGTATTTACGAAGGGTATGTTGTGACTTACCTTCAAAATTACTGTGGTCCCTCGCTAATAACGCGGTTCACCTTTCACCTCGCTGTTTCGCAGATTTTTTTAGTGCAAGTTTGCATGTTGTTGTTTTTTTTTTACGTCACATTGTGTCCTGCGTCCTGATCGCTGCAGACGATCTCCTCCGTGACGTCTCTCCTGTACAGTACAGAATCGCTGCATCGATCGCTAGCAGTGTGACTCTGAAGTGCAGTACTGTATGTCCACGATGTCCACAAAACGTTTTGCACCGTCAAAAAATAAAATTGGCTACTTGATTTCACCTATCGCTAGTTATTTTTAGAACATAACACCCGCGATAAACGAGGGACAGCTGAGAAATATAACATTTAAATCCCTTTTCTCTTTTGCCCTGAGGCGCGGGGGGAAAATATCGACAAGTCGATGAACATCATTTCAAGGTTCAAGGTTCTTTATTATTTGTCACATGCATAGTTATACAAGTATAACACACAGTGAAATGTAGCCTGACATGCTCCTCGACATGTGCAAAAATTGGGGGGGGGGGGTGTTATATATATACATACACTGGGTGAATGTGCAGTAGTAGCAGCAAGCAGGTGAATTCTGTACATTAATATGAATAGATATCTGACTATTTTACAGGATAGACAATATAAACATATTTAAAATTAAAGGAATTGAAATGTACATTGTTCCTTGGTTTAGTGTCTGGAAGAGTCCTGTCTCAGTCAATTATAGATGATGTGAGAGGGCGGGTGTGTGTGTGTTTAGGGCACGGATGGCTTGGGGATAGAAGCATTTACAGATATATTGGGTAAATGCCCAAGACATCTATAGAAATGTAAATCGCCGCTTGATTCATTCATTTGCTAAACTTGTTTTGGACCGTAAACAGGGCGTGAATAGGACACCGGAAACAAAGCTCCCCACAGGAGTTTCCGCACCGGAAGTAGCATATGCTAGCGTGCACAAAGTCAATTGCGATAGAATATGGGTAAAACGCGCATGCGCAGTTCCTTTGTTTTCATACGCACATGGCCAAAAAAGCATGGCGGCAACGGAGAATGAGAAGGGGGAAAGCGGATCGTTGAGTGAAACGGATGAACCAGAATTGGTTTGTAAAAATGGTGCCACTTCAGTGATGTGGAACTGGTTTGGTGTTTGTCCGTCAGATACCCACCAAAGCACTTTTTTTGTAGAACATGCAAGCGGGCCGTATTTGTCGGACTAAGGTGCTCGTAAATCTGGGAGTGATCTGGGTCCAAAACTCCGTCCGCTACAGGTCCCAAAGTCAACACTGAGAGTTAAAAACTGTCTAAATTCTTTCATCTTTAATAAAACGAACAGCATTGATGCTTTACCAGGTGTAACAATTAAGTTTAACATCCAGCCATCCATGAAAACAGAATTTATTGCATTTAACGGAGTTAGAAGTTAGCGGAGGTTAGCTCGCTAGTTACCTAAGCATGATATAGCATGTTCTGACTGAGAGATTTCTGAGCAAATTAAAACGTACAGCTCTGCTATCACCTCCAACATAAATGAAGACAGAAAACCAAACAGCAGTGACGTTTGTAGGGTTACTGAAGTTGGGCTAGCTGGTATATAATGATGTGATCGCTAGCGACACAGCTATGTTAGCATAACATAAACAGTGAAGCTGGAGGATGAACGCTAACTTTTTTCCACTCGATAAAAGGTAACATGAAGGTTCCTGATGGTTGGAGACAAATGCAATCTCATGGCAGGATGCTGTAAACGGACCAAACTTCAGTCAGGAGAACAACTGAGATAATCCATCCACAATAGGAGGTTAGTCATTAATATACTGCAACAACATGGGAATAGAGCAGCTGTGATAGAATACAGCATTAATGAATGAATGATACAGAAGTGGAGGAAGCAAGAAGAATGAGTTGAATAAAGTTTGATTTATCTGACTGCTTTGTTTCGCTTAATGTGCCTTATAATCCCGTGCACCTTATGGTCCGAAAAATACGTATTTGACGTTTTTATTTGGCACACTGCAGTTTAATGTTGCAAAGCACCTCTTTTTAACTTTAGTGGATATTATATTCCATTTCTACTGGAAATGCCTTTCGGTTAAACTGTCAGCAGGGAATTTGCATTTGCACTGTTAAATTTTTATATAGCTTTAATGCACATAAAAAACAGCTGCTTGTTTAAGTGAAAATAAATGGATGGGTTTTGTTGCGGTAGTAAAGTTGTGGAGTTGTATTTTGTCTTGCATTAACTATATCGTCTGTTATATCGTTTTCGCAAATTTTCAAATATATATCGTGATAAATATTTTTGGCCATATTGCCCTGCTCTAATTGGATCTAATGGTCTTTTTCTTTATGCCACTTAAATTAAATAATTTTTCCATCCAGTTAAACATTTAAAACAGAAAAATAAAAAAGTTTAAAATTCAGATTATATTTATACATTTCATCTTAGTAACTTGAAATTTCAGTTTTTCATCTAAAAAGTTTGAGTTACTAAGTTTAAATTTTGAGATAAGTTTGACTCCTACATGGCAAATAAATAAAATTTAACAATTAAATGTCAGAAAACAGCCTTTCATAGCTCTTTGAGTTTTACAATAATTTCATTATTTGATATCCTGATCTGTAAACTTATTTTTATCTTTTTACTCTTTTGCATATAAAAACAAAGCTCCAACCTTCTGACAAGCTTTAAGCAGTTTTGAGGACTTCTTTGGTCTTTGACCTTGAGATATATTTGTCACATCTTTTTAGAGGGAAATAACAGACTATACCAGAACTGGAATTAGCGCTTAAAAATGATACACTAAGAGTTGTCCCTGATCTACATTTGTTACATCATGTTCTGTTATAACAGCCCTTGACATTTAAAGGATCTAGTGGTGAAACAGCCCACATTCGATTGAAGTCTGTGGCCTTTACTCGCTCCAGGTACTTGTTTTTATGTGCTGGCACAGCTCTAGTTGCCGTATGCTGTTATTTTTAGGTTGCTTCTCCTGTCCAGTCGGTCCCCCCTCCTCTCTCACCCTTGGCTGTTTCTTAGTAGGCCTAAATGTTTTGGAGAAAGCACATTATTTCAGGTTGTGCTGTTGATCCATGCAGCTGGCCACTCACTCACACTCTACTGAGAACTTGACTTCCTCGCCTACTGCCCTAGTTGCCTTGGCAAACACACGGCTGGACTGTGACCAGCAAATATCAGCATGACTTGCACAAATGGAAATGCTGCAAGTATCAATGGCTCAAAGGGATATGACACAATGTAAGCACAATTCGCATTGGGAGAGACAGAGGAAAAAGATTTTGCCCAAATAGTTATTAAATGGCATTGTTTCCATTTCCCCCGTTCACTTGATAACACTGTGGGAAGTTGCAGGCAGCGGGACATGTTTGTTTCTTTGCAGATCCAGCATGTTGGATGCTCTCTGATACCATTTAAACATTATCCGGAAACCTAAAGAAGCTTGTAGCAGCAACATAATTGTCCTGTTACTGACTTATTTCACGCTACTGTTAGTCTGTCTTACATGATAAAAGAATAGCCAGCTAAGCTAAGGCTCCATTATAAACACCCTTACTGCTACTTTTCAAAGTTGACATTATTAAAGTTATGCCGATCACATGAAACATGATAGCCGTGTTAAGCATGCTGAAATATGACTCAGTACTGAATTTAAACACTGTACATACTGTAATGAGGTCCCACAGCAGCTTAAGTTTTCAAATATAATGCAGCCCAATACACACAAGGGAGATGTTGCTCCTGGTTTGTTTGTTTTTTTGGTCCTTTTTTTCATATCATAGGGCGCTGCAAGGCTGCACATATCCGGTTGTTCAGTCTGACGTCACTAGCCGTGTCTGGGTCTAAACTCCGCTGCAGGTCCATATATCAAACGATCACTATGGCATTACTGAGAGTTGAAAAACTGTCTAAAGTCTTTCATCTTTAATAAAATGATCAGCAATCTGCTCTACCAGGTGTAACAATTGAGTTTAACATCCAGGCATCCATGAAAACGGAATTTATGACATTTAACGGAGTTAGAAGTTAGCAGGGAGTTAGCTCGCTAGCTTCTATCTAAATACAATATAGCATGTCCTGACTGCGGGGTTTTGGAAACAAATTCAAACGTACAGCTCTGTTATCACTTCCAGCATAAATGAAGACAGAAAACTAAACAGCAGTGACGTTTGTAGGGTTACTGAAGTTGAGCTACCTGCTATATAATGATGTGCTACGTGACCGCTAGCGACACAGCTATGTTAGCATAATATAAACAAGCTAACTTTTTTTTCCACTCGATAAAAGTTAACGTGAGTGTTTTCGGTGGTCAGGAACAAATGTAATCGCATGGCAGGATGCTGTAAAAGGACCAAACTTCAGCCAGGAGAACAACTGAGATAATCCATCCACAATACGAAGTTAGTCATTCATATACTGCTGCATGGGCTGGGCTGTAGTTACATCCTAAGGTTTTAAAAACTGAGCTTAAATAAATGATTAGCGGTAATAAAAGCCGAGGGAGGTCAACAGTGATCACTGACTGTTTTAGGAGCTTTTTGAGATCAAATAGAAGAAAATACATAACATTAAACATGTTAACAACACAAAAGCCATATTAAACGCAGACTACTTTAGACCCGGAAGTAGGATTCGTCGCGTCATCACTGAACAACCGGATATGGATTCCAGCTGCATTACTGTCTCAAACATGACTCTTTATTGTGAAAAACAACGGGTCAGCTGTGGGAAAAAAACATCCCCCTGTAACATAAGTGTAGGCAAGACCTAGAGACAACAACAAACAAACAGTTTTCTGGGCTTTCTTTCTTTTAGTGCTTCCGTATGCGATAATTTTAAAAGTTGTTTCAGCAAGGAATACAAACCAGAGACATCCCATTGATATAATTTAAATGTGTGCATTTGCAGGTTTTGTTAGTCTTAGTTGTCTGTAAATGCATTGAAGTCTGGTAATAGACTGTTAGATTAAAGATAAACATTTAAAGATGTTGTTCTTGCTTTTTATAATGTCTTTGGGCACTAATTGATTCATCAAGAATACATTTGTAAATTGTCAAGAAAAGGACGACTTTAAGGAAGTTTAATTGAAAAGCTGTTACTGACGTAGACTGTGAGCATGTAATACGGTATGCGGTATTGCGATTTTCCGTTGTTTTTTTCAAAATCTTTTCCTCATGCTATGAAATCATCTTGTCAATTCATTCATTTCAAAGCAGTTCAACTTAAACAGGACAGAACTGGACAGACCCCTTCCTTATCAACAGAGTTTGATAACAGTGTTTTGACGTTGTTGGCAGTTATTTGCTTTTGTCATTTGTTCTGTCACAGAGCAACGTGTGGACATGTGCTTTCAGAAGGAAGTTGACCGTTGACCTAAATCTTAAAGCTCTACAGAGCGAGTAGACAAGAGGAAGTCATGTGACAGTGGTCCTCTGAGCGCTGGGGACAGCTATACGTTATGCTAAAGGCTCCACGAGCTGCTCATTCCGTCCGCCTACAGTACCAGCTTGACTTAAGTGCAGCACATTTCATGCCTGGTTTTATCCTGCTTATTGTTTAACCATCTCACTGTTGACCAGAAATAGTCTAGGAAGTATTCAGCGCTCAGGCTCACCCATCACTTTGGGGTCCTTAGGGACTAGTAAAGCGCAATATAAATACAGGCCATCATGGTCACGTATCCCCTCTCAAAGCCTGTAATTCATCTGTGGATTTCTTCAAATGCTCATGATACCATTCTTTTATTTAAAACCATAATGTGGTCTAAGCCGTGTAGAGTGATTTCTAAATCAGTGTGACATACCAGAGAGAGGGATGAATGCATCTAATTTAATCCAGCATTTGTTACAGTGTCGTTTTCTTGAATAAGTGCTCATCGGTTAAAATGAAGCTGTTAAAATATACATTTTATTAAAGCTTAAAGCGCACATCCATCCTTCTGTTTCCTATCACAGCTGTCTAAGAGCAACACCTGGCCACGATCCAGGTGGAGCCCTGAGAAAGAGCTCTTTGTTTTTTACTACTTGCAACCGTGGGCTTGAAGACAGGAAGGATTTATGGTGGGTGGAGGGTGATAGTAATGGTGGTTTTAAAAAAACAAATTAAAGCATAATTAGAATTTTTTTCTTTTAAATAGAGAAAGACAGTCTCAGGGGATCACAAGCTAATGTATTCCAAGCCCGGATAAACAGGATGGTTGCGTTCAGGAAGGGCATCTGGCATAATTTCAGTGCCATATCAAACATGAACATCCATCCACTGATGAACATATTTTTGCAAATTAGATACTTTAATAATTATAATTGCCTCTTTGCAACAGTAAATGAAGGCTTCGGCTGTTATTTAAGTCATGTTTAATATAGATGTAGATTTCACTTTGTCTTTTACTTAGAAAGCCAATTTCTTAACTCATATCTTGACATGTTCAACTGTAACATATCAACATGCTGCATCACCCAGTTTCAGAATGAGTTCACATGGCTCTCACACAGTTGATGGAGTGGATGGAGCCATCAGAGGTCAGATACAAATATCAGCTCTGTTGGTTTTTGGGCTGTTCGATATAACGATATATATCGGATGACGATATAAAAACGTCTATCGTTTCATTTTACGCAATCGTTTGTTTCGTGGTGTCGCAAAATAGATTGTTTACGGCAATATTTTTTCATTGTTTTGATGGTCACTGTAGTGGCTATGTTAATTAGTTAAAGTTCTCTCTTTCTCTTATATTTTATATAACCACACTACAGACAGACAAGCGTTTGTTTTTATGCGTTGTCGTTAGCAACAACGACGGTAAAACCACCGCGTGTCCGCTTGTTCCACATAAACCTTTCACAATAAAGCTCAAGATCCTGTTGAGACTTTTCAAAATAAACTGAATCACGTGAAAGATGCAGAGTGTTTACGGATGAGAAGCAAAAAAGAGCCGTCGTGTGCTAAAAAATAAACCTTAGACTCAAACGTTAGAACAGGCTTTTCCCTGCAGCACGCCGTGTAATAAACACAAAGAAAACGGCGGGCGTTACAACTTATGTCTAAAAATGTATCATTTCAGGCAGTGGTTAAAACACTCGACTCCAGCTACACGATGCCCAGCTGGAAACAAGTCGAGCTGCCTAAGATTCACAGAATTTACAGAAAATGTTACATTTTTGGGATTTATATCGTTATCGGACGATAGATGTCTTAATATCGGGATATGAGATTTTGGTCATATCGCACAGCCCTAGTTGGTTTTCATTGAATATGAGTCAAGGCTCTTGAACTCTGTGAAAAATCATAATGATTTTAGTCAATATTGCAATTGTGATTATTTAATAGAATTATTAACTTAAACATCAAGTTATTGAGATTAAATCTTTTTTCTGGGGGATTTCCTTAATAAGCCGGTCGTGCACCTCTCGGTTTTTGTAACCTGTCGCGTTTTGCTGCCACAGCTGGGTTGAAGACTCAAGTGTTCAATCATGTCAGTTTTTTATCACCATTTTAAGGATATTTTGATACAGAAGATTAGAGGGTCACTGATTGCACATGTTTTATTATATCAGCTCTGATGTGATAGTATTGTCTGAGTGGAAACGCCTTTCGTTGAGGAGAAGACCGCAGCGGCTGTCTGCGCCTTAACGGCAAGCATAAATAGACGTGGCTTTAAAAGCCGTTAACAGCGGTGCACGAAGCGATCAACATGGTGGGTACACTGGGCCCTTTAGTAGACACTCACAGCAACCATGGGTGAACAACAAGGCGCTGAAGCTGACAGTTTTACTTTCTCTAGATAAATCTTGTTGACCGAAGGCTCTCTTTTAGTCCTCGTGGCTGGAGGTGCACTAAACAGTGAGTGAGCTTGAGATTTAAAGGGAAAGGGTGGGCTCGATTTATGACACAAGAAAAAGCGAGAGCTTTATAGCAAAAATGAATAGTAATAAAGAAAAGTTATCCTTTTTTCCCCCTGTTGGTTTTATAACTCAGTTAATTCCACTAAAATGAATAGACACAGACTGACTGACTGCAGGGCAGTTTTGGTCTGTCACTGGATCCCAGACCTGAGTTTACTCCGGGTGAAACTTAAAGCAGCTCACAGAGACCAGCATATGCATTTATCTTTAGTTCGTCAGCGGGAGAGTGTGCTGAGATATACAGCGCTTTCAAGTTTAAACAATTCCTCTCAGAATATTTGCGTAACAGTACCAGAGAGTGCGTTTGTGTTTCCACCGCAACATGTGGAGGTTAAAGGGTAGTGTTGCTGCTGCATACGTCCCTCAATTGTTCACAGCCTGCCATAAAGAAGAAAAGAGTAAACTGGGCCATTACTTTAAACAAGGATTTCCTCTGAGGCAGCACCACTCTCGGACAGATAAAGCAGTGAGCTATCCTGGGCCAAAACCCAAACTGCCGTGGTTCCCACACTCCTCTGTGCTACAAGGTCTCCATCCCAACTGTTTGTACTCATGTTTGGATAAGCATCTCTTATGTGAAGTGAGCGGACTCCTTGCAGCTTTTCCATTTTTCTCCACCCCAGTTCAAGGCTCACATCCTGAGTTATGTGTCGACACAGGGTGAAAGTTCCCTAATGTCATGTGTAGATGCATTTGTTTCACAGGTCTGTTTTAAGCAACTGTCCTTTATGTTTAAAGCTGTAATCAGTTTTTAGTTTGAGGACATGTTCTGGTAAATGTATGCCATTCTGCTGAATTTCTTAGTTATTTCCTTCTTTCTATATAGGAGCCCTTTAAATGTTTGCATTAGCATTTCTTTTACCCGACAATGTTTAAGGTACCATAGCTTAGTTAATGTTTGAGCTACAAAAAACAACTTGGGTTTATTCTCTCATTTCCCACTGAAATGTTAATCTCATACATACATACATATATATATATATATATATATATATATATATATATATATATATATATAAAATTTTTTATATTTATTAGGGGTGCAACAATACTCGTATCGATATTGAACCGTTCGATACAGTGCTTTCAGTTCGGTACGCATATGTATGAACAATACAAAATACATTTTTAATTTATTTTATCAACTTTCCTTCTGACGATGCTGTCTGTGTTGAGTGCTCAGTGGATCTGCGCTCGACAGTGCAGCCTAGGCGGAGTAGTCAAACGCAGATTCACTGAGCGCAGGGCAAGCTAGCCAGACAGAAGTTAAGCTCTCCTTGCAACATGGCAAATTGAACCTCCCCTACCCTCATTCAGATCTGGCGTTTGGATGTGATGTATGACCCTGAAGGTAATCGCATCATGGACTAAAGTAAAACAGTATGTTGGATGTGCCATGCAATGCTCAATTACATGGGTGGGAGCTAGTGTGTTAGCGCAGTTAGCTCGTTAACGTGTTGCACGGGGCGATCCGGTAGCTCGTTAACGGAGATTTGCCGTGTTGTGGCCTTAACGTCATTTCAACGAGATTAACGCTGACAGCACTAGTGGGAACACAACGAATATGTCTGCACATTTACTCCGACATCATCCTAGTGCAAAGACAAGTGGAAGCAGACAAAAACAACAAGCACGCATGCACCAAACTTTACCCGAGTCATTTAGACAGCCGTTAGCACATGATTCTCCTTATGGGGACCTGATATGTTTAATATGCTGCTGAGAATATAGCCCAGAAGAAGCGTATAGTATAGCTTTTATTTTGGAAAGAGCCCTTTCTCTGTAATAAACTCTCTTTTCCAAAGATGAGTGATTCCTCAATCAGATACAGGGCTCGCAAAATCGCCTGCTCTACGTCCTGGGGCTAGCGATTTTTTCCAGTCGGGCTACCAAAATCTATCTCTGCCCTGCCCGTCGGCCTATCGTAGGAAGGAAAAATATATGTCAATGCTTTTGCATTCTTTCGGAAATGTAGCTGGGTAATTATGTCATTGGCATCGGTGAGCCACTGTCAATATGTGACATATTGAAATTGCGTTTGAATTTGCGCTTGTTTTTTGCTTTCACTTTGCAATCGCGCGAACTGTGTATAGAGAGCGACAGCACTGATTGGTGAGTGATGATAATTTGCGCACCAATTCCTCTGACATCGTTAGCTTACTATGCAAACATGATAAGTGAAATCTCCCGCAGCAAGCTCAAACATGTGCAGAGAATCGCTGAGCGTTATGTGTGTGTGTGTAAAAGCAGCAGGATACATATTGTAGCGGGTCAGGGCTGTTCGGGGTTCTGTTTGTACAGTTATGTTTTGTTTATGTTGCCATAGTGACGGGTGACGCCCTCTCACTGCGACGGTGTGTCCTTCCGGGGTCAGAGGGCGCCCTGTGTGTCGTTGTTGTTGTTGTTGCTGTGCTGTTGCTGTGCTGTTGCTGCACTGAGCAGTTAGCTAGCGGCAGTGTTCTTCTTCAGATGTCAATAAACGGCTGTGCTCCCTGGCTAGCTCACGGGAAGCAAGACCAAACGACACTTCGTCTCCTCCTTGTCTGAGCTCGCCACATTGGTGTCAGAAGTGGGATGATGGTGGCACCCCATGTTCTGACCCGAGTGACTTTTCCCCCGCCGGTCGTGACCGGCCGGTGCGCCAAAAGAAGGCACCTGGACATTTGCAGGACTTTGTGTGGGGTAATGGGGTCGTCGGGGACGACTGACCCCTTAGGTGGGGGCTATGTAGCGGGTCAGGGCTGTTCGGGGTTCTGTTTGTACAGTTATGTTTTGTTTATGTTGCCATAGTGACGGGTGACGCCCTCTCACTGCGACGGTGTGTCCTTCCGGGGTCAGAGGGCGCCCTGTGTGTTGTTGTTGTTGTTGTTGCTGTGCTGTTGCCGCGCTGAGCAGTTAGCTAGCGGCAGTGTTCTTCTGCAGATGTCAATAAACGGCTGTGCTCCCTGGCTAGCTCACGGGAAGCAAGACCAAACGACACTTCGTCTCCTCCTTGTCTGAGCTCGCCACAATATTTTAGTTCTGCTGAGCCAAATAAGACAGGTCAGGGTGAAGAAGTGACAGCCAAAGAAAAGCTTACCACAAAACGGAAAAGTTATGACAAATCAGACGATAAGGCAAAAAGAAAGTGCAGCTTTATGGTTTCATGGACAAACGAATTTCTGTGGCTGCAGTATGACGAGCAGTATATCCGGGGCTGCACATAAGTGGTCCGCAGGTGCGCATTCGCTGTCAAAATAAAAAACGGGCACAAGATAAGAAGTTGCAACGCCTGTTTGCGTACATAAGATTTTCAGGAGGAGGACAGACATTTGTTTAGAACTCTTAAAGATGTCGAAGAAGCAAGCTCCTTTAAGCAATTACTGTGATGTTCCTCCACCTCCAAACAAATGTCAGAAGGAGTCCAAACCACAAAAGAAGCACGTATTCTCGGAAAAGTAGTTGCAGGAGGTGAGCTGGCTTCAAACAAATGATGAACGCACAGAGATGTGGTGCGGAATGTGCCATGAAAATTTAATAAATGACAAATTAAAAAGGCATGAACATTTTTTTTTGTATCGAAAAAATGTCGAACTGTGACACCAAAGTATCGAACCGAACCGTGAATTTTGTATATTGTTGCACCCCTAATATATACACACACACACACACACACACACACACACACACACACACACTAGTCTGGAAAAATTCATAATGCTAGTTTCCAGTCGAAAAGTACCAGATAAGTAACCCTTCAATTATTAGCTTTTATTATGCAACATTTGAAAGCATGTGCTGCAGCAGCAGTGTTTGAGTACCAGGCTTTATTTGTTATGTTCTCGGCCATTATCAAAGACCCATTTATTTAATTGACTGCTGTTTTTTGTTTTGGTTTTTTCAATCAAGGAAGTGCATGGTTTGGTACTAGTTGCAGGTTGTGCGTGTTTGTAATGTCAATTATTTTCATGCTCTTTTAATATCCATCTGTGAAATGAAGCCTTCCTTTCCTGTGGCCTCAGCGACAGCCTCTGAGCTTTCTTCTGTGACCTCCTCTCGCTCTCTGCCTGTGAATGCCCATCGGCTTCAGAAGCCATGCCTATGGAATGTAAACAAACAACACCAAGAGTAAGGTCAGCCTCCTAATGAGGGCCGCGGAGGAATGCGGAAGAATAAGTGGCTAAAGGAAGGGAAGCTCAAATAGGTATAGAGGTTAGGGGTGAAGAGAGTGAGGAAACAAGTGTGTTAAAAATAGCTTTCATTTGAAAACATTTACTCCTGTCCCCACTATATCAGCAGTAACTCTGTTAGACAAAGGGAATGGAATTATGGGCTACCTGAGTTTAGTAGGACATGTTTTTTATTGTGGGAAATATGATTTTTTTTCCCTTCCCAACTATTATTATTATTATTATTATTATTATTATTATTATTATTATTATTATTTATATAGTTGTTATTATTTTAATACAGATTCTAACACGCCGAGGCTGTCTGGATTTTGCATTTTTGTAAATGTTTTAGCTAAAACATCTTATTCTCTTAGGATTTTTGTTTTTGTATAGACCAGCAATCCATATAGGTTTAGCTGTTATGCATGTCATGTTTTTTTTGTAACAAGAATAATCACAAACCGCTCTTGCATTTGTTATATAGCATGTGCTGATGTCAAGCTTTCCTGGATCTGATGAAGCATTAGAACGTTTCTACAGCTGTCTATTTGAGGGAATTGTAAGCTAAAATGCCGCGTCGGGAGTTTTGCAGAGCGCCTAGGCTCTTGCACCTCGGCTCAGCAGACGCACAAACACACACAAGCTTCCCCTACCCACACACACACACACACACACACACACACACACACACACACACACACACACACACACACACATCTCCTAGCAGCCGCTGTTTACCCATCTCCAGCCTTGCAGCGCAAGCCCAGCAGTTGAGGGTGGGAGGGGTGACATTGCCGAGGATCAGCCAGCCCTCCTCACGATCTGCACGTAGCACAACCATTAAAATACTGCAGCCTCTGGAGGGAGGCCAAGAGTCAAAGTTCACTCAGTTCACTCTTGTCTTCTTCTCCAGCCCCACCCCTATGCTTTCTCTGTCTGTGCCCCTCTACCTCTTTCTCTGCCACACACAGACTCACACAAAGAAAGAAAACATACTGGATTGCGACTTACTTACAGGAAGCGCTTTGTCAGTTCGTACCCCCCCATCCCCCAACCCAGCAACTGTTCTTGTTAAACCCATCCCATTTATATTTAAAAAAAAAAAAAAGATAAAATACATGCAGCCAGAGCTACCTCCCCCATCTTTATGTCAGATTTTTTGTTGTTTTTCAGCTTTAAAGGCCCTGATAATGTGCATTCCAGCGGTAACCTGCATCACACAAAACATGTGAACACAATGTGGACTGACGCAAGTAACTGTGATCAGACATGTAGAGTAAGAAGATGCCGACGTGGGTCTGATGTCATTTTATTTTAATGCTCTCACTATGGCGTTAAAAGGCTTTGCACGCAAAGATTTACAATTTTTCTGTGGTGCAGTGAAATAATCATGAAATTTGTGCATGTACAGAAGTAAATGTACCTGTTCAACTCCCGGATGTTCATTTTGAATCCCAGCACCTTCAGTCTTTTCTTTGTTGAAAGGGTAGCTTTAACTTCTAAATGTGCTAGCATAGATGCTCTATAATATTTTACAGGGTAGAAACCCCGAGGAAGAAGTTTAGTCTACACTGAGTGTTTATAATAATGTTGCTATGGTTTATGTTGATGCAAGTTCTTGAAAGAATGTGGATGAACTTGCCTTTGTCTGTCATATCGCTGCTTAGACACTGCTTAGCATGAGGGCTTATTCCACCCTGTGTGCACGTTCACCACTCATCTGAAAAGAAAACACACGCTGTTTGGTGTTCAAGTGTCAGCTGTAATTTCCAGTGCAAAAGCTCTGAGATGTCTGAGAAATCTCTACTGTTAAAGAAAACACATTTTTCTGTATCACAGTCCTCGGGGTGGTGTGCAAATCACCGCTTGTGTGCGTCTTATTCCTGAAGGGCATTCGAAGGAGCGGGCGTGCTCCCTCGATGTTTACACCGAGAAGTTTACAAGAGCTCGTGGAGGTTCACTGCCAACACCCAAGCAGATCATGCAAGTCTTAGTAGAGCAGGAAGAGACGAGGGGAAGTTGCAGCATGATATCTCCGGTTTATTTTCCTTGCCAGTTTAAAGTTTATAACGAGGCAGCTGTGTTTTAGGCAGCTTGTGCCTTGTGTCAGTCCTGGTGCAGGTGAGGCAGTGCTACAGTCAGACTGCGGGAGGCTTTCTGCTACTTCCACATCACGAGCCAGCAAATGCAGTTCGAGCTCCTTTGCTCCCGTTCCTCCCTTCTTTCTTGTCCTTGCAGTACAGCTTTTGTTTGACACATGAGCTGTAGAGACTGAATGCCTACATTTCTGCTGTTGTCACTGCATATCTGTTTTTACTAATCAGGGGTTTTTTTTCATGTTCCTCTCTTCAGGCAATGGTGGCATGTTACCCCGGAAACGGGACAGGATATGTGCGCCATGTGGATAACCCTAACGGCGATGGACGGTGTGTCACATGCATATATTACCTTAATAGAGATTGGAATGCCAAGGTATGGTAGTGATGTGTGGAGAACCTTCTTGTTATCACCATTTGATTCAAGAGTGATTTGAAATTAGAGCCCTACCGATACCCGGCCGTTATTGGTCTGCCGCAGATCTTTAACGAGTTTGAGCAATACTGGAAGGTTGATTTTAAGAAAGCAACCCCATCGTTTTGAGTTATTTTACATTATATTTTTTGTTTTAATTTCAATGACTCCTGTATTGGTCGGGCTCTATTTGAAATTATTTGTAAAATAATCATCAAAACAAAGTCATCTGTCATGTGTTTGTGTGTCAGGTCTTCATAACTTCTGACTTCCTGCCACAAGCATTTGACCAGTCAGTGCAGTTGTGGTGTGTGTGTGTGTGTGTGTGGCACTGTTGTCACCCTCCACCCTGCTTTATTCCATACACCACACCCGTACAGAGTTCATGATAGTGGTTACGTGTAGGTAAATGCTGTGTGGCCACTCTCCCTTTTTCATATTTCCCATTAAAATGCAGAGAAGGAAAAACACCCCATACTACCTTCCACGTTTCTTTGTTGTTGTTGTTTTATTACAGGAATTTTCATATAGTGGTCAAATTAATTGAACTTTGTGTCATACAGTACTTAAAATATATCCACAGGAATTCAGTATTATCCTAACTTTATTTTTAGATGTCCTGCTAGTAAGTTGAACTGCCTTTCACCTTTACAATTGCCTATTTCATTGAAGGTCTTAGAAATGTTGTCTTGAGATTTTTGTGCATATCAACAAGATAACGTCATGTACTTACTGCAGATTTGCGGAGAGCTCTTTCATGGTTTGATCCTCCTCATCCACCACATATCAAAGCTGCTCTGTTCAGTTGCTGACTGTAGAGGCCATTTGGGGACAGGGAATTCAGTGTTACTTACAAGAAACCAGTCTGAGATTATATAATATATATGACATTAGAGCAGGGCGATATGACCAAAAATATTTATCATGATATACATTTGAAAATTTGTGATAACGATATAACTGACGATATAATTGACACTAGACAAATTATTTTCAACTCCACAACTTTATTAGTGCAAACAAAAAACCATCAATGTATTTTCACTTAAACAAGCAGCTGTTTTTTATGTGCATTAAAGTTATATAAAAATTTAACAGTGCAAATGCAAATTCCTTGCTGACAATTTAACCAAAAGGCATTTCCAGTGGAAATTGGCCAACATATCCTCAGCATAACCATGTATAATATCCACAAAACTTAAAAAGAGGTTATACACACACAATAATAATAATAATATTATGTTGAAGCGCAGTACGTATCACTCCGCGAGGCTCCTGCCTACAATAGCCGTAATACTCCGACAATCCATCAAGCGGTGCGGGTTCGTAGCTTAGCAAAGTCGTACTAAAACATTTGACTGATTTGCTAACGCCGTGTACCACATAAAGGTCAGTAAACACAACCAGAATTCATACATAAGGCCCATGGGATTATAAGGGGTACTGTCGATTTTCAGAAAAATCAAAGGATTGGTTTTAAGTGTGCCGTATTTTCCAAAAAACATGGTAATAACGACGGCCCGCTAGCATGCTCTACCAAAAATAGTGCTTTGGTGTGTGTCTGACGGACGAAAGCTAAACCAGTTCCACATCACTGAAGTTGCAGCATTTTTACAAACCAATTCTGGTTCATCCGTTTCATTCAACGATCCGCTTTCGTCCTTCTCATTCTGCGTCGTCGCCATGCTTTTTCCGCCATGTGCGTATGAAAACAAAGGCACTGCGCATGTGCGTTTTACCCATATTCTATCGTGATATTTCGTTTTCTTATCGTTGCCCATTATACCGGTATTACCGTGAATAGTATGATATGGCCCAGCTCAATATGACATCAACATCAGGAGATGGGTACACTGGTCACAGAGTGAAGGGCATGGTCAAAAAATATTCAGGTAGGTCATGACATTTAAATGAAGCTCAGCTGGTATTAAAGGGGACAAAAGGGTGTGACATGAAACTGCCTCCCACACCATTACACCCCCTCTTTGAATCTGCTGCTGGAGCTCATCTGCTTTAAGGCTGACGTGTTGCGTGTTCAGTGTGATGTAACAGATGTGTGATGTAATGGGTGGTTATTTGAGTTACTCGTTCTGTCAGTTCAACCCAGTCTAGCTGTTCTTCTATGACCTTTGCCATCACAAGGCATTTTTTATTCATTTAACTGGATCATTTTTCCTTCCAGACGTTTCAGTAAAGCCTAAAGTTGTGCATGCAAGTGTAAGTAGATCCTCTTGGCAATATGCATTTAACTGCAATGTGCTTCAAGAGTTTGACGTATTTGTCCTTAGATAAGCAGTTGGGGAGCATACCTTCTAGACAGGTTCCAAGTTTCCATAACAGAAGGCAGCAACTGTAAAGTGGATCACTTTCATGTTTCTTTGAGGAGACGGTGACATGACACCAGTGCTGGGGCAGTATGACCTGTATTTGTATCGCAGTGTTTTTTAGTCTTTTTACAGAAGCAGGCCTTTTATATATTTTCACAGTAAGTTGTTTATCTGTCAGGATTGTGCAGAATAAAAAGCGTTTTACTGTCATAATAAAAACTAAATAAACATAGAGGGTTTTTTCTTTAAATGATTAAATAAAATAAAAAAATCTACTCTTGGGCTATCTTTAAAAAATATATACATTTGAAAAGGGCTCTAGAGGCAGTTTTCAACATAGACTGTATATAAAAGATGGTCCTATCCACCATACCATAACCTGTTGCATAGTGAAGTCCTGGGTTGAAGCCTCAAACAGCATTTTCACTACTTTTTCAAACAGTCAGGAATAAATGGCGGGTCTGACAGTGAAATCAAGGGACACTGCATTCCCTGCTTTATCTTCCATTCTGACTGTAGTGAGGAACATAAGTTACTAATTGAACTGCATCTTACTGTCACTGTGACCTGAAACTAGCGACTGACCTCAAAGTCATTCACAAAGTGTTTATTGAGGTCGAAGAGCAAAGCAATCATTTTCCTACAACTGAAAGTCTTTGTGCAAGGCACTTGTCATTGGCTGTACTTGTTCAGACCTGGAAGCTGTGTCCAATTTGTACATATAGTAAAAGTTTCAGTTCACTGTATTGCCACATTTTGGCTTACTTTTTAAATGATTGTGGTGTTAATTGTTAATCCATTGTCATATAAAACACCTGTTAATAAAATAATCGTGAATTATTATTTGTCAATCTAATATAGTTTTGTTTTGTTTTTTTTGTTTTTTTGTTATAAAGAGGGTGCAGAGACCATACAGTTCCCCTCCCAATATGCTCTAAAATGCATATAATATATTATGTATAATCTCTGGGGAAAACCGTGTTGAGCGTTGTCTCTTCACCGATATAGCGATATTTGAAAAGATCATATTATGCATGAAATTAGGACTGGTATACCGGATGTGCGGCTATATCTGCTAGCATTACAAGTCACATGAGTAAACAAGAGGCTGACGTCCACACTTCCTTACATAGTTGACCTCCAGACCTGTATATGAAAATGACATAATTACAGGAAACTCTGTGCTGCTTTGAGATGTGAGTTTGCGGCAGGTCATGCATGAGTCTGTGTTCTCGCTGTGATTTCTTTCTAAACATCTATCACTGAGCAAGCAGTGAGGTGAGTGGAATGTGAGAGGAGACAAAATACACAGCCGAGTTAACAGTACTTTTACATTTAATTGCAAATACTGATACTGTGATCGACCCTTTTGCTGGTCACTTATGTACTGCTTTCAGCTGCTGCCTTATTCATCACAGGTCTCCACATACAACCCTCAGACCCTCAAAGGGATTCCTGGTTGTTTTAGCATGTTGCTGTTGTTCATCTGCATTAATGCAGTTTCTGTGATGGTCAGGATGATTTACTTTGATTTGTGATAACAGTAGGTACTTCTT
Source organism: Maylandia zebra (assembly GCF_041146795.1). NCBI lineage: Eukaryota > Metazoa > Chordata > Actinopteri > Cichliformes > Cichlidae > Maylandia > Maylandia zebra. The sequence continues at coordinate 24,494,783 of NC_135179.1, read as the reverse complement.
TTTTTTTAGTTTATCAGATGTCACTACACCTTATTCAAAGCAGCAGTCTCCTGAATCTGACTTGCACCATTTACATTGTATTATCTGTTCTCTGAGCACTTCCTCCGCAGAATTGCCTGTTTTCTTATCTATATAGTAAATCTTTTCCTGTTAATGCGTATATCAGTCATGAGGTAGGTTGTACTGCTTTTTTTTATGCGCATGCTTTAGTTGTTACAGCAAGCCATGTGCTAGATTCCTGTTGGACATGTGAATAATTACAATCTGGCCTCTGATTGGCTATTAGTAGGCTTATAGAATGTGGTTGCCTGGATACCGGGGCCTCACTATGAGAGAGTGACATGGCTTTGGAATGTTCAGGTTCAGTTGTTCCAGTTATTTACCCCCCAAATTTATGTCTCTTCAGCCGCCACGCCTTCTGTATAAAATCACTTTGAGACTTTAACATGTAGATGTCCATCTATCTGCAATGCAGTAAATAAAATGTTGATTTAATATTATACACTCATTTACCACACAGGCAAGCAAATGTAAGAGAAAGGAAATGACTCAGCCGCTTTACTGCATATACGAAGTGCAAAGTATGCTTAAAGGTTTAACCTACAACCCATATATTTTTCCCTCCTTTTGGAGTCACTTTAAACATCAAGCTAAAGTACTTTGCGACTGTAGGGAAAGGAAAAGCTGCCTTTCAGAAACCTCAGCATTTTAGTGTCTGCCAAGGTGAGTTGAGAGGAAAGCAAAACGGCAAAATATGATCACTGAGAAACAAGGAGCCTTACGAACAATAATAAGGTTAAATTCATGTGTTGTAAGATTTGTTAAAATGGAAAGTAAAGGGGCCTAATCTTTAAAATATAGACGAGCTGGGCTGGTTCCACAGTAGAGGAACGTGATGGCCAAAGGTTCTGCCTCCAGTTTTATTTTTGGAAACTCTCTGAACCACAAGTCTGCACTCTGACAATTGTGTACTCTATTGGAATAATGTGAAAATGCCAGGCCTTAAAAATGCGATGCAGCTTTGTATGCACTGAGAAGAGTTTTAATACCGTTTCTCGATTTAAAGGGAGCTTATGAAGGGAAGCTTTTATGAGAAAATGTGTTCTTTTTGTTCTGGTTGCTCTCAGTACTGTGTTTTTGTTTTTGTTTTTTTTATGGGAAGGTGAATTAAAGGCTTTTCAGAGAGAGAGGCATGCAGACATCCTAAAAACATGAAAATATAAAAGTTCAATTAGGAAGTAACAATGCACCAACAGTTTTTTTTCACTGTCTTGTGACAGGATGTTCCGTTTTGTTGACAATGCTGCACAGTCGTCGAGACTGTTACGTATGAGACAAAGAATATATTCTTGTCAAAAATGACTCCCGAGATTTCTCGTAGTAGCAATAAAGGCCAAGGTAACATCACCGAATACACATGTTAAGACTGTGTTTCCCTGAGGTTTTTGGCCAATATACTTAGTTGGCTTTAGAAAAAGAAAATTACAGGTCATCGAATTCGTTGTGCCTTCAGATGTTTTTGTAGTTTAACCAACTGATGTGTGTGTTCTGGTTGTGTGTTTGAGTCTCATCTGCATGGAAATAGAGATTTATGCACTGTTTCTTTGTAACATTCCCTAAGGAAGCACGTTTAAGGTAGAAAGTATCTATCCCTAACACAGAACCCTGTGGAACTCCATGGCTACATACAGGAAAGAATCATCTCAGACATAAAAACATGGGGAACTTGAATTATTATGTTAAAAACCTGTGCTGTGTCAGTTTATCTAGTAGGACAAGTATAGAGATGAGTACAGTAGTCTGAGATTGTGACAAGATTGTTGGTGGCATTTGCCGTTTCTGTGATAAATCCTGACCTAGACAGACTTTAATGATACAGCTGTGAGAAAGATGTGATGTTCAAAATGGTCACCATTTTATTTTTAAAGATATGAAGAGTCATGTGATCATTGGTGGTGTCAGTCTGGCTACAGTGCTGGGTTTTTTTCCAGTCAGCAATGAGCAATATGCAATTCTGCCATTACTAAAGGCATATTTTTCAATGTTGTGATACTTTGGGTGAAATTCTTCCACATTAGTAAAACTCCCACCTCCCATGCAGCTGTATCGCAGCTGTATGAAGTATTTATATTTTGCAAGACTAGCTGCTATTTTTTAAAAGTTAATATGCTGTAAATTAGTAAGAAGTATGAAGTGTCCATACATGCTTTTTCTAGTATAATTATTTTACTCAGGGTTCCAGGGGATTTTATCTTCCTCCAGCCTACAGTGGGTGAGTGGCGAGGACCGGTCCTGCGTGCGTTAACACCCACGCTTGTAGTCGCCACTCCTATCATTCCTGTGAGCATGTTGCAGTAATCACCGCCACCATCACCAATACTAAAGCTAAAGTTATGAGCCCTGATTTACAGTAAATGTTATTTTAAATGATAAACATTCATACTGGTATCAGTGCAAGGTGCTGTCAGGTTTGGTGAGATTTTATTTGTTTAACTTGGACAGGGTGTAAAAACATCACGTCCCTACCACAGTTTCCAGCACCTACTCAAAAAAAAAAAGTGTCTCATCAGCAATCTCAGTATTAGTAATTTCATAACTCTGTCATTGATGGGACGCTTCCTTTTATGAAGAAAGTTAACAGACTATTAATACTGAGAAAATTCTGGTAATGTGATCGCTGACTTTGAAATAATTTAAAGCTCAGCCGTCTGTTAAAGCAATCTGTACAGTCCACCCCAGTGTGTGACTCAAGCTGCGTGTGTGTGTGTGTGTGTGTGTGTGTGTGTGTGTGTGTGTGTGTGTGTGTGTGTGTGTGTATTTATAATATATTTATTAGGGTTGCAACAATACACAAAATTCACGGTTCGGTTCGATACTTTAGTGTTATGGTTCGATATTTTTTCGATACAAAAAAATGTTCATGGTTTTTTAATTTGTCATTTATTAAAATTATAAATATATATTTTAACTCAAAAGTACAGTTTTTAAATTTAATGTTGCTGAAACAAAAGTACCACCCAGCACGCCCCTGCGGGCGGTTTATCCTTCAAGCTCGGGTCCTCTACCAGAGGCCTGGGAGCTTGAGGGTCCTGCGCAGTATCTTAGCTGTTCCCAGGACTGCACTCTTCTGGACAGAGATCTCCGATGTTGTTCCCGGGATCTGCTGGAGCCACTCGTCTAGCTTGGGAGTCACCGCACCTAGTGCTCCGATTACCACGGGGACCACCGTTACCTTCACCCTCCACATCCTCTCGAGCTCTTCTCTGAGCCCTTGGTATTTCTCCAGCTTCTCGTGTTCCTTCTTCCTGATATTGCTGTCATTCGGAACCGCTACATCGATCACTACGGCCGTCTTCTTCTGTTTGTCTACCACCACTATGTCCGGTTGGTTAGCCACCACCATTTTGTCCGTCTGTATCTGGAAGTCCCACAGGATCTTAGCTCGGCCCTTGAGGGCATCTCCCATTTTGACCTCGGGACTTCCAGGTTATACTCTGCACAGATGTTCCTGTACACTATGCCGGCCACTTGGCCATGGCGTTATATATGGTTCGATACTTTGGTGTCACGGTTCGATATTTTTTCGATACAAAAAAATTTTCATACCTTTTTTAATTTGTCATTTATTAAAATTATAAATATATATTTTAACTCAAAAGTACAGTTTTTAAATTTAATGTTGCTGAAACAAAAGTAATTAAAAAAATTAATATATCTCAGGGCTCTCAAAATTTCAAAATCCCTGGTAGCCCTTTGGGCAGGGACTCTTCAGTTTTTGGTAGCCCAAAATAAATTTAAGTAGCCCGTATAAAAAAGAGAGCAATTTTTTGATTGATGTTTTGTTTCCTGTTTTGTTTCCTTTACAATATTATACATTAAAGTTTAATATTGTAAAGGAAACAAAACATTAATCAAAAAATTGTTGAAAAACAAATTACAACATTGTATAAAAATTGCAATCATCAACTCAAATACTTGGTTCTAATTGAACAGAAATTTCTATGAACTTGTAAGAACTGTGTAGGACATGAATCAATCTGTGTCAGATCCTGAATTTGAAATTTCCGCTGAAGTCACGGGTAAGAGACAAGTGGAACCAAGATCTAGGCCATTTGCTTTTTGAAGTTTGCAAAGACTGCTACATTTTGCCAGTGGTAGTTCACTCTTTGCAACATAGTACGCTGTTCTAAACAGATTTTTCAGGTTTATTTTTAGTATGTTATTTGCAATTGGTGTTTGTTCTGGGAAAGATATTGCAGACTGAGTAATAATGCGTTTCTTGCATTTCTCATGGGTTCTAATGGGGGCCTTTCTTAAAATGACTGGTCCCAGTAACAAAGGCGCTTGTCGACTCAGAAATCGAGAGAAAACCAACAACACACCTGGCAGAACATCATGTTATTTACACGGGTGCACATAAGTGGTCCGCATGTCGGCATTCGCTGTCAAAATAAAATACGCGCACCAGATAAGAAGTTGCAACGCGCGTTTGCGTCCATATAAAAAGCACTGTTTTTGTGCGCTAGAGTGGGATTTTCACGGCACATTCCGCACCACATCTCTGTGCGTTCATCATTTGTTTGAAGCCAGCTCACCTCCTGCAACCACTTTTCCGAGAATACGTGCTTCTTTTGTGGTTCGGACTCCTTCTGACATTTGTTTGGAGGTGGAGGAACATCACAGTAATTGCTTAAAGGAGCTTCTTCGACATCTTTAAGAGTTCTAAACAAATGTCTGTCCTCCTCCAGAAAATCTTATGTATGCAAACACGCGTTGCAACTTCATATCTTGTGCCCGTTTTTTTTTTTTTGTTTTTTTTTTTGACAGCGGATGCGCACCTGCGGACCACTTATGTGCAGCCCTGGTTATATAGCTCGTCATATTGCAGCCACAGAAATTCTTTTGTCCATGAAACCATAAAGCTGCACTTTCTTTTTGCCTTATAGTCTGATTTGTCATAACTTTCACCCATAATCTTCACCCTGACACATACACATAACGGTCAGCGATTCCCTGCGCGATCAACCTCTCATATGTTTAAGCTTGCTGCGGGAGATTTCACTTGTCATGTTTGCATAGTAAGCTAACGATTGATAAGACGATGTCAGAGGAATTGGTGCACAAATTATCATCACTCACCAATCAGTACTGTTGCTCTCTATACACAGTTCGCGCGATTGCAAAGTGAAAGCAAAAAACAAGCGCAAATTCAAACGCGATTTCAATATGTCACATTGACAGTGGCTCATCGATGCCAATGACATAATTACCCAGCTACATTTCCGAAAGAATGCAAAAGCATTGACATATATTTTTCCTTCCTACAATAGCCCGACTGGAAAGATCGCTAGCCCCGGGACGTCGGGCTAGCGATTTTGCGAGCCCTGTATCTGATTGAGGAATCACTCATCTTTGGAAAAGAGAGTTTATTACAGAGAAATGGCTCTTTCCAAAATAAAAGCTATACTATACGCTTCTTCTGGGCTATATTTTCAGCAGCATATCCGGTTGTTCAGTCTGACGTCACTAGCCGTGTCTGGGTCTAAACTCCGCTGCAAGTCCATATATCAAACGATCACTGTGGCATTACTGAGAGTTGAAAAACTGTCTAAAGTCTTTCATCTTTAGTAAAATGATCAGCGTTCTGCTCTACCAGGTGTAACAATTGAGTTTAACATCCAGGCATCCATGAAAACGGAATTTATGACATTTAACGGAGTTAGAAGTTAGCAGGGAGTTAGCTCGCTAGCTTCTATCTAAATACAATATAGCATGTCCTGACTGCGGGGTTTTGGAAACAAATTCAAACGTACAGCTCTGTTATCACTTCCAGCATAAATGAAGACAGAAAACTAAACAGCAGTGACGTTTGTAGGGTTACTGAAGTTGGGCTAGCTGGTATATAATGATGTGCTATGTGACCGCTAGCGACACAGCTATGCTAGCATAATATAGGGCTTTGGCGTTGACGTCACGCCGCAATGCATTGTGGGAGCGCGGCACCATTTTCGGGGTCTACGAATCAAATCAAACACACTGTGTTGGAACAACGATTACAAGATGCTTAAAAGCAGCTCAATAGAGAATAGACTGTATAGAGACCGATTGCGTCCAGAGGCGAAGCGGCGGTACTTGCAGAAAATAGCGTGCATTGGAAATGTGGACCCGTATGAAATACGGCCGTGGAGTAGAAACCCTGAAGACCAACCGCTATTGACGTAGCCTGACATATTTCATACCTTATCTGTGGAATCAGCGCGTAAAAGTCGTCATTCAAACAAAGGTAAGTCAGCTCAAGTACTGCGTGTGAAATGCGTTTGATTTCCCTGCAAACATTCACATTAGTGCAGCATAAATTCATTCATGAGGGGAAATTACAGTGAGAACATGTGGAGGCTGTTAGAGGGATAACATAGTGAGTTCAGTGCATTGATGTGACATTGTCCTGAAGGATTGTTATTCTTTATGGTTAAAGAAATTGCAATGATTTATTAATGTTTATTATAAATAATCCTAATTACACATCTTGCTTCCATATTTGTATCTTGTGTCACTAAAAATACATTTTATTTTAATTTTATACATTGATTAATGACCTGCAGAATCTCCTTATCATATTAAGTGATTCATAATTGTCACTTTATGCTTTCTCCATCTCTAAAGTGATGACATCCTTGCATTACATGCTTTAGGTTCATTTTCTGCAGGCAGGTTTCTGACAGAGAACAGACAGATTTACACTATAACCTGCAGCGTTCTATAGATGGACACATAAAGAAATGCATAATTACATGTGTGTGCTAACTTTCTAAACACTTTGTTACATTTATGATAAAGTAGATAAAACACATTTACGTCGGCCTTGGCTCATAGTTCTTGTCTTTAAATGAACTTTGTCTGTGTGTGTTTCAGGTGCTGCTCTCTCAAAGACTGAATGAACCAGCATTGCAGCCATGGGTCACTGTGAGCATCACAGGGAAGGTTGAAGTCGCCCACTGCAGCTGTAAGGCCGGAGTCGCAGAGACCTGCACCCACGTCGCTGCTCTTCTGTCTAAAGTAGACGAAACAGTGTTGATCCGTGGCACAAGGACTGTTACAGATGAACCTGCATACTGGGTTTTGCTGGGTAATGTGACCAAGATACAGCCAGAGGTTGGCCATAAGATAGACTTCTCCTCTTCAGCTGCCCAAAAAAAGGCTCTTGATCAAAACATAAACAGACCATCTGTAGTGACAGGTAAAAGGAGCCGTCCTCAAAAAAGAAATCCCACCTGCTACTGTGGAGGAGTTGTCACTGCTATTGGATACTTTGCTGGAACACGGTAAAGCTGTGGGTTGTGGGAATGACCCATAATGTTTTATCTAGGGGTCTAGATTTATGCCTGTAGTGCACTGCTGTGTAAATAATTTGCATTTACTGAATATGTACTGACTGAGTCCCACTGTTCAAAAGTTGAATAAAGAAACAAAATAATTTTGCCTTTTTTTTTTTTATTAAAACCACTTTATAGAGCATCACATCAGTAACAGTGTAAAATCCATATCATTTACAGTTTACAAATGACAAAATGTTTACACCAAATCATGAGTGTTTACATGATATCACCCACTACTAACGTTACTTTATTTACTGTATCTTTTGAAAAAATAACAGCACAAGACTTAAGAATATTTAACAGGAGCAGGTTTCATTTTTCCCTGGTTTTACTACCACACTGTTCACTAAACGCAGCAAACCTTCACCATCTTATCCAGGAGGGTCACCTCTTCACCCTCACATGGAAGAAGTAATTTGATTGGCATGGTGGTATGTTTGAAGCAGGTCCCTTGTGTAGCGCTGGAACTCAGTCACGATGTTTCATCCATTTCATAGGCTGGTTTGCTGCAATAATGCCAAATAATTAGCAACTCTAAATAGAAGGTAGTTCTGCAAAATCACTCAGTAGGATGTTTGTTCTAATTTGCTATGACCTCAGAGCGCATCGAAAATGAAACTTAATAGGCTATAAAGAGTGATATGAACATATTTAGAACTTACCGGTGTTGTGCCAAAAAGTGATTGTCTGCCAAAAACTGATTTCCGGTATTTGCCAAAAACTGATTGCTCGTATTTAAACTGCTATAAGTAACTTGTTGGCCTATAATATGTGAAACATATGTCAAATGCATCCCTCATGGATGACACAAAGTCATATTGAGCCACAAACAACATTCGTGTAACAAGGTAGAAGCCGCAATCAGTTTTTGGCAGCGACTTTTATAGAACCTTTATTTATGCAGTTAAAAAAAATCTCATTAACATTAAAAATGTCTTTTGTAAGAGTAAGACAGCAGAAATGGCAGCAAATATTACAATAGTTCTGTAAAAATATTGTAAGTGGGGGAAAAGGACCGGATTGGTTATAATGTGAGTACAATAACACAGAGTTATAAAGATACTTGAAAAAACAGATAATCTTTTAATTCTATATATAACCCCTTTGTAAACGCTGTTCACCGAAGTCTATTTACCAACATACGTAAAGATATTACACATAAAAAATACACGGAAACATTGGAAATCACTTTTTGGCAGGCAATCACTTTTTGGCACAACACCGGAATGAAAATGTCTGGAGCACCAACAGATATTTGGAGATGGAAGAGAACTGCACGTCAGCTCGTCTCACAGCTGCTATCCAGGCTGGACGCCTTCGTTTGCTAACATCGATACACGAGCTGCTTCCGGGTTGGGAAAGAATGAAAAGATAAACCATTTTCAACCTTATTCTCTTGCCGGTCGTGCGATCGAACATTGCAGCCGACCACACAGCAAATACGAACCGTGGCTGTTGTGTGTGCTCCCTTTTCACTTGCGCTAGACCCCCAAAATGGCGGATCGGGCCAAAATCCTTTCCACGCCCACCCCCGTGACATCACGCTCCAAAGCCCTATAAACAAGCTAACTTTTTTTCCACTCGATAAAAGTTAACGTGAGTGTTCTCGGTGGTCAGGAACAAATGTAATCGCATGGCAGGATGCTGTAAAAGGACCAAACTTCAGCCAGGAGAACAACTGAGATAATCCATCCATAATACCAGGTTAGTCATTCATATACTGCTGCATGGGCTGGGCTGTAGTTACATCCTACGGTTTTAAAAACTGAGCTTAAATAAACGATTAGTGGTAATAAAAGCCGAGGGAGGTCAACAGGGATCACTGACTGTTTTAGGAGCTTTTTGAGATCAAATAGAAGAAAATACAAAACATTAAACATGTTAACAACACAAAAGCCATATTAAACGCAGACTACTTTAGACCCGGAAGTAGGATTCGTCGCGTCATCACTGAACAACCGGATTGTAGCGGGTCAGGGCTGTTCGGGGTTCTGTTTGTACAGTTATATTTTGTTTATGTTGCCATAGTGACGGGTGACGCCCTCTCGCTGCGACGGTGTGTCCTTCCGGGGTCAGAGGGCGCCCCGTGTGTTGTTGTTGTTGCTGTGCGGTTGCCGCGCTGAGCAGTTATCTAGCGGCAGTGTTCTTCTGCAGATGTCAATAAACGGCTGTGCTCCCTGGCTAGCTCACGGGAAGCAAGACCAAACGACACCTCCGTCTCCTCGTTGTCTGAGCTCGCCACATTGGTGTCAGAAGTGGGATGATGGTGGCACTCCATGTTCTGACCCGAGTGACTTTCCCCCGCCGGTCGTGACCGACCGGTGCGCCAAAAGAAGGCACCCGGACATTTGCAGGACTTTGTGTGGGGTAATGGGGTCGTCGGGGACGACTGACCCCTTAGGTGGGGACTATGTAGCGGGTCAGGGCTGTTCGGGGTTCTGTTTGTACAGTTATGTTTTGTTTATGTTGCCATAGTGACGGGTGACGCCCTCTCGCTGCGACGGTGTGTCCTTCCGGGGTCAGAGGGCGCCCTGTGTGTCGTTGTTGTTGCTGTGTGGTTGTCGCGCTGAGCAGTTAGCTAGCGGCAGTGTTTTTCTGCAGATGTCAATAAACGGCTGTGCTCCTTGGCTAGCTCACGGGAAGCAAGACCAAACGACACCTCCGTCTCCACCTTGTCTGAGCTCGCCACAATATTAAACATATCAGGTCCCCATAAGGAGAATCATGTGCTAACGGCTGTCTAAATGACTCGGGTAAAGTTTGTAGCATGCATGCTTGTTGTTTTTGTCTGCTTCCACTTGTCTTTGCGCTAGGATGATGTCGGTGTAACCGTGTAGTCATATTCGTTGTGTTCCCACTAGTGCTGTCAACGTTAATCTCGTTGAAATGACGTTAACGCCACAACACGGCAAATCTCCGTGCGTGGGGCTAGACGGCCAACACATTAATGAGCTAACTGCGTTAACATACTAGTTCCCACCCATGTAATTGAGCATTGCGTGGCACATCCAACATACTGTTTTACTTTAGTCCATGACGCGCTTACCTTCAGGGTCATACGTCACATGAAAACCAAAATAATTCCAAACGCCAGATCTGAACTATTGAGCATAAGGACAATAGTTTGTGGCAATCTGTTGATGTAATTAGCTGTAATCAATAATAAAGAGTTGCACTAGTGATCCAGAGCACAGCTAACTATTGAATATTAATTCCAATCATGTCTTGGGCTTTTTTTCTACTTACATGACTTTACTGACTGGCTGAACTACAGGATGGACTCCAACCCTGATTCTGTATTTGAGGATAGCCTAAGAGTCTATAGCCATGCTAGCATTTGCTGCATTCAGCATGTTCAGTTCAGCTCCATGTGGGTCAGGAGGTCGTGCCCTTTAGGCAAAGGGTAATCCTGGTTGGGTTAATCCATACAACCTCATCTGCAGGCCTGCATAATAATGGTCAGGCCAGGTGGCTGCCCCTCCCTGAGCCTGGTTCTGAAAGTACTTCCTGTTAAACTGGAGATTTTCCTTCCCACTTTCGCAATTAGGGTGTCATGGACGTTGACGGATTGTTGTGGTTTTCTCTCCATTATTGTAGGGTCTTTACCTTAGAATATAAAGTGCGTTGAAGCAACTGTTGCTGTGGTTTGGCGCTGTATAGATAGAATTAAATTAAAATCACATACATGGAGTTAAACTGCTGTTAAAATGAGTGGTCCCTGAGCTCGTTGACTCAAATTGCAGGGGAAAACCATTTCTCTCATCTTCTTTGTCGCTATTGTGCTTTATTTAGTTTGGTCACACCATTGGCATTCCCCCTCATTCACTGTACATGGGAATAGCATTACATTAGGGTGTGAGCCTTTATACTGTGCCAGTTTGCGTGTGAAGAGAGGGCTATCATATCAGCTGTGTGAGAGTTTAAGCAGCACGCTTGCAGCAATCTGCTTTTTCACTCCCCAGCTCCTTTATCCAGCCACAGCAGTTTTCCTGTGGGTTATTCTTCCTATCCCTCCACAGGAAAGCCGTCCCCCGCTGCTGCTTCCTATCCTGAGCTTTCCTCCTTGCCCTTGGAGTTGGACAGCCCTTTTCCTTCGACACTATCGTTCCACGTTGATAACTTAAGAAGTTTTTAAGTGTCTGTTTTATGAGTAGTACATGTGTTTATTGTGGGGGCCTCCTGTCTCTGAATAGTTACCTGTCAGCGATGAAGATTAAGTCCAGAGATGTGATCACTGCAGAAGCTTCACATATGTTTGCTTCCTACTGTCTCGCTTTACCTTCCTGCTATTGCTTTGTCCTGATTTGTATACATAATGGGGTTGTTTATTCGTGTTCTGCTCTTCCAGGAACATGGAGGCCTTCTTCGAATCTTCCCAGAGGGAAAGGCCCAGTTTGCCGACATAGAGCCAAAATTTGACCGTCTGCTTTTGTTCTGGTCGGACAGACGGAACCCTCACGAGGTTCAGCCCGCTTACGCCACAAGGTCAGTGTCTAAGTGTGTCCGCTGCACATGCTCAGACAGTCTCGTTCTCTTTTACGGGAGGCTCACTGCTCCCGTTCCATCTTCACAGGTATGCCATCACTGTGTGGTATTTTGACGCAGACGAGCGAGCCAGAGCTAAAGAAAAGTACTTAACAGGTAGGATTTAGCGTATCAACTGCACAGTCTTTGCTTCTGGGTATCAACCCCTTTGTGATGTCTTACGTCATCTCTTGTGTGTTTGTTTCCCTTGCGTGCAGGTGCGGGGGATAAAGGAGTAAAAGTTGATCTCAACAAATCGTCAGATCCCAGCTAGTGGGATGCACAGTTCCCCTGCAAACAGCCATTAAGTGCTCTGTCCTAAGAATGTGGCCTATAGTGAGCGTGCGAGTGTGTGTTTTAACTGCCATTAGTATGAGTGGGTGGAAGATCTGTGCTTATGGAGAGAGAAAAAACAGACAAAAATCTGGTGATTTCTGTTCATTTTCAGCCAACCTCTGCGACCCAGCGGAACTTGAATGTCATAACATTGTACTGAAAGGGATAGTATGTTGTTTTTGCTCTATTTTCTTTCACCTCTGGTGAAGGAAGCTTATGTTACAACTGACATTTTCAGCCATTTGCTTTGAACAGGTATTAAGCTCAGAGCAAGTCTTCATCTTTTTTTTTCTTTTTTTTGCTGTTTATTTTTTAAAGGTACAGTGTTCTGCAAATTTGTCATGTGTTATGCTTTTCACAATGAATCAGCTGTTATAATAAGCTACTGTATGTGCTTATGTTTGCAGTCATTTCAGAAATGATCTAAAATTCAGATTCCCGTCAGAACGTCTTAGTTTAAGTTCTTCTGCAGCGCAGTAGATGCTAATGGAGGATACATGAACTCGCGCTGACTGATCATTTGTATTTTCAGCGTTGCAATGTGAATATGCGCAGAAATGCATCTTAAGGCTACCTGAAACGTGATTTCTGAGTCAGTTTATTTACGCATACCAACCTTCCACACGCTGCATGAGCAAATATTTTTAAAGCGTGTCTAATTTGTTTTAATCCAGTATGTCTGGACTAAGCAGTATTTGAACTCTCTAAGCAAGGTGCAAGCCCCCCCCCCCCCCCCCCCCCCAAAAAAAACTTTTTTTTAAAAAGGCATGAACTGTGTTGCTAAAAGCACTTTTCAGATTTGGTTTTATTGCAAATCGTCATCTTCCGATGTCAAACAGTCTTATGCAGTTTTTCCTCACATTATTCAGGCTTAACATGAATTATCGGACTCAACATCAAGTTTGCAAGACACATGCTTAGACAGTATCCTTGAAAAGGACTCTGTTTTTATGTGCAGTCCTGGTTGCACCATATACAGTACAAAGATCTATGCTGCTCCCTGCAGGAAACTTGCTGTACTGCATCTTTTTTTGTTTGTTTGTTTGTTTGGAAGTTTTTTGTCCGTAGATGCGTTGCTGGCTTCAAATTGAAATGAGCATCTATTTTTGGAAATAAAAATAAAAATTTCTCAGTTTCAACAATTGATATGCTGTCTTTGTGCTCTTTTTGGTTTTTAGTTATTTTACGCAGTTACGTTCTAGAGAAGAGCTGACGTGTCTGTGCTCAGAAGTGCTCTCCTTTTCATCACAGCTCAATGGGAAAATGTGTCAGGGCTGCAGAAGCTGTTATTAGTCACGGAGCATGATCATTATGTAACAGTCGTCATGGGTTCACCTAAACCTATTTGTGTTATGTAGGGTTTGAAGATTTGCCATGAGTAAAGGTGACAGCTAAAATTTGTGATATTGGAGTTGCAGTTTAAAAGGACAGAAATTAAAATGCTCCATCGCATTAAGTACAGATAGATTAGATTTGAATAGTAGTAACTGGCTTTTTTTCCATTGTGAAACCCACAACTGCACGCTGCCAAATTTCAGAGGCAGTGAAGCAACCACAAACTGTAACATCTGCGCCATCATCTTGTCATGGGGGAAATGAGGTTATTCTTCTAGCAAGCTCTATTTGGTTTTCATCAATGTGGTTATCTCAGCTATCCAGTTTTTTCTAGTCATCTGCAGATGCTGCGCTGAAATCTCATTTACTGTAGGACAATTTGACACAATGTTGAGGTTCTTTTAAATCACCTGCCAGACACAGTTTCTATTCACTCTTTAGTCTTTGGAGAAGGCTTCAGATCTTTGAAGATGACCCTCCACGCTTCCAATAGCAGAGAGGACAAGTCCTCGTTGTCAGGTGTTCAAAGAAAATGGATCACTCCCTAAAGAGAGTTTAGTCATCAGTACCTAATCTTGTTTTTTTGATTTTCTGTTCCTAAGTGACCACAAACCCTTGTGAGTTCTCCTTTGAGTGTTTCATTAATAGAAGCTGGAGAGGAAAGCCATCTCTTTCTGCTTTCTAGCAAGACTGTTGAAGTTAAGTATCTTTACCGTTAGTTTCTTGTGCTTATCTAGCTCAAGGCACTGACATTTATGTACTGAGAATTACTAGATTCCTAAAAGGAAAAGACATACTCCTCATGTGTTAATGTCATAGATGACTCCAGGTGCTACAGAAGTCTCCACACAGTCTCTGCACATTTTTTGTACAAAAAGATGAGAATCTGTAGCTGCCAAAGCTGTACGTGATCCACATAGAAACTATTCTGGTGTGATATTAAAACTAAACTTCATTTGTACATTATTTTTCTTTTTTGTTTTTTAATATGAACTAAATGAATATCTTCTCTATAGAAACAAATCTGTATGGAAAAAATGAAACTTGTTCATAGATGTTACATAAAACAGAAATACAGGACATATTACAGAGATCAGGATATATATTAAGTAATATTCAATATAAACCTTTACAAGCAGATCAGGCTTTGTACAAAGTGTGTGCAAAATCACGTCCCTTTACTGGGTCTGTATACATACTGGCAACAAAAGTCTATTAGTTCTTTAGACAAAATAGAAAATTGGATGTTTGTAGTCTGAAGGGCACTTTGATCCCAGTGTGCCTTGGTCGGTCAGTCAGTGTGCAAAACTTTACAATTTAAAAAAACAAAAACAAAGCCACAGGTCCGAGGAAGTCATCATGGCCTTCTGTCAGTAGTGGCTGAGCTCCTCTGGAGGAGTGAAGTTGCAACTGTCATCGCCGATGTAGGCGCCGATGCCGCCGCTTTGGCTCCCCCACTCATAACTGTCGGCGGCGAGACTAGAAAGTCAAAAATCAAAACACTTGAAGCATCTCATGAACATTTTTTTCCTGTGCAGCAGTTTCCAGGGAACAGGTTGTGGCACGCTTACCTGGCTTGGATGTTTTGGGGCATTATGCTCCACGCTAGGTCATCGTCACTGTCGTAACGCCGCGGGTTGTCAAAGAAATAGGCCCTAGAGGAGAAGATGTGACCAGGAAGCCCAGTGCCGCTCTGCGGTACAAGACAAACAGAAGGCATCAGCGCAAACACTCAAAGGTAACTGTCCTCCTTATAAACCTGTGATCTCAAGGAGGGTTCCTGACTGGTTTAAGGTAACTGCTGGCTCACCCTGTCCAGTTTAGGCTGTCGAACTCTGAAGAAGAAAACGACAAGAGATGTGGGGAGCAGCTCCCACACGAACAAGATCACTCCGAAGACGATGTAGCCGGTGTCGCCCAGAGTCGACTGTAGGTCTGCCTGAAAGAAAAAAAATTGACGCATGCATTTTAGAATAACATGAGAGCAAAAAGGGGACACATGCAAGTCTTGCTAAATTCTGACCAGCTAGTCTGAACAGTCAAAACACAGCTAATTGGCTTTTAAGAGATAAGAGATAAAATATTTAAAGGAGCTGGAAAACAGACTGATTTCTCTAGAACTTGCACTAAAACCCACTTTTTGTTACATATTTGCAGCAGAGCAAAGAAACAAAAAAGTAAGCTTTAGATGGGCCGGTCTGAGCTAGCATAGCTGCTTCCCCTTGTTTCCACACTTCCTACAGTCTCTTTGTGAGGTATCGATTTACTATAGAGAGCAATCATTCCTCTTATCCAGTTTATCCAGTTAGACAGGAAACCAAATGACATTTTCGGACAAATGCACTCAAACTTAACATGAACCATCGTGACCCCCTCCCCCAGTGATTCACCTGGTCTGAAACGTTGTACCAGTCATAGTCAAAGGAGTTAATACTCTTGTTTGAGAGTGCCAACACCACCAGATTGTAGCAGGCCCTGGATGCGTACAGAAGGATGACGATGGCTCCTATAATCGTCACCTGGCACACTGATGTCCCCTTCAGTTTAAAAAAAACAAAACAAAATAGAATGACTCGTGAATTCATGTTAGGCTGAAAATAAGACAAACTGGTGAGACGTCAAGAAATGGCTTAAAGAAAGTGCTCTAGATCGTCACTAAAAATATTATGTGCTTCCCCTTTCCACGCCTCACCACTCCACTAAGTTTCATGAAACTGTGCTGCTGGGTTTTTTGCATCAGCATGCTCAAAACTTGGAAAACAGACTTCCTTCATGCACAGGAGAAATTTCTGTATCTTTAATTAAGGTGTGATTGGGACACAAGAAGCATGTCCACACCGTATCGAACCTTAAGCTTTCGTATGCACCGCAGCACAATTTGTCACGCACAAGAACGACGCCCAGTTGCTAGGGAACTATCTCTACGTGGCAAGCACAAATTATGTGCAGAAGTGACTCTTCATACAAGGGTGCACAATACCTTTTGATGCTAGTGACGCACCGGCTGTTAAATCAGTCGTAAGTGGCAGTGTTCAGGAAGTCTACACCGCACCAATCCTGCCTGACTTTGAGTTGCAGGACATCTCACCTTGGACTCCAGGTAAATGTTGGCCAGCGACATCTTGGCGATCTTGTAAAGACACAAGGCCAGCGAGATGGCGCACAGGACGAAGAGCGTGTCGTTGATCGCGACCCTCACCAGCACGATGGTGTGGGCTTCTGCAGAGGACATCCTCACCAGCAGGGCGCACACCAGATTGACAACTAAAAACACCAGGCTGATGAACAGGAAGGTGAGATACAGTGGCAGCCTGGTGGTGAGGAAACAAAAACAGGCAAAGATTTATTAACCCCAAAAATTACTATTAAAAAGAATAAGACTCTTTATTTTATTTAAGTCCACCAGCTGGTCTTACCTGTACTTCAAAAGCTCCGGTGCATATTTGGACTTTGCCTTAAAAATAACCTGTGAAAAGGAAACAAACAGTTTCATTCAAATGAGCAATGGCCTTGTGTCAGACTGCTTTCACTTCTCTGTTCTTGCTCTCCGAAACGCACAAGACACTCTGATTAAACAGGAACCTCCAGGCTGTAAAACTATTTAGAGCTGAACTTCGGATATGCAATGGTCACACAGCGCAGGGCCTCAGAAGCTTTGAGCCTTGCTTCTCGTTCGCAACTGTGACTCACATCAAGCGCAATAGGATTTACGCTAAAAATAGGCTTCAGGCAGAGGCCAGAGGAGCTATTATTTTGTATCTGGATTATGTAAGCAGTTGAAGGAATGATTCACTGCATCCCACTTTTGCACCTGATGTGAATGGGAGTCTGTTGCACTGAGAGCAACAGGTAATATTCAGTGGACGACTTACTTCCTATATGAATCACCGTTACAGTGGCATGTCAAGCCCGGGGTCATGGCCTGTATCCTGACAATGCCTCTCTAAAATTCAAAATCCTGAAAAATTAAAAAATAAATAGAGCCATCCATCCAGCCATAGTGGGTGGGCATAAGAAAATTATGACATGAGGTTTATGGACCTATATTAGGTCCATAGGGGGCAATTGTGGCTCAAGAGTTGGGAGTTCGCCTTGTAATCGGAAGGTTGCCGGTTCGAGGCCCAGCTTGGACAGTCTCGGTCGTTGTGTCCTTGGGCAAGACATTTCACCCGTTGAAAGGGGTGGTCAGAGGGACCGGTGGCACCAGTGTCCGGCAGCCTCGCCTCTGTCAGTGCGCCCCAGGGTGGCTGAGGCTACAATGTAGCTTGCCATCACCTGTGTGTGATGACTGGATGTGTAAAGCGCTTTGGGGTCCTTAGGGACTAGTAAAGCGCTATACAAATACAGGTCATTTACCATATTATTAAAATGTGTTTAAACTGGCCAACTTGTTCAATGCAAATGAATTTTATTTATATAGCACCAAATCACAACAACAGTCTCCTCAAGGTGCTTTAGAGTGGAAGGTAAAGTCCCAACAATAGTACTATGACAACCCCAACAATCAGATGACCTTCTGTGAGCAAGCACCTGGTGACAGTGGGAATGAAGAACTCCCTTTTAACAGGAAGAAACCTCCAACAGAATCAGGCTCACAGAGGGGCAGCGATCTGCCTTGACTGGCTGGAGGCTATACCTAGAGTGACCAGGTGGTCCACCTTTCTCCCCGTCCTCCCATCCATGACAGTAGAATACACAGAACAATCACATACATCAGTGTTTTAAAGCAGCTCTCAGCATTTCCACATTATCCCACTCAAATCTACTCTTTGCCCCACATTTAGTTTGTTTGCTAGTTCATTATCACACTGCAAGTTGGATGTTGGACTAACTGGTTTATAAACCAGCTGGGGTGTGACACAATTTTTTTTAGCCCAGACATAGACTTCCCTCATTAATCAAACACTGTGCTGGCACACGAAAAAGAAAAATAACATCTGAGCAACTCACCTGCGCAAAGTACAGGTTCATGAGGCAGAGCGTGAAGAACTGCAGGCAAACGGGGAAGCAATAGAGCAGCCAGAAGGGAAAGGGTCCCAGAGTGTTGGCCGTGACAAAGTTCTTGAAGTAGAAGGAGAAAAGCACGGTGCGCAGCGCCGACCACAGCAGGCACAGAAACAGGAACACGGTCTGGTAGCTGAAGCGCTTGTGTCGGTACCGCAGGACCAGCCAGAGCTGGATGTAGATGAAGATGAAGAGGAGAGAGTAAAAGACGGTGTAGACCACCGTCAGGCCCAAAGTGACGTAGGGTGGCACGGCCGGGCTCAAAGTAGGCAGGGGCTGCGAGTCGTCCGACGCCCAGAGCCCCTTCTCCTCCGCCAGAGCCTCCATGACCTGCTCTCTGTGTCCGGGGTGAGAAGGAGGGGGGGTGATCACCGCCAGCTCCTGCGGCTTCACGGAGCCAGCTTGTCGGCTCTTGTCTCTCTCTCACGGCCGGCTGAAGAGAGAGATGGAAGCCAGAGGGAAAACAGGAGAAAGGGGGAGGAGAAAACAAGGCTGTCAAGACGAGCGAGGAGGGAAAAAACGCAGCAAGTCCAACTTCCTGCAGCCGATCCGGAGAGCGAAGCACGTGATCAGCGATGAGAATGAGCCGTTTGTCAGGAGAGAGAGCAGGAAGCCGCTCAGAGTTGCAAGCAGGAGCTCCGAGAGAGGACCAGCCTCCTCCAGCGCCCCCATCCGCTCCGTTCTGCTCACTCGTTTACGCGACGCATCAGCTGACGCAAGTCGCCGTACCTTTAACCCCGCGGAGGGGTTTCCCACCGCAGCGCAGATCCCGGGAGAGTTTACATGTGTTTACCTTCAGTTCATCAAGATGAGTGAAATAAAGAGTGTAATTAATCACGCAGGGGGAGCTGCCCTTCCGGTTCACACAGTTTAATGACAAAAGTCAGGATCCTTAATCAGTTTTTATTTTTCTTTCATTTTGACTTTTTGAAATGTATTTATTTTTTACTCAGTTTAGTTTCAGTTCCTTTCCAGGGTGGAAAGTAACTAGTTTTTGACGTTTTATAATTTTTTAGTTTCAGTTTAGTTTTTAGTACGTAAAAAATATTTTTACTTCGGTTTATTAGTTTCAGTATTAGTTGTTTCCTTTATTGAATTCCTGTTAATGTATGGAGAGAATGTGTCAGGGTTAAGATTCAGGAAAATCTGGAAAGGTATTATACTGAAACAATGTAATGAACATGTCCGCCAAAGCCTCATCAGGTAAGTTCTGAGAATAAATTTAACCAAATTAACAAATATTAAAACTGAAGCTTTTTACTCGATTTATTTATTTATTTTATTCGCATCTAGTTTTACTTACTGTAATAACCTCATGTTTTGAACGAGAACGTGTAAATCCCAGATCAACATTACGGTTTAAAATGTTTATGAAGTTTAAAGACTTATTATACGGTAATTAATGAATTAATTATTCTTAATGAGATACATTTGCATACAAAAAGGAGGAAAATGTTATTTTTATTTAGCGTCTGGCACTTGTCCTCTTTACAAGACAGAGCCTCAGACTTTCGAGGTTATCTCATTTCAAATTACAGTTAATCAGAATGAATTTGTATATTTAATAGATTATTGCAGTCCAAAGGTCCTTACAGATGACTGACAAGCCAATCGTAAAACAGGGCAAAAATTTAATTTACAAAAAGGACACAAGAATTGAATGAGGTCAATAAAGTAATGATTTTTTTTTTCGGTTTGAACCGCCGGTGCTGTGCTCACAGTCAGAGGTGTTTGCCTCTTTCAGGACATCACTTTAATGCGTCAGGTCACAGGACTTTCTAACATTAGCTTTGCCTCTTATCCACACTGAACTTCAAAAAACTGGATTTAGAAACCTTACTGCCTGTAACTGGAATGAGCTCCAACAAATACAGAAATAAATAAACATGGAGCTACATTTTCTGATGTTACCAGAACATTTCAAAATGATCTATTTATGAATCTGAAATCATTCTCATGCATACTTTTCCTCAACTATGTATAATGTGTCTTTCTATTTCTATGTACATTCTTTCTTGATCAAAGGGGGACATCCTGTTTAAATAAAGGGTGTAATACTGAACATGATCTAGATCCCAGAGCAGAAAAGTCTGTCTGAGCAGTTGAAACCTGAGGTTTTGACTCTCTGAGAAGACTTTTTCCATGTTTAATATGAATATGCAGCACTGTAAGAGTATGTTGATGACACAAAATAAGAAAAAAGTATGATAGGTTGACTTTATGGTATAAAGACACTGTTTATACAGTTAAATTATCATAAAGAAACAGCCAACCTTGGCGAAAGACAAACTTTTAAATGGTCAACAAATGTTTGAACTAATCCTACAGAGGCGATCGTTTCCTGACTTTTAGTTCCTGTTATGAGTCATGATCCAAAAATACTGAATGCTACAGCTTTGATGAAGCAGATCGGTTCTTCATTTGACCTTTCCTGCCTGGAAAACACCCACATTTTTAGAACTTCACAGATACATCTTGCGATGTAGCTTTTTCATTTAAAAAAGTAAGTCCCATGGCTTTCATGACATCATCAGGATTATTTTCTGCCACATTTTAAACTACATCCTGAGTTTCAGAAGACCTCATATAGTTTTCATACATTGAATAGTCCACCTGGTCACAAATAAAACACTTTTTGTGTTTTAAAAATGAAAATGAAATCAAATGTAACATTTCCCTGTAATTCCAACCGCAAGTCACATAATTCAGTTTATGACCCAATCGGTTATTTATCCAATGTGCACAGAAATCTAAGGGACGTTTGTTTGTTATGGTAAATATCCTAGCAGCAAGGTTTTGGTTTCACAAGACCAGGGCATGTGAACACGAAGAATGTCAAGGATGGAGGTCACTGTGATCCATTAATCTTTTAGCACACGGGGACAGTGCCAGCCAGACACCAAACAGGATGCCGTCAGCTACAGTACCTCCGCCTTGGCTGTGAAACCACAGGTTGGTACTCTCCAATATCAGAGATATGTGATTTTGTGTTTGGCCTGTGTAAATGCGAACATAAATGCATAGATTTTTACTTCAAAGATGAATAATTCGACAAGAGGCTTAATTACGGTATGTCTTAATTAGGCCAGGTCAGTGTAGTTTGTACAGAGTGCTGGGATGAACTGTTCTGCTGTTGGGGGATACCATTGCTCTGACATGGAGTGGGAGGTGTGGATGGATGTCTTAGTCCATTCCAAAGTTTAGGTGGGTGGTAAGTGTCAAAGTAACATCCACATGAATGCCAGGACTCAAGGCATTTCCCAGCAGAACATTGCAGTAAACTGACCAGTCAGTGGTTTCACTGTTGTGGCTGTGTACTGTCAGTCTATACAGATAGCATAAAACCTCTTTGTACATGGTATATATCGGTTTCTTTGTTCACTCAGAATTACTTCAGCCTGCCTGCAGCCCTTCATATTGCCTGCATCTCTGGTTTCATCTGTAACAGTATTGGAGTGATAATGAAATGGCACTTCAGTCTGATTATCAGGCCACAGCGTCCTGTTATAGACACATCAAACACCAGCCTGCTGGTTCCTAGGCAACTTGGTAAGAGAAAGCAGACTCGCTCAGACAGTAACGAGTCAGACCTAATGGCATCACCAGCTCTGATGTAAATATCCCAACAAGGGTCCATTGTGTCTCATCATTCAAACGCAGAGAGATCCATTTTATTTCCTACAAACAATGTGCTGTTATGAATAACATTCTCTGCAGCCCATATATAACAATCTAAATCTGTGTTAAGGAAATACAAGTGCACTATGTTATTTAAATATGGTGTATGCAGATTAATTTTGAAGCCATGTGAATCTGTGGGGTAGGCATTTAGAAACCACAAATGGAAATCCCACAAAGTGACCACGAGGTGGCGCCTTTTAGCTGTAGAAAAACAGAAAGACATTGGGGGATACTGACTTGCTGATTTTGGAACCACAGCATGTTCGGTGCTGTGAAAAAGTATGTGCTCTCTTCCTGATTTCTTCTTTTTTTGCATATTTGTTACACTTAAATGTTTCAGATCATCAAACATTTCATCTTTTAAACATTTCGTGTGTGTGTGTGTGTGTGTGTGTGTGTGTGTGTGTGTGTGTGTGTGTGTGTGTGTGTGTGTGTGTGTGTGTGTGTAGACTAAGAGATCTCAACATCTGAGATCCCTTTGGAAGTATAATTTCTAAGGTTTTGGGACTTCAGTGAAGCACAGTAGGAGCCATTATCTACAAATGGAAAAACCTTGGAACGGCATCTTGAACATTCCCAGGAAAGGCCAGCCTATCAAAATTATTGCAATAACCCTTTAATGATCCATTCAGGAGGTTACAAAAGCACAGAGGACAACATCTAAAGAACTGCAGATCTCACTTGTGTCAGTTAAGTTCAGAGTTCATAAATCAACAAGTCCACCTTCGACTGGATTTTTAAAAAGGGGGAGGTTTTTGAGTGGCCTAGTCAAAGTCTGGACTTACATCAGATTGAGATGCTTTGACGTGACCTTAAACAGGCCGTTCATACTCGAAAAGACTCATTGCCAGTTATTACTAATGCTTGATCATCGGCCTAACTTTGTGCTGAACATTGGGGGGGGGGGGGGGGGGGGGGGGTCAAGATCTCTTTCTAAATAAATAAATACAGCTGGGTAAATTCCCAGATGATTAAATATGCAACTATTTTGCAGCTCAGAGGAACAGAAGAAATATTTCATTTACACAGTCTCAGCAGGTTTGAAAAAGAAGTTAATGTTGGGTGTTTTATCACAACATTAGGCAGCTTCATAAATCACTGTCTTGTTTAAAGAAATCTCCTCCTGGTGGTATTTATGAGAAAACCACAGAAACATTGTCTAAACATATCAGATACTTTGGAAATCATTCTAGGTCTTGGAGGTAATTTGTCATTGAAGATACTTTAAGAGCTACAGCAGTGGATGAGTCTGCATTTTGGAGTGATGGTAAACATTTGCAAAAACCCTTTGTGGGGGACCGTGAATACCAACTGTCAGAGCACTGTGGACCGAAGAGTTGGACGGTTCACTAAGCATCTCAAAAACAGCTCCAAGTTGAAGCATATTACTGTACCGGCATGACTCTCATTATCCCAACTGGAGATGAGTCTGATAGCCTCAGCACATGCCTCAAATGATTAGTGTATGGTACAGTGCTTTGTGATATTGTCCTTTACATAATGTTTCAGTCAAACCGGGCATGGGGCTCTGTTGCCGGTTACTGGTCCATGCTCTGATGGCCTGCTGGCCTATGTCCAAACCTGCAAATACAGCTTCAGTGTTGTCCCTCCAGAGACAGTGGCCCTTCTATTAAAACCACTTATAATCTGCACATAGCTGTCTGTTTTCTACTGTATTGGCAACACTGCAATAATCCGTTTGAAGAATTTTAAATAAAGGATCTGCAAATGACCTTAGCTCTTCTCAGAGTTTAATTTGACTCAGTCAAAGTGCATGCCATTATAAAAAGAAAACAACAACAACAGCACCATACCATTTGTTTCAGGAACATTAATGAAAGCAAAGTTTGGGCTACCTCTCACTGAAACTCCTCTGTGAGTTAGTGACCGCCCACAACTCTTTCTACAACTACTGGGTTGGATGTATCACTCGCGCCTTTAACGCAAGACTGCTTAGCTCCCTCTGAAAGACGGACCATGGGTTGGAAGGAGAAAGGCTGGATTGCTTGTCTGAGTTTTCTCGGATTTGTGGTCTCGGTAAAGAGCATAAGTCGAGACGAGCTTTTTCCTTTTGGTCCGAGCGCAAGAGACCAGTTACTGGAGCCAGGGAATGATCAGACGTACCGACTGGATCTGAGCAAACCGGTGTTGTTTTATGATGGCACTTTCCTCAGCATCTTTGTAAGTTAATTCTTAACATTTTGATGATTATTATTATTAACATTAATGCACTTGCGTTGGCTTTACTGGTCATCAAACGTCCGTAGTTCTTGCGCAATTGCGCGTTAGCCAGAAATGGAGTGAATTTAAACAGTTCCTGGAAGTTGGACAACGGAGTTCCAGCAGCGTATGACTTTTTTCTTGTCTGTGGAGTATTTGTAAATACTGGATTTCTTATATGCAGATGCGACTGTATCATGTCGAAAGCATGTGCCCAGGCATTTCTTTGTTTCCCTCGGGGTTATCATTTTACTGCCGATACCAAATACCAAACCTTATTTTGCAATCCATCCTAAAAACACCCAGTGATGAGACAGAGAACTTTACAGAGTGGTCACTGGGAGGTTTGTTTCTGGAATAAATGCAGTAAATCATGTAAAACTGTATGATTTGCTAGAATATTAACTGTTGGCCTGTAGTGTTTTTAAAAGCCGCACCATTGTGTGGAACGGACAAACAGCCCTTTATTCCCGCAGTTCTGGTTTCAAAGAAAAGTGCTACATCTCTGTTTCAGTGCTGCATGAGTAAACTGTGCCATGACGCAGTGATTACACTAACAGATGCATTCGTCAAAGCTTTGCTGATGTTTTATGCATAAAGATGTTTCTACCAAGCATTCAAGCTCTTAAAATGAAAGTTTCTTCTTTAGTAAAGCTTGCCATTCATTCCACAGTAGCCTGTCCAGTCTCAACCCAGTGGAGGCTGTCTCTGCACGATCTCCTTAAATGGAGATCGTGCAGAGACAATGATTAACGTGATTAACACATGAGTCTGAAGCTTAAATGAAACACATGAATGCAGCGTTCACCAATTAGTCTGCTGACTGCCTCCAGGTTAACCTTCCATTACCCACCACAAACATATTTCTGCGCTGCAGTCAAGATGCCCTCAAGAGTTTTGTTTTCATCTCTGAGACGGTCTGCCCTGAACTGTCTCTGCCCTGGGGTGGGGGGGATGATTCTTCTCACCCTTCATGAGTATGATCCATTTTTTACTGAGCACTTACATGTTAACCACTAACCTTAGAGCTCTCTATCTGCAGCACCTCTGTAAATAGGATCACTGATCATTTTCCCAGATCTACCCTCCATTTTGGCAGGAAGTTTCTGTAATGACATTTAGTGCGCAATCTTTAGGCTCTCTGGGGCTACTCATCGGGGGCAAGGACAGGAAACCTTTTGTTTTTTCCTTTGGTCAGGAAGTGAAGGAGCCCCCATGTCCAGTGTGTGTCTGGGCATGTTTTCTTCACACGAGCGCTTTTTTCTTTCTTTTTTACGAGCCTTGCATGTGTTCCCACTGCAAGTGTGTAAAGACTGCGTTAAATAGCATCTTGTTTGTTCATTAGCACAGTAGTGGGACATAGCTGCCGACTCAAATCATTACTGCAATGAAGATCAAAGTGGGTCAGATTGTATCCCCTGTGAAACAGTTCAAGTTGTGTCAAGAATAAAACTGTGTACAACATCGCAGGGATTTCATTTCAGTTTCTGTCTTCTGGATTAATGATTTTAGCTTTTCGTTTCAGATTAATACCAATGGGTTCGTCGCCACAAAAGAGCCAGAAAGCGAGCTGACGTATCTTGGCAAAATGCCCCCAAAATTTGGCATGATTGCAGCTCTGCAAGGAGACCTGCACACGAGCGATGGTGTGGGGAAAGTTTTCTTCCGAGAGGACTCCAGTCCTGATATTCTACGCCGCGCTGCTGAGCACATCAACAGGGCTTTCCCTGAAGATGACGAAATCAATCCCACCCATGCTGTGGTGGTCACCTGGGTTGATGTCACCACCCATGGACTTGAGAGCAGAGGAGACAGCGGCATCAAGAAGGTGAGTGTCACATAGTTATTCAAGTAATCTAAAGTGGATGTGATCACTGACAGAGTCTATAATGTTTTGTTTCTCAGAGAAACACCTTCCAGCTGGTTATTGCATCTCTGGAGACCACGTCATACGCTATTGTCCTCTATCCAAGGGATGGGATAAAGTTTTCCTCCATGCTTGTGGGAGACACTAATGTAATCATGCATGCTGGTTTCAGTAAGGGTTTAGTCCGGGGTTTCTTCAGTTCCATCAAGGGACCATACTACCGCACCACCACTGATGACGAGCAGTCCGTTAGAGCTTTAGCAGAGTAAGTCAGACGGTAACAATGACGGTTCTTGAAGACATGTTTTCTGCCCAGAATCTAAACTTTTCCCCCCACAGGGAGACGAACTCTGGCCTGAGGGGTGTATGGGTGTACGAGATTGGGACTTCTCCCTTTTTTAGCAACGTGGCTCCAGGTGAGGTCCCTGAGCTGCCCACTGAGGCTCCACCACAAGAAGATGTTGACGCTTATGAGGAGTCCAGCGCTGCAAGGAGGCCGTTGTACCCTGACAGACCGGTGGTAGCCTACCCTCCTTATCTGCAGGAACAGACTGAAGTCCACCCAGTTCAGTTCCAACCACAGAACCCGGAGGTGGTGGAGGTGGATGATCCAATTATAAATGTAGATGGTGAGTTTATGATGTCTAGCTTGTCTGCAGCTCTGCTTCCTGAGCCATGCTGTCTATCACAGTGTATTTTGAGAGTGAGAGCATGTTGTATATAAATGTTTATTGTACTTGTCTTATCAGCTGTTCCAGTCATGGTATTCTTACCGTTCCCCATGTTTTCAGTGTTCTCGTACAACCTTGGCAGCTGTGCAAACAACAGAAATAAATGCTCCAAGTTTGGTGAATGCAGGGACTATGCCAACGGATACTGCTGCCATTGCATCTCTGGCTTCTATGGCAACGGGATACAGTGTGTGGCAGAAGGTACACGCAGAAAAGCGTTTAAATATGACGTTTTTTATTAGCTAGTTGATGTGGAAACATTAGAAGAAATCTTAGCTGTTCTTGGATGAAATTCATTTTAAGGGAAGTGGGTTTGCACGTCTCGGTGAGTAACTTCAGTGGGGTGGCTGTGTTTTTGTTTTGTTTTCTTTGGGGGATTTTGCAGGAAAGCCACAGAGGGTGAACGGCAAAGTACACGGAAGAGTGTTTGTGGGCAGGTCTCCTTCTCCGGTGGAGTTCGCCAACATCGACCTCCATTCTTACATTGTTGCGAATGAGGGTCGAGCCTACGTCGCCATCAGTGACCTCCCGGAGACTGTTGGGCCCTCGCTGGAGCCCCTGGTGTCAATTAGCGGTGTGATTGGGTGGGCGTTTGCTCTGGAGCACCCAGGCTTCAAGAACGGCTTCAGCATCATCGGTGAGTGAGAACAACGCTGCAATGAAGATATCTCATGATGTGATATTCAGTAGCTTGCCTTGTAGTTTTTACAGGGTTTAAAAAAAAACTAGTGGGAAGCATAAATTTCTGTAAACAAGCTGTTTGCGCTGCTGCAAACACAGCTTGCATACAGCTGCAGTCTTCTGCACTGTCTCCCTGAATTCCACTCGCATTACCTCAGCTGTAACAGAAGGCCACGAGACAAAGTTCATCCCGGGCCAGTATTAGAGTTAACATCCTCCTCTCTGGCCTCCACAGGGGGGGAGTTCACTCGGCAGGCTGAGGTGACCTTTATGCCAGGGAATGAAAAGCTGAACATCAGGCAAGAGTTTAAAGGCATCGATGAGCACGACCACCTGATTGTGAGCACCAACCTGGAGGGCCGGGTGGCCGAGGTGCCTCTTGGCTCCACCATAAAGCTCGACCCGTATTCTGAGATCTACCAGTACAACAACAACTGTGAGACATGACTTGAACAGAGAAACAATATTTCACCACCTTTTCTGATTTTGAGCGAGACATAAAAGAAGTGAAAAAAGGTGAGCGTTTCTAACGTGTCCATCTTGCCTTTCAGTGATCACCTCGTCGTCCACTCGGGACTACGTAGTGACTCTGCAGGATGGATCCAGGGAAACCAGGAGATATCAGTGGCGTGAGACAATCTCCTTCAACGGCTGCTATCATAGCGAGACTTTGAGAGACATGAAACCTACACAGATGCTAAGCGTGGACCACATTTTTGCCATTTACGATCCTGCACAACAACTCATCCGGTTCGCCCTGACCAGCAAGATCGGGGACATCAATGGTGAGAAGACGTATTCGTTTTCCTGCCTTTGGTTTGAGCTCACTTCCTTCCTCAGGAACAACGTCCTGACAGAGAGATTATTTTTGCCAGACAGGCTTTTTGTTGCTATTGTTAAATGGTAAAAATAGGTATGTTTTGCTTCAAAAACCCAAAACAAAACCTGTTTAGAAATAAAATTCACCTTTCCTTTTCAGGAGGGCAGCCGGAGCACAACCCATGCTTAACCGGAAGACACGGATGTGACACGAATGCTGTTTGCAAAGTCGGAGAGGGAGCAACGTTCACTTGCCAATGTGCTGCTGGTTTCAGCGGCGATGGACGCGCATGTTATGGTAAGAACTGCATATTTAATCGTGTAACAAAGAGCAGTTAGAGTTTATTTTCTGCTTTTGGAAAAAATCTAACTGTTTCCATATCTTTCAAACTCATCATTAAAATCAACCCAGATTTTCTAAAGCCTTCCTTCCTGACTAGGGAACGGCACAATCATACAATTAGCAGGGGGAGTCCCATAGGATAAACAAAGCATTTCCGACTCAGAGACCAGGTTAACAGAGCTATTTCAACCTCTATACAACCGAATCTTTTGCATTAGAGACCAAACAGGAAGAGGAAGGAAGAATTTCAGACAGATGCTATCATAAAAGTATTATTATAAATCTAATCAGGCTCTTTTCTTTGATCCGAAAACATTTATAATGAAAAACTTATCTGGCAAACCAGACTTCTCAAACTCTGACCCAGTCCAAGACTATTTAAATCAAGTCATTTTGTTTACACGACTCAACGTCACACGTAAAGTTTCCCAGGATTTTACATACATAAAAACAGGAAAAAGGCACTTGGACAGAGAGGCGATCTGTCCAGGATGTACCCCGCCTCTCATCCTATGACAGCTGGGATACGCTCCAGCCTCTTCTGTGACTCTGAATTAGATAAGCAAAAGACAGTAGACAGACGAAAAAAAAATGTTATCAGTTTAGCATCTCATCACTACTCTTTTCTTTCTTTTTCTTTTTTTATCAGACAACGATGAGTGCAGAGAGGATCCTCAACGCTGCGGCCCTAACGCTATCTGCAACAACCAGCCCGGGACCTTCCGCTGCGAGTGCGAAGAGGGGTATCAGTTCGGTAGTGACCAGAGAACCTGCATTAGTAAGTGGCTTTTGTGTGCTGTAAAGTGCTATTCCATATCAGGCAAACCCTACCTGGTTCTAAGGAGGTAGAGGTGCAAACATAACCTGTAATAAAATTCATTATTGTATGAAAAAGTCTGTGGTGATTATTAACACGTGTAGCAGCAGCAGCAAATTAAATTTGCTCAGCGCGGTGGCTGTAAAGTATTTTCTGGCATGCCCCAAAAGGATCCAACTTGAATTTCAGTTAAATAAATATTAAAGTATATTCATTCGTCTTAATTTCACGCCATATTTTTCACCCTGTTCCCCAACTTAAGCGGCTCTATCCAAAACCAGTCAACACATTATTTTTCTCACGCTGATAGCATTTCCCAGAACTTGTTCTGCTTCTCCTCAGAGGTTGATCGACCCGTGGACCACTGTGAGGCAGGCACCCATACCTGCTCACCCCATGCTCAGTGCAGCTACGCCGGAGGCTCGTCCTACGTCTGCACCTGCCTACAAGGGTTCACAGGAGACGGTAGAAGCTGCCAAGGTACTGCAGACAAACATAATGCTCTCAGAATTTTTTTCATTGTTTGTTTGTTTGTGGGTTTTCTTTTTTGCATAGTTCACCAACCTGCAATAAGCAGTGTTACGTGTTTTCTATTATTAAATGAGTTTTTAGGTAATTTTACTGACAAAAAAAGGCTTAAAGTTTGTTGGCTGCATGTAAGGATTTGCAGTTTTCCCTGTTCCTTCCATTTATGAAATAAAATTAAACAATTAAATTAAATAGTAGGAGCTTCTAAAGCAGGGGTGTGAAACATAAGGCCCAGGGGCCAGAATCGGCCCAGCAAAAACTCCACCCCGGAGTTTTAGAAACACAGTTTTAACTTTACTCACTATAACTTCACTTTATTTATATTTGTTTAAGTTTTACACCTTTTCCTATTGATAAAGATTCCCCCCACCCCGCTTTATACTACAGCAAAGTCATCTATAGATACACAATTACATGATGGAAATTTCCTGGGTTTTTTTTTACCATCTACCACAGAAATTTATGGTTTTGTTTTTTTTACAGTGAGTTCACAGAAAACGGCTTTGTTTTCTGAATGAAACTTTGAATTTTATAACTACAGGACAGTCTGGGCAATGATTTTACACATTTGTCATGTAATTTCACTGGTCCGGCGCACTTAAGATCAAAGCAGCTTTAAGTGTGACCGGTCAAAAACGAGGGACATGAAGAAAAATCTGCTGAAAGTAAGGACTACGTTCAGTGTGGCCAAAATCACTTGATTCACCAAATGCATCCTTAGGAATTATTTGAATTGTTACACCATCTGCTCAGGACTGTGGGCGGTCAGGTTGGTTGCAAAATACACCAACAGAGACCGAAGAGTGAAACATTAAAAGCAGATGGGAATTTCATGTGTAG
This sequence comes from Maylandia zebra, assembly GCF_041146795.1. NCBI lineage: Eukaryota > Metazoa > Chordata > Actinopteri > Cichliformes > Cichlidae > Maylandia > Maylandia zebra. The sequence continues at coordinate 24,463,681 of NC_135179.1, read as the reverse complement.
AGGTCCCGGGTCTGGGTGTAGGGTTTTTGGAGGGGTTTCTCTGGTCTGGGTCCTTCCATTCTTTCCACATTTTTGCTTGATTTTCTGCTATTTGAGGAAAGTTTAAGTCAAAGGTTCACCCAAGCTCTTCTGCATGGATCTCCACTCATAAAATGACACAGAAAATGTTCATATTTGATTTTTTTCTGCTCTCTCATCCTCCATCCATCCATCTCACCATCATCTCATCCATCTGCCTGAAGACATAGACGAGTGTCAGCAAAGCAGGTGTCACTCAGACGCCGTGTGTTACAACACAGAGGGATCCTTTACCTGCCAGTGCAGGCCAGGTTACAGCGGCGACGGTTTCCAGTGCCTTCCTGGTAGGTGAACTCTCTGAATTGCACTGCTTTAAACATTTGTTAGCTGGCTTGGCTGCACATTCATTCTGGGGGTTGAAAATAAAGCCTGTGTAGTTACATGTTTGTTATGGAGGTCCTTCACTGGAGTTCAGACAGCCGAGTAATAGTTTTTTGTTTGATGTTGTTTCGCAAAATGGGTCATTTTCATTCACAGCCTTGTAGCCGTTTAGGCCGGAGGGGGTGTTTGGAAAATGAATTCCTCGCCAGAGTATATTGGTGCCAGCTGGAATCTGTTTCTCATTCCCTTCTGGAAAGCGCGAGGAATTTGTCATGCCTTGTGAAGGATGTGAATTTTATGTGTAGCTGAAATTTAAATTAGAAGACTCCAAAAAGATAAAAGAAACAAGTTCGGGGAGTTTGTTGCAGGCTGTATTTGTTAATTTTCGAGTCTTTCTTTTCATATTTTTCTTCAGGGAGGCCAAAAACACGATGTGAGGTTCACAGAGAGAACGTCCTGGGTGTGTCTGGCCCACGGGGGCCGCGGCCTCCGATTGGCGCTTACATCCCCACGTGTGATAACAACGGTCAATATGAGCCCATGCAGTGCCATGGAAGCACGGGACATTGCTGGTGCGTGGACCAAAATGGACAGGAGATCTCGGGGACTCGCACCGGGCCTGGCAGCAGACCAATGTGTGAGTAAATCACAGAAAGAGGTGACAGTGTCACTCACAGTGGCATTAAACAAAAACTATGGAAGCACAAACACTTCGGGAGTTTTGATGAACTGATTTGTGTGCGTCTCAATTAGGTATCGACCACAATACTGGGCTGCCGCCCGTCGGACCCCGGCCACGGCCCGATGTGGACGCCCTGACCCCAGGAACACACCTGCTGTTTGCCCAGAGCGGCAGGATAGAGCACGTTCCTCTGGGGGGTTACGACATGAAAAAGAACGATGCCAAGCCCGTCCTCCACCTGCCCGTAAGTTCATCTTTAAGAGAGGAGTTATTTCATAAATTTTTATATGGCTTTTGCAGCAGTTTTATTCTTATTTTTAAGTTAAAGCCACAATTTCCTGTCAGGATTGTTTACTTAATTTAAATAATATATGAGAAAACAGTCACAAATAACTGCGCTCTGTTGTCCTAAAACTTTCTTCAGCTCTGGGATTTTTCCCATCTGCTTCTCGCATCCAAAGCTTGCACTTTACTGGGGGCACATGGTGACATTCAAGCTAATTGCTAACATCAGTCAGACAACTTTACAGTTGCAGTCTGCTTTTCTTGTTGCACTGATTTGAGCTGCTTGAGCTCCTCACTGTGTGACTCAGTTTGTTTGGATTTAAAGTCTCGACGATACCATCCAAAAAGCACATCTGCTCCACGTTCTGGACCGTTGTTGTGTGACGAAAACTGCACTTCAAAGGTTTGTTGTTTGCTCACACCCTCCTTGGCTCCACAGGAGAAGGTCATCATTGGTGTAGCCTACGACTGTGTGGAGAAAATGGTGTACTGGACAGAAATCACGTCTCCCTCCATCAGCAAGGCCAACATCGAGGGGGGAGAGCCCACTTCTGTCATTAGTTCAGGTAGTGTTTTCTTCACGCTACTGGTTCCCCTACATTTTGAAAGAGGAGGTTAAAAAAAACAGAAAAAATGCACTGTTTTAACAGGTTTGGAAAGCCCAGAAGGGATTGCGATTGACCACTTGGGTCGAACAATGTTCTGGACGGATTCCGCTAAGGATCACATCGAGGTGGCGTCTCTGGACGGGTCTAACCGACGTGTCCTCATAAACACCGACCTCGTCAACCCACGAGCCATCATCGCTGACCCTTCCAATGGGTGCGTTATGATTTAACAGCCTGTTTATTGAACATAGTTTGAGTTAAACAGCACTCTCGGTGAAAATCTGCGATGCTCATTTACTTTAAAGAGCAGGTAACATTCACAAACAGATTGATATTCAGTGTTGCTGAACATCACAGCAGACTCACTCTTCACCTGTCCTCCAACAGTAACCTATACTGGGCTGACTGGAACCGTAAAGCCCCCAAGATTGAGACATCTTACATGGATGGATCCAACAGACGGGTGCTGGTTAGAGACAATCTAGGCCTGCCAAACGGCTTGACTTACGACCCTCACAGCTCACAGCTTTGCTGGGCAGACGCAGGTAGATTTCAGACGGATGACTCATCTGTGAAACGGTGTCTGCTGTGTGCAAGCAGCACTAATTATAGTCTCTCGCCTGCAGGCACGCAAAAAATGGAGTGCATGGATCCAGGTCGGGGTAGTCGCAGTACGGTTTTGGAGAGGATCCAGTATCCTTTTGGAATGACAGCTTTCGGGAAAAACATCTATTACACCGACTGGCGAAGGTTTGATTTTTATTTTAAGAATGTTTTTTCAAACTCTGCCTTTTTAAATCGTGAAAAAATAATAATAATAATAATATTTCTTGCAGCTGGAGTTTGTTTATAAATGAGAACCACTGGTGTTGTAGCACCGAAGACACAGGGTTTTTACTTTTACCTGTGATTCAATGTGTCAAGGCAGAGGAAAGAGAGGGAAGGTTAAAGGTCAAAAAGCTGCCCACACTCAACCCCCTTTACATTCTCTGTGGCAGGGCTCAGACGCTCCCACACTCGAAATTGTGGAGCTTCCTCCACATGTGTCCGGCTCTGTAAGTTATTTATTCCTGAGCGACTGCAGAAAAAAAAGGGGAGGGCTTTGTGTGTGTGTGCATGTGTGAGTATGTGTGTGTGTTAGTGTGCACATGAGGTGAGGAGGAGTCCTGAAAAGTGACAGCTGCTTGCAATTTCTCAGCCCCAGATGTCTGCGAGTGACCGCCACAGGGCCTCCCTGTGATCTCGCCAGGGCCGCAGAAAGGTTGAGAGGAGGTGGTGTGGGTGGTGCACACTTAAACAGTTTACCACAAACTATGTCATGTTGTGGCTAAGAAACCTACCCTCATCCCCCTCTTTGGCCTTACTCAGTCTCGACAGACTTTGTAGGAAACATAAGGAGGCCGGACGGATGATTGCGCAAGCTCAGATAGTCCTGGATTTCTGAACTCCTGTGCTGACTGTGTTTGCAACAGGGATGCTGTGATTGCAGTGGACCGCTATGCCAGCAGGGAGTCAGATGAGTTCCAGCCTCAGAAGCGGACCAGGTTATACGGGATCGCCACAGCCTATGCCCAGTGTCCTGCAGGTAGGAAGTTGTGATGGCACATTCCCCTTCAATTCCCCCTCTTCACATGCTCGAAGCGAATCTTTGCACGGTATCTAACCCTGATGTTCAGCTCCACTTTAAAGCCGCATGCAGAAACTGCTTGACCCTTGTATATTTGGGGGCTACCTTTGAGGCCAACCTTATTATGCGTTCCTTTTCCTTTTTGGGACCAGGCTGACCTAGTTGTGACCTCTGCAGGCTCTCTAAAGAATCCTTTAGAGCACTTTGCAAACAAAACAAACAAACAAACAAAAAAACACGAGTACAGTTCTTAATCTTTAAGCAACTGGGGGAATTCTTCCAGCTTGTATTTATTATCAAGCAAAGGAATGACTAATGGCACCAGGCAACAGCCTCTCTTATAGATAAGGCTAAAGCCAGGGAATGCAGAGTCAGGGGAAAGGGGCCTCCAACATCTGGAGATTGCTGCGTGCTTCCTTTGGATGTTTTTAGTGCATTAATAACAAGCAGTGAAAAGGCTATTTCCCACCGATGCCTGCTGTAAAATGTTTCCTTTGTCCCCTCCGTCTGTCAGGACAAAACTACTGTTCTGGAAACAACGGTGGCTGCTCCCACCTGTGTTTAGCAACACCAAACGGCCGTTCCTGCAAGTGTCCCGACAACGCGGCTCAAGTGGGCTGCGTCGAGAGAGAGTACTGAAAGGAGACATCCAGCGCTCCCGGAGTGGACAAGTTTTAAATCCGGAGCCCCTCAGCATGACTAAATTCGAACTGCTGCAGAACCAGAACCGCCTCTGAAAAGCAGAGGTGAACTTACTGTGCCTTTTTTTTTTCTACTGCTCACTGTTATTGTTACCTACATTTTTTGTGTGTGTGTTACATTTCCCATTTATAAAATCACAATGAACTGTAAGTAGAAGCACTACCATGGTGACCTTTTTCCTGAGTCCACAAAAACTGAGAATGAAGCTCGAAGGAATGCGTAATTCTAATGTGAACTTTATCAGAGCGGTAAATGACATCATCTCATGCACTACTGCACACTGAACCTGGGCTTTTTCTCATGGAAGTGTTATTGTGGAACAGGGTAGGGGGGGAAGCTGGTGGGATGAGTCTAGATGCTGAGCAGAAATGTGAGGGAATAAAAAATTTTCTGACACCGTGGGCTCCCGAGTTTGTTGCTTTACAGCGACACCTTGTGTTAGGTAAGTGAATTACAAATATTCATATCTGGTGCTGTTGCGGTAGGTGTCGCCATTGTATAACCTCAAAAAGGGGATGCCTTGTGATATACAGTACCTGCCATGGTTGAATAAATAACTTGTCTTGCAGATTTATATGTATGAAAATGTAATAAATGTTTATTCTTAAACAATTTCTGCGCGACTTTTATCGCAGATGACTTATACACAGGTGCCATTATACACCATTTCTTGCAACAGGCTTATTTTTAACAAGCTGTGTGTGTGTGTGTGTGTGTGTGTGTGTGTGTGTGTGTGTGTGTGTGTGTGTGTGTGTGTGTGTGTGTGTTTCTTGTCACATGACTTATTTTTTGCGTCTGCTTGGATGATGCTTCTTCTTTCTCAAAAAGGATCAAGAAAAGCTGCCACCCACGCAGTCTGTGTGCTGGAGGGGGGAGACACGTACGTCAGTGGTGCATTAAGGGGGCTTTTAATAAACCCGGAATATTTTTATCATAAAGACTTGAAACCTGATTGAAAACCTGCTTCGAGTCGCAGCAGTCGTTACTGTCTCTCTCCAGTGACTTGTCCCATTCACATCAACGCCTTAGGGGTATATCTTGATATGACTCTGAGACAAATCGTCATTTCGATCTCACAAAACAATGCTATGACCATAACTGGAAAACAAAATAAAATTCTGTCCTTTTCTATCCAAATTATCAGTGACTGTCATTGTCTAACAATAAAAAAGTCTGACCATTAGTCCTGTGCAAGACTGCAAAATTTGGTATTGATCAGACACAAAGTAAATATTGAGACAGTATTTTAAATATGCTGATACTTTTAATCTATAAAGACAGCTTAAGTTGGGGAGATCATTGTGTCAGGATTTATTAGAGAAATCATCATCACTTTGCAAATTCTGAATACATTTTAATGATCATGGAATCACTGTGGTCTTTTACTTTCCACAATACTTTAACACAACAAACACACCTTTCAGCTTTTCATATATTTTGAATCTGAGGCTGTGTGTGTGTGTGTGTGTGTGTGTGTGTGTGTGTGTGTGTGTGTGTGTGTGTGTGTGTTATTTACTATAAATTTAAAAAGACCTGACGATCAAAAAGGTTCAGATATTTTTCAAAGTGCATGTTTGATAGAAAAAAAAGTATCGATTCTATCGTGCTACTATTGATCTGATACCAATACCAGCGTTGGAATCGATACTATTGGTTCAGTCCGCCAACCTCTACTGGCCATCTGTCAAGCCACGGGTAAGGAACAGCAGGGGAGATTGTGACCAGAACCAAGTAGCTAATTCTGTTTTTCATAACTGTGACAGATGTGCTTGTCTTGCTTCACTGATTACCAGCTGTCCATTAAAATGTATGAATAAGGGGGGGGGGGGGAATTCAGTGTCCTGAAGCCCACAGTAATGTCACCATAAAATAAATAAAAGCAGCAAATCCTTGTTCTTTTTTTTCACTAAACACATCAATCATTCGTCATTACGCAAAAATTACCTCAGTCGATTCGTTTAACTTTATAAGTAGTTCAACTACATTTTCATACTCGTAATAACCCTAATCTGCAAGAAAGATAACCTAACGCCGGGATTTTTAGACAATTGTCTCGAGTGTGGCGGCTTCTCACTTTGATATGCACAAACAAGCAAATTACACTTTAGGGGAAAAAATGAATTAGCTTGCCAGTCTGTTCTGCCATCTACAGAGCTTCCCCAAACGCACCACCATTCCCTGGGCTAAAAGCTTTGATTGATTGGAAAATGATTTGCGTGTTATCCAATTGGGAGCAGAACAGCAGTCAGTGGGCACTCCACAGACCGTTAGCGCTTAATAACAAAATGGTCATTTGCACCCTCAGACAAGTCTTTGAGGAAAAAAGCTGATCAGCGCATAGAAAACTTAAGCTAACTATTTGGCTTTCAAGGGCTAAACATGCATTATGCATTACGCACAGCCATATTAAGTCTTAGATCATATTAATAGTTTCCAAGGAAATAAATCGCGAAATTAGTGTACCTGTTTGGGTGTTATTACAAAACATTTGCTATGACTTCTCTTTGGATTCTAGGAGGTTCTTCGCAGCCAACTAAATGGGCTGTATTGTAGAGGGAGTTGTCTTGCAGTCAGAGCTGAGGGCTTAACGACCCAATATCTTTAGTGCTGGATGGATGCTAGCTTTAGCTGGGTTAATTTGGGGGAAAACGAAGGTATGTCATAAAATTAATTCTTCTTATTACAGGTAAATATCATACATGTAAGAGATACGTGGCTATACCCATAGCACCTGCTTGTTTTGGATGTTCTTGAAGATGTGTTGGTCGCTCTGTGATACAGTTTTGACAGCTGCCGTACACAGGACGGTGCGATGCAACAATCAGCAGAGCCGCTAACGTCACGGCTGCTGGCTAAAGAGCCAAGAACTCCGGAATAGCTACTTTATTCGTTAAAAAACGCTCATAAAGTCAGTCGGTAATGCGTATCTCCGGAGAATATGGCATTTATTTGGACATTTTTTTAAAGTTACCGAAGCTGCTGGGTTGTTTCTTTTTCGGTCAAGCTAGCCACAACTATAAACACGCTAACGGAGATGAACTTTCAAAATATATCTAACTCGTTCGTGCGATGTAAAGTATATGTATTTTAAGTAAAGCCCAGTTCCGAGGAGGGGAATAGCCACATTACAGAGTTACCACTTGCAATTTATATATTTATTTTATCTCAGTATGAAACCTAGATGTCTCTGCATTTGAATATTTCCATAACACACTTGAAACGAAAATTTAAATATAAACATACAAATTACATTTGAGTGTAATTTAACCGTTTAATACTGACTGAATACAGCAAGCATCCAAATTGGATATTTTATTTTCAGTTTATTTGCGATTCGGATTATCGATGTTCTTTTACTGCAATATAAATGTGGGTGCATTTATTTTGAAAACACAATTTGTCGCCGGAAATGGGATGTGTGTCGCTGCCTAAAGACTTCATGCAGTTCTGTCAGATACCTAGCTAGCTAGCTGTCTGTATGGCTAGTGTCCGTTTTGTTTTGGTAATGCCCTAGCGTGTCAAACTCGCTTGGGCGAAGTTTATGGTTCAAGTGCGGGGTTTTTTGTTGTTGTTTTTAACTGTTAGTGTATCTGCGTTTGTTGACAAAAGTGAATGCGGCATTGCCAGCTAATTCTGCTTTGCTAACCCATCAGACTTTGTATTTTTCAGCAGAAGCCCAGTTTAAAAGTGGCAGAGCGATGCAGTGAATATGCTATGAAAGACTCCGAAGAAGATTTGGGGCTTCGTTCGGGTTATCCCGGGGCACTTCCAGCCACCTGGAGGATCGAGAAAGAACCCCAGAGGAGACCTTTCTGATTCCTAACTTCTTCAACCAGACTTGGTGTTGTATCTGGAAGTGTGGACGATATGGCCAGTCCACAGGAGACGGATCTGTGCTATGCGTGGGAAAAGTATATGGACTGTAGACTGCAAGGAGCCGATCTCCAGGTATGGCGCTTCTGGCAGGAGTGTAACGTCAGAGATCATTCTTTGGGTGGTGGTGCTGCTTACTTTTTACAGGAGCAGGTCCTTAAAAAAGATGATGTCATTGTACTTGGGAAAAGGTCTGAAGACAGCCATGTATCTTGTTTATTCTGATAGAGACAAATTATTTGTTTTCAATCACGATACAGTTGCAAAACCGGTTCTCTCCAGGATTTCATTCAAAGGGCTGAGTCGATACGAAGTTAGTGTGCTTTCTATGCTTGAATAGCAAGAGTTTGTTCTGTGACAGGTGCTATATGAACGCTTTTAACCTAGATAAACTCATGAATAAGGTAATCTTATCCAGAAATACTTTGCTTCTCATTTTTGCCCTCGCTGTGCCGAGGTCAGTGTTCACTAACACGTTTAGGCAAAATGCTCCAGTATGAATTTTGTGCAGAATTATACATGTGCATATGAAAAGTGGGTAAGGGGAAGAGTCACTGACTATCAAAGAAAATGACTTCCGATGTGTTTTTGCATATACCTTAAACCCTCTGGTTTACCTTGGTGGTCCCCAGATATCATTTAAGTGGCCAGAAATCTGGCTGGTGCACACCAGAGGCCTGCGTAGGCCCAGCATTAAGTCACTGCACAGAGGTGGAGGCAGGTGTAAACCACAGATTATTCACTGTTGGCGCTGCATAAAGGTGCTTTGCTTTCTATCTCATTGTATCCTGTGCATATGTGGTAGCGGTTCTGAAAACTGTCAGATCTCTGCAGCTCTTTCATCCCCCTCTTTCTGTCAGGGAATGAACGGCATCCAGATCACGAGACTTGGATTAGGTTCAGACTGCGGATCTAAGAGTACACACTCGCGCGCACACAGAGGCACACTCACTCATAATGTACCCCATTACTTTTGATTAATCATGTGTGATTTGTCCTTTTAAAGACAGACCTACTATCATTTTTAAAGCTAATTAGTGTTTAGAAAGCCTTGAGGGTTTATTCTCTCTTGGAAATAATGACTTCCTTCCTCCATAGTCATCATGTCTTTGCTGGTGTAGAATGCTTCATTGCTTTGTTAATCACATTAGTCTGCATTAGGATATCAGCAGGAGGAATGGTGCTGGCTTTTTCTCAGTTGTTGCAACACTTGGAGTGTGCCAGGCAGGCTCAGCCTTTCTATTACTGGTAACTTTTGTCACTTGTGACGAATCTCATGGGACAACTGTGTGCGCTCCTCCACCTGTCAGCTTCCCAGTGATCAAAGTGCCATGCAAGTCTGTGTGTAGAGAGATGGTTAGGTGAGCACAGCTGTCCTGTCCTGTGTTATGATCCTGTAGCTTGTCCTCCTGATTGAGCCTGCAGCACACAGATGCAGCTCATTCCGCCAACCCCGTCAGTGCAAGAGCGTCTACTTTCCATCCTTTTCACCCAAAGTGACATCTTCTGTTCATGGCAGTCAGTCTACAGGTAAACACAACAAAGCGATCATGGGAAATGTCCAACCGTTGACAGAAGCAAGCCTCTGTTGTGCTGCTCTGCATCCATTTCTGTGATCACACCTTCTAGAGAAGAGGGGAGGGAAAACACAGCTTCTCCTGCTGCAATCAATAAGAGAGCACAAAAAAAGGTGTGAAATATACCGGTGTTGCAGCAGCTCCTCACTTTTATCATCTTTTATTCATGCCTCTCTCTGCTTTTCTTCTTAAGGTGTTTCAGGACTAATTTCACACCCTGTATTTCCATCATTTGTTCACAGCGCAATCACCGTGGTCATTAACATAAGTGCTGGGTGGGCTAACCCTGACCGATGTGTTCCTCTTTCTGTTTCCTCTTGTGGCTCGATCGTCACTCTCTTCTGAGAAAGCAGACAGTGCGAGTTTGTTTATGCTCCACGTAATCACAGATTTTTATGAAGCTGCAAAGACAAAAGACATACAATTTCTCTATGATTTATATTATTTATTTATTTATTTATTTATTTATTTATTTATTTTAAATGCCACAAGGACGACCTTAGATGTGGCCACTGAAATTTGCATACTTATCACTGGTAACTTGAGCGTTCTTAATGTGGGTGTTAGCTTTTAGTGTCTCAGAGTTATGCACTCAACAAATATCTTGCTTCTTTGTAGGATTTAGCCTCACAGTGGGACTGTGACCTGTCCAGGGTGCACCCCATCTCAAACCCTATGACAGCTGAGATAGGCAGTTACTAAAAAAAAATCAAAACTGGTTAGAGTAGAACGTTTGGATTGATACTGCTGCCTCTTTTTGCCCCTTGTCACTTAGTTTCTCCTAGTTTGCACATTATATTACCATTTAGATGACAGCAATATGGCATAACCACAGCCACTTCTTGTGCTGAATTGGTGGTATTTACCAAGGGTGTGCGCATGTATCATAGCTTCAGTATAACAGGATTACTGACATTAAGCTTTTCTATGCATTCATTCTAATGGAGCCAAAGCTACTGAATTAGTGTGATCTGCTACAAAGAGGATATTTCGAAGGATCCGAAAGGATATTTTTCATTCAGTCCAGTCTCTCTGAATCTTGATGAGCAGAGTCCATTTAGCAGAATGGCTGCCTGGCGAGGAGCCAGGCAAGAAAACAGGTTGCCTGTTGATAGTTAAGTTTCATTATGAGCTAACAGGATGTTTCAAAACACCAAAGTGAGGTGTTTGTAGCACTTCTCTTTTTCTTGCTTTTTGGCACAAAGGGGGTTCAGCTAAGTGATCTCTTTGCTTGCTCTGTATGACTCCTGAACTACTTAAAATTCCATTAACTGAACCAGTTGGTCTTGAATTCATGTAAGGTCCGCTTGGCTTTAGCTTTTTTGCATAAATGTGGATAACCAGTCTTTTCCTGCACGGTGGATGAACACATCTTGTGAGTTATGGTTTTGGCAGTTTACAAATTATGGGCTGTAGTGTTAATTACACTGTCTGTGAGGTGTCAATTAATATGTGACAGCAGATACTTTTGTTTAAAGCTGATAAAATGGTATGTTTGTTTTGTTTTAATTGTTTTTATTAATTATTTGTTTTAAATAAGGACAGCCACACATTCCACCCACATCACTTGTTATTACTTCTCCGAGTTCTGTTCTGTGCATCTCATTCATGCTGTGGTAAAGCACTGAATCCTTGTCTAAAGAAGATTAAACTTGTCGAGCAAAGCATGAGGCAAAAATGTGGTGAATACTAAAAGGAGAGTAAAGATGGCAGTGCTGCTTTACTTTCATCCCCAGTGTTTGTTATTTGGCTTGTCAGGACTGAACAGTGAGGGGAAAAAACTGTGCCATCCTCGTATTTTTAGAATATTTTGGTTAAAGGCTGTGCTGTCAATGTTATTTCTGTGATTGTATTAACTGAGACCTTATGCTGTGCTGTTTGTCTTGCAAACGATTGAACTCATAGCAGTACAGGAAATGTAATTGTAGCAGTAAAAATGGAAAAATAATTAATTAATAATAATGGATTGGATTTATATAGCGCTTTTCAAGGCACCCAAAGCGCTTTACAATACCACTATTCATTCACTCTCACATTCATACACTGGTGGAGGCAGCTACAGTTGTAGCCACAGCTGCCCTGGGGCAGACTGACAGAAGCGAGGCTGCCATATCGCGCCATTGGCCCCTCTGGCCAACACCAGTAGGCAGTAGGGTAAAGTGTCTTGCCCAAGGACACAACGACCAGGACAGAGAGCCTGGGGATCGAACCGGCGACCTTCCGGTTACAGATGCGATTCCCAACCCCCTGAGCCACGGTTGCCCAATTATAGTGTTTTCTTTTCATTTTAGGGTGAAGTACACTAAATGGTCTATAAGGCATATATCTGCAATGCTATATTTAGTTTAACCCTAAGTTATTCACTAAAGAATATTTGGTGGTAATTTTTGAACTGTGTGTATCTATTTGTGCAATGTAAGTTCTTATCGGTGTATCTCATTCATCTTCATAGTAGTCAGAAACGAATGTTCAGTTCTTTCTTACCATAATTGAGATTAGTGATTTTGAAATTTATGTGAGTAACTGAAAAATGACAACCACTAAGTTTATGCTGGAGAGTTCTCGATCTTTATGCTTTCAGTGTTAGTAATTCCTAACCTCGGGTGGTGGGGGAGCTTCTCGGAGGTTGTCCTGTCATACCTAATGTGTCAGAATCACGTGGACCAATAAGATGTAATGCATTTAGAGACCACTTCAAGGTCTTTTCTTTTTTCTTGTTTTAGACTTATCCCACAAATAAATCAGATCACTGAGGTCCAGTGAATTAATTTATTAGGCAGAGGTGGACTTCAGTCAAGATGTAGACGCATCTTCAGCGTCACTGATGGAAGTAGGACACTCCAGAGCTTTTTTGCAAGCCCATCAAAACAGACCGGTAACAGTAATATTACATTTAGAGAAACGCCTAAAAACTTGATTTTACTTTTTCATAGGCCCTTTATTTGTTATGCCTTGTTAATACTGAATCGGATGTCTTTTTACCTTCAGAACTACCTTTATTTTTTGTGTAACTTGCTGAGATTTAAGTCCATATCAACGTGGTGGCATCACGTAGCTGCTGTAGGTTTGCACATGCATGATGCAAATCTCCCGTTCCACTATGGAGGCCATTTGACTTCAAAGAACCTATTGTGAAGAAACCAGTTTTAGGTGATTTGAGCTTTGTGACATGGCACGTTATCCTTCTGGAAACAGCCATCAGAAGATGGGTAAACTGTGGTGAAAAAGATCAGCAGCAACACTGCGGTGTTTAAAAGATGGCTAGTTGACACTAATGGACTGACCACATGTAGCTGTCGATACAAGACAGGATGGATTTGTGCTCTGTTTATGCCAAATTTTAACACTACCATGCAAAAGCAGAAATCGACACTCATCAGCTGGGACACTGTTTTTCAAATTTTGATGAGTCTGTGGGATTTTATAACCTCAGTTTCCCATTCTTAGCTGACAGGAATGGCAGTGTGGTCTTCTGCTGTTTTAGCCCGTCTGCAGCTAGATTTGATGTGCTGTGCATTAAGAGATGCTCTTCTGCATACTTCAGTTGTAAGGAATGGTTATTTGAGTAGCTGTTGCCTTTCTGTCAGCTCAAAGCAGTCTGGGAGTTTTCCTCTGACTTCGGGAATCAACGAGGCATTTTTTGCAAAGAGAATTCCTGCTCACTGGATATTTTCTGTTTTTGTGGTTGTGTGGTAAAATCTCGGTAGCTCAGCAGTTTCTGAAATATTTAAATGGGCATGTCTAGCACAGACACTCATGTTGTGATCAAAGTAACTGAAATCTCCTTTCTTCCCCATTCTGATGCCCAGTTTAATCTCCAGCAGCTCATCTTCACCACGTCTGCATGCCTGAATTCACTGAGCTGATGATGTGATTGGAGGATTTACTTTAATGAGCAGTTGAACAAGTTTATCTAACAAAATGCTTTTTCCAGTGCACCATTTCTGTCCTTCAGTGCTGAATAAACAATAGAAGTTTTAGGATTACTCATTTCTAACATCTGTCAACACAGTAGGTAAATCATTTGATCCTCAGTGATTTGCCGATACTTCACTGTTTAGTGATTCACCACTGAATTTTAATTCAAGTGCTACAGATCATGCCGGATCTGATCGTGCTGTCTTGTGATCATCACACTTTGACAGGCTGCTGTTGGCATTGTTTATCATCGCAATTTTAGTGAAGTTGCTTTGTTGGGCTTGCTGACTGACCATACACTTGTTTCACATCTGCTTTCATTGTTCTGCCCTTTAGCTTCAGCCTGACTCCTGCTCGCTCTGGTCTCCGGGGCTGTTCCAAACCACTGGCTGAATGGATGAATTATTCATCTCTCTGGTTTGGGGTTGAGTCAGATCCCAGCCATTGCTATGCCTCAGCTTTTTCCACCCGGTGGCTTGTTATTAAGTCAGATTCCTCCTCAAAAAACACAGTGTCTCAGGCCACAGGGGAAGAGAAAGGCCAGAGCAGGTTGCTTGGTTTGTAATTTTGACTTAACACCAGCTTGCGTGCTATTTCCCTGTCATGAAAACAATGAAGCAGACAGTAACAGATTTTCATTTCCTGCACAGTGGCTATGCTCAAACAAAGGTCACTGTTTGTGACAGCGAAGATCTGAGAGTAGCAAAAACACCAACATGCTACCTTTTTTTAAATTGTGGCTACCTGATATTTTGCCTGTGTCTTATTGGACGGGGTTGGGGGAGCATTTTATTATGTTATTTATGATCTTGTATGAAAGGATTCTGCTCTCTGACTCATAGCGGAAATGTGTAACGTTAGGGGCTTCTCATGATGCTCATCACCCAAATGTCAAATTAAATCAGCTGAGATCTCAAACTAAAAAAAACAAACAAGATTGCATAACTAACGCTACACGTCCTCTCTCATGAGGACAGGATCACATCGCTTTCCGCGCCTCTGCCAAGTTGTAGACTGCCCAATTATCCAAGCAGAGCTTGAGAGGAAAAGTCTGTACAAGCATGGGTGACTCACCCATCACACTCCCATGACTAGGTCTCCCATGATCACCAATTGGATAAAGACACAAGTCACAGCAACTGTATCAAAGCAATTATGGAAAGTCAGAGTCTCAGCTGGAATCATGTATACCTCCCATGTAGTAGAGAAGGGAAGTCTGATTTGAATCTGTTATTTTTACTTAAATGTGTGTTACTTTAAGCAAATTAATCTTACACATGTGCAGTGGCAGTCCACGAGAGAAGATGAAAGGAAAGGTCGACATAACCAAAGTTACCTGTGGTTAAATTATGTTAATGTATTCTACTGTCGCAAGCAAAACAGAAAGTAACACCTTAAATAAGCGATAGTAATGGAAATCTGTAGCGGCAAGTGTCAACCGACCTGGATAGCCTGCCCACGTCTACATGACAAATGAGCGAATAAAGAAGTCGGTGCAGAGGAAAGGTCAGAACTTTCCTTTTGTTTACAGAGATGTGTTCAGTGAGCTTTGTGAACTGCTGATTTCCCTTCTAAGCTGCATTAATCGCTATTGGCAGTCTCTCCATTATCAAATCACGCTGGCTGCTTGGTGCTGAGTGCATTGTAATATTGGATTAGAGCCTCGGAGGAAAAAACAAACCTTTGCTGGGAGATGTTATCTCGAACCATTCAGTTTCCCTTTCCCATATGAGGAATACAACCAGAACACAGGTACACAAGATAACACGAGGACAAACACAGTCATTTTAGATCCTCATTTCGGAAGATTAATTTAATAGACGGCGTGCACAGCTCCAGCATTGCTTCAGGGCTTATTTATCAAACTAATAACAGTTTTTGCGAGCTTGAAGCTTTGATCTCCTGCCAGTCACCTCCTCTGTTTATCTTTGCTCTCATCTGTTGCTGCATTTATTTCTTTCACCTTTACGCTCTTGTCCACTCTCATGTTTTTTTCCCCCCCTTGTCCTTTCCTGTCTCTCTCATGCTCCATGCATTTCTTTTTCTTCCCTTTCCCGTCTGCTCTGTATGATGTTGTCCAGCCCCCTGATGTGCAGTGACCCCTCCCCCATCCACCCATCACATCAGTGCTTAGGTGGGTTGTTGCCTCAGGTGTTGAAGTATCACCCTCCCTGACCCTCCCTGACCCTGGTGAGTGTGGTCAACTTTGCACCTTCATCATCTGGTACCTCACAGTGTAAGACACCTGCCTTAAATGTCTACATGCTTTTGACCATATGACACACATGTAAAATCTGTTTCATACCATACATAAGCTAACAGAGTAAATAACCTCCTTTTGACAGTTATGACACAGGAAGGAAGTTGACTTCTCGCCTAAATGTAGGGTAGCAGAGCAGTGATGCCAGAAAATAGCCTCAGTCCTTGTGCTAAACGTGATGCTTGGCGTCAAAAGCTGAGGTGTAATAGAACTTCAGCACCTGAATAACCGATGTGAAACTTTTCCCCCGTTGTGTTTCAATCATAGCGTGTGAGAAAATCACACTTTCACTCTAACTGTCGCCAAGTTTACTTGTTAAAGTGATGCTTTACATCACTTGGCTTTATTGTTTTGTCATGTCGTACTGTAAGTTGTGTAATGATAAAAGACTGTTTTGCAATGAATCTGTTCAAGGTGCTTGACATAATCTTTTATCCAAAGATAAAGATCTTTTCAAACTATCGTTGTTTTGATGGGGTTGGGGGATTTAAGGGCTAATACTGGGCTCGTGACAAAAATGAAGACAAATCAAAAACAAGTGTGCTTATTTTCTGCTTTTTCTTTCCAAAATGCGCGGTTTTTCCTTCAGGTCTATGTTGATATATTCCATGCATGTGATTTATCTTTTATTTGAAGGATTTAAATGCATCTTTATATTATTTTTAATGGACCAGCTGTGGGGATTGTCATTTAATAACCATACCTTCCAAAAAGCAGTGTAGGGATCACCCTAAGCTTGTAGATCTTGTTGTGTAATGTAGTATGTGGTGTCTGTTCTTTGGCTTTGTGACCCAGACACTCGGGGCAGCCGCATCAGTCAGGGATCAGTGTTGCCTGAATGAATCCAGTCAGCGGTATCAGATTAGCGGAGGCGTAAAGCTAGCTCCTGTGTAGCATAGGAGACAGCAGTATGCTGGCTTAGTGGTTCACCCGTCTGTTGGCAAGGTATTAACACACTATCCTAGAAAAGTAATGCAGTTAAAAGTGGTCAGATGGCATGTCTTACCGGTAAGAAAGTTCCTGTTGCCTTCCAGCTCTAATGACAGATTTGTGCTTGGCGGTCAGGCTCTGACCGCTGCACTGTGACAAAACAGATTCATCATTATATGGTCTTTGTTTCCCTACACTGATAGATGCCTCAGTACTATTAAGCTTACTACTTTTATTGCTAATATTGTTAATTGTGAACTTTCATAGTGCTCTCCAGTAGGGCAGACCTTTTGTTCAAAGTGTTAATTTTTCACTTTGCTAATAAGTTTATGGAGTTGGGGCAAAGATTATATTAGAAAGATGCTAAAAGAAAATGTGGTTATTTTCATCAAAATGGCATCAGAAATATTATAACTACAGGACTTGTAATTTTGGTAACTTATTTTTCTCTTTGAATGTGTTTTAAATCGGTGCTTTTATAGTAGGAGGTTAGAGAGGAGAGAGAAAATATACTGGCTCCCAGCACTTTATCTGACCTGAAAAATCTATATTGGAGCAATACGCTCACATAATGACATTGGAGGCTTTTACATCACTATTGAATGGACTCTGCTACCATTTCGAATGATTGTAAAACCTAAAAATGTTACAGTAGCTGTCACTTTAAAAGAAAATGCTTTCAGGTCCTCTTTGTTTTAGCACATGTACATAATAACCTGGGTTTAATTTATGTTGCTACTCTTGTGTCTCATTTGTGTGTCTCTGTGTGTGTTATCAGGTCAGCCTTCAGAGTCTGGAGAATTTCCTTTGTCTCTTCCACTACGTGCAGCACCACTGCAAGCACAGCAGCAAAGATGCACTGAAATTCTGGTAAGGTCTCATCACTCTGTCAGTGTCTTAACACCTCATTATAAGACATTTGTGTCACTTTGCCGGGATAAAGCCTATGTATGAAATGAGCTTTCGAAAATCTGGTGCAACAGTGGAATCATATAGACATATTTATTAGCATTATTGTAGGCTAATAATACAATCACTATAGTTGTGTCTCAAACTATGTTGTCAAAATCAAACAATCAAATTTAAGAGAATAAACAAGGCCACATGCAACTTAATGTATATATTCAATTCAGTTCAGTTTTATTAATATAGCGCCCAATCACAACAGCGGTCACCACAAGGCGCTTTATATTTTAACATAAAGGCCCTACAATAATACAATGGAACCAGTGTGTCGTAGATTGGATGCAGTGCAAACATGCAGGAAGTGCAGTTATTTTAGTCCTCTTTTTCTCTGTTTTGGCAAAAGAACGGCAGAAATGACACATTTATATCCTTTTATGTCCTGCCTCTATAGTAGAGGTTTGAGGAATTATGTAATCATGGTGCATTGGCGTTTGGAGTACCTTACTGCATAGATTTACATACTGATGAGGAAAATTGTGGGACTTTAGGAACCTCGAGTACCTCTTTACCTCTTGTTTGTATTCTGTTGAGTGTGGGTAAGTCGGTCTCTCTCTCTCACACACACACACACACACACACACACACACACACACACACACACACACACACGCAGTCTGCCTAGAATTAAGTGGATGCATTAGCATTTGCAATCCACATGTTCCTTCAGCTGAAAAATCATTGTTAAAATACCAAAAATAATGTCCTTGTGTAAAGACGAGCTTGAGGCGTTTTGATGTTTTGCTCTGTGAGATCAATTACTGAACACTAATTTGCTTAATTAACAGAGCTTTGGATTGCATTTTGAAATAAACTCCTTTTACTTTAAATTGTTTGAGCAAACGTGAGTAGAAGTGTTGTTTCTTTTTTTTTGTTGCAAAACTAGAACTGAGAGAGGAATTGAAAAATTTGACTGTAAGCCTTTACAAAGTTCTGAAATGATACAGGAAGATTAGTGACCATAGTACCGCTAATCCTCCAATCACAGTGACAATGTTCACGGTCTAAATATGAAAAAGAGATGTCACAGGAGTATCGGTGATGGTCTGGATTTCTGTGACTTAGATAATGATCAGACAGACAAGATTACAGTGTCAGTCTGTATTGATAATGGTCAAGAAATTAATGTATTCTAGCTGTGTGGTTAACCTAAGATATATAGGTGCTCCTTTAGGTCAATGAAAACATTTCAACTTCTATTAAAACTAATTTACTAAACTAGAGTGCATTGGAGTTCCCTGATTTCTATGGGTATACCCTGCTTAAAAAAAAATTAAAGGAGCTCTTTTAAAAACACATTAGATCTCAAAAAGAAATCATGCTGGATATCTATATTGATATGGACTGGGTAACCACCAAACTGGTCGTGCACCTGTTCTCATCTGTGAAAAGCACAGGGCTCCAGTGGTGGACCTGCCAATTCTGGTTTTCTACAGCAAATGCTAATCTGCTCCACGGTGACAGGCAGTGAGCACAGGGCCCTCTAGAGGACATCACGCCCTCAGACCATCCCCAGTGAGTCATTTGTAGCTCTGGCAGTGCTCATCTTGTTCTTCTTTGAACAAAGGAGCAGATATCGGTCCTGCTGATTAGTTAAGGACCTTTTACAGCAATTTCCAGCTCTCCTTGACTAACTGTCTGTTTCCTGGAATCTCCTCCATGTTCTTGAGACTGTGCTGGGAGAGACAGGAAACCTCCTAGCAATGGCGCATGTCCCCGCCTTCCTGGAGGAGTTGAACTACCTGTGCAACTCTGTAGGGTCCCTGTATCCCCTCGTGCTACCAGTAGTGACTCTGACCCTAGCCAAATGCAAACCTAGTGAAAAAAACAGTGAAAAATGTCCGTGCCTTCCACGTGTAAAACTATTTTTTTTTGTCCACGTTAAATTGAATCAGGTTGAATTTCAGGAAGCGCTTCGGTACTATTACCAAAAATTATTTGTTCAGTCAGAAGGAGTCCAGCATGTTTTAGACAGGCTAGCATACTCCTGTTAGTGAAGTGGCCACATCACTAAGTGCTGTTGAGACGACACCACGAATGCCTGTGGTGCTGGATGACAAGGTGACTCCTAGTCTTCTGAAAAGGGAACACAATGATAACAATGATAAAATCACAGAGCTTCTAAACAAGATAAAAATGGAAGACCTTACTATCTTACCTGATCCAGTAGAATGCCTATGGAGAATACAAACGAGAACGATCGCGCAAAACAACCCTCACAAAAAAACAGTGCCTTAAAGATAGCGGGGCATCTGTTCAAAAATCTGTGTAATGCTTAGACCCTCCTCACCGAAGAGGATTTAATGTGCCATTAAAAATCCAGAAAACTGGACAATAGAGTAATGAAGTGTGTAATACTACTCTGGATGTACTGACTTCTGTTGTTTTCTGTGTAAATCTGTGTCAAACATATAAGCCCGGAGTCCACTGTCCCGGTTGTTGTTTACAAGAAGCCATGAAAACTCACTTAAGTCTTAATTGACAGATTTAAATTCATTACACTTTTCTTTTTTGCATTAAATTTGCACTAATTATCTAATCTCATGTTGTTTGTAGTAGAACCAGAACTACAGATGCAGGAGATAAACAGTGCTGACAGTCTGTTAACAGTGCATGCCACACAGGAATCCTTTCAATGACACTGAGGTTTTTATTCATAGATGAGGGGAGCTGTATTTGAATATTATCCAATGCATGACTCAAATGACAAAGCTGAACAAAGCATCCACTGTAATGATAACTGGGTTTGAGTGAAGAACGTCACAGTTTTTGGCCTGGGGGTAAACCTAAAATTTGACATCTGGAGTGGGAAGCTTTCATGGAAATCGTTTTGAAGTACTGAATTTCGATTTAAGGTCTCGTGGTAGCAGGACAAAGCGGGTGAATTGGATCAGATATTGACGACAAAGAACTTTCTGAGCTGTCGCTAAACTCTCTTAAACATGGTGGCTGTAAACTGATGGTGTATTTGCAGAGCTGTCACATTGATCATGGTGATGATTTTGAGCTGTTAGCATTTTTGATCTCTAATAACAGTGGAAGAAAATGGTGCATGCAGTTTTTTCAAGAATTTGTTAGACCAACTGTCATAAAAAAGAAATATTTTAGCAACCTGCCAAACACTTGTTTAAAGCTTCAAATTTACATTGTTTATTAGGCAAATAATAAAGCAAATTCACATTTTTATACCCAAATTTGAGTCGGGCACTGGATTTCTCAGAAATTAATCAAGCATAAAATTCAGCCAGTAAAAGAAAATGTTCTGTTCAGAGATGTAATTTGGTGTCTTAATCAAACATTAGGGGTGGGGAATCGATACTGTGTAGTATCGTGATATTTTGTTTGCTAATAATGTATCGATACAGGGACAGCAGAAATCGATATTTTGTTACAAAAAAGGTTTTTGTGCTCTGACTTCAGAGCATGTTGATCCTTTTTCTGAGCAAGAATCCTGACATTCCTTCACTGTCCAAATGTGTTTAACTTTTTTTTTTGGCAGCAATAAACATGACAGTTTACTTATTTTAATTTAAGACATGTTTTATTTTAAGTTTAAAGCTTTTTTTATGTAATATAAAATTATATTTTGTTTTAATTTACTTTCAAATTCTTCAGTTGCTGAAGGGGCTGCATAGTTTTCATAAATTGCATAGTTCAGAATAGCTATAATTGTACCAGATGGTTGCACTCAGTTAAGTTGGACTAGACTGTAATACAAACCGTTTAAGTTTGTCAACAATAAAACTGACTGAAATGAGAGACTGAGTGTGAGACTTTGATATTAGACAAAATGAATATTGATAAAGTTTACCTTTATGTACAGAATCTGAATATCGCAAAATATTTTTAAAAAATTGCAATAATATCGTATCGTGCATTAAGTATTGTGATAATATCGTATCGTGGGATGTATGGTGATTCCCACCTCTATCAAACATCCCAAATTTGTTTTGTTTTGTTTTGTTTTGTTTTAAACAGTCAATATGAAAATTCAAGGATTAAAAACAGTAATTAATAGTAATACATCACCAGAAACATAACAAAATGATATTGTCACTACTGTTTTACCAGTACTGTACCTTTTAATTTAGGGGAACTGTGGCGTAAACCTTACACTGGGTGGTGGTGTAGTATTTTTCTGAAACACTGTACACCAATTTATCTACTTCTTTTAAAAAATATTCTGTGCTTTGAACTTTGTTAAAATATTAAGGGAAATGAAAAATGCTGTGTACACACACTACTAATTACAGTAAGACGTGTTTGAAAAATGTGAGATCCAAAGGTTGTTTGGCAAATTGAGTGGCTTGAATTAGGTAACTGTGAAACAATTTTTGGCAAATTCAGCAAATTTAGTCAACGAGCTGATATATTTAGTCATGTACCAAAGGTTCAATTTGAGATTTATAAAAATTTAGATTTGTTGCAACTGCATTATGCAAGCCAAATTACATGCAAATTCATGCAGCCAGTTATGAGATAAAAATGCTTTCAGGTTGTGGTGCCACCTATTAGTGAAGCACAATTCGCTTTATTACATCAGACTTCTGGAAGTCTCTAGAATTTCAGGTTGAAATCCCAACTTGTTTACAAGTTATTGAAAGCGTTTGAAAATTAAAGGATGGGAAAATAAAAGCAGCTCAATGTGGGCAACCTCAAATGTAGCGAAGGCTTCTTGGGAAAGGTTAAGCGTCCTCAGAGACAGTTAGAAAGCTTCTGTAAGCAGAGGCAGATCTATACAAAGGCAAAATTTTAGACCTGGCTCACAAAACCAGGTGTTGCAGCTGGATTTTCTAAAATGTGCCGCTCTCTTTTCTATTTTCTTTAGCCAGTTCACTTCATCTACTTTCTTCTTGTGACCTTATCTTTTTCTGAGTCTAGCCGGCAGTGAATATCTGCAGCCCACTCCTCTTTCCGACAGTGCTATTTTTTTGTTTTTTAATATTTATTTATTGTGTAAACCTCATGGCCTTAATTAGAACCAATATTGGAACTGCAATAAATTAAAAAATAAACATGTTTTTTACACTTAATATCTTACGGAAATGGTGTTTACTGATTGGAAAAGTATAATTAGAAATAGTTGGGGAAAAATGTAATTAAAATTTGCATTTCAAATTCATCACCGTGCAAGGTTAATTTGTAAAGATGAAAGCAGCAAAAAGTTTGAGAAATATCTTTTTTTTTTTTTTGTGTGTGTATAGTTTCCCTTATGGCACCTTCTCTGCATATCCTCTGCAGGACTCTGTGTGCATTAAAGAAAACCTCTCAGCTGTTGTAGTGGAGGATACAAAGGCAGTTACAATGAATGATGGTTGAGGTCTCGTATGGGGCACTGGAGGCTGATCAGCTCAGAGGGCCACTCCCATCGCCATGTGACATCACATGCTTTCATGTGATACGCTGATCTGCTGCGAATCTGGAAAGCTTCCATTTGAAATTCCAATTTAATGGAATTTGTGCTGCAGAACAGAAAATTCAGTCAGTAGTCATGTGAGATGGTATGCAGATACAGCCAGCAGAGCTGCAGTCAAGCTTTCAGCACACAAAAGATGACTGGAAGGAAACTATTTGGCCCAGTAACATTTGGTAAGATAAGAAGGACTGTGCGTGTTGCAGAGGTTTGTGTCAGAAATGGGTGTTTTTTATTCTTTTAAATTAAGTACATGTTGAAGATTTTATTAACCAAGCCCTCCTGTGTGTAGATTATTGTATTGTACGCAGGTTTGGATTAGAGGTGAAATGTAAACATCCAAGTGTGAACACTGAGTTATTGGATCTGTCTGATGGAATTAATCATGTCTCAGTCCTGAGGCCGTGTCTTGAATTCGCGTTGTGCTGTGTTACAGAAATTGTTCTGAAACGGTGATTGAAGGAGGTGTGTGGTTTACAGCTTATGCTGCACGTGGTTGCGGCAGGCATGCACATACAAGCCTGGAGCCGCTCTAAATGGCTTTCTTAGTAGAATAAGCACAGTTTCCTGTTTGATTTGGTATCAGTACGAATCAACAGTTTCATGTTTGATCATAATGAGCGTAATTGGAGCATTGATTTGTTTTGCTCATTTATACAATGCCTTGTATAGTCTGGCTGTTTCAGGGGGGTTGGGTTTGGCGGTTTTTCATTCATCCCATGGTTTTGTGTCGTAGATCTGACGTCACCAGTGGATTGTAAAGGGAATGCAGTTTTACAAAACAAAGGCTGAACTAATGTGATTACATCCTTGTTTTGTCTCATTAGTTAGAGCTTCACAGCCATCTCAACATATTATGGCAAAAGGATTATTTGTTTGTTTGTTTTTGGAGTGTTTTTTGTCCTTTTTTAGACGTAAGTGAGTGCTTTTGCTAAAATCGGATATTCACGTGATTCATGTGTTTTCTTTTACTTGAGAGAAATTTACTATCGTTCGTCTGAGCGAGTTAAGTTACAAACACACTAATAGCAAGGTGTATTTTTACTGTTTGTCCACTAATGCTTGTGAAGAAGGAAACCAGAGTTTTTCAGTATTATAATGCTACAATCCGAAATATTTATGAGTGTTTTGATGTTTGTCTTCTGTTGTAGCTCAGACATGAGTGGGGCCAGTAACACACTGGCACGGGAGTTCTTGACTGATGTGCATCAGCTCTGCAGTGCGGTAGCCCAGAGATCGGAGGCACGGGAGGAAGATGAGGAGGAAAGTCACATGGTGGCTCTGGGCGAGTACCTGGTCAGGGGACGAGGCTTCCTGCTGCTCAGTACCCTGGACTCGATCATTGACCAGGTAAGGAGAAGTCAAGTGCACCCATCCTGACTTTGATTATAGAAAAAAAAAATCCATTATGTATTTAATTCCCCAAAAAGTTAACCTTTCTGTGCTGTAGTTACAGAGAACCCACAAACATTTATCATTTATGCAGCTTTGCCAACACCAGCGTATCAGATTCAAATTTCTCTTCACTTGCCGCCTCTTGCAGCATCTAATCTCTTGATCAAGGAGAAACTGCAGATAGACTTTGCAGTAGAGAGATGCAATATAGTTAAAGCACATGACAGAAATGAGAGAATGGAGATATTTAATGACCATTATGCATTTATAAGACGCGATAACATTTTAAGAGTGAACAAGATGGGATTTAGTTGAGCATGCTGTATATTTGAAAATTTCCTGGAGTTTGATGGTTGTCAGTAACTTTCTCTATGCTTTTTTTTAAGTGCCTGGAGGTGACTACTGTTGTGATGTGGTGATATATAAATAACGCTGGATTGAATTGACTGCTTTTCTATGCTTCTAGAACCTTTATTCACATTAGGGGACTTCCAGGCATTATAGCCAATTCTTTTACTACCACAGAGCCAGTATTTTCTGTTTGTTCAAAGGCAATTTAGGCTCCTACAATACATCTGCTTCTGGTGTTTGCACAACTTACAAGACGGTTTTATCATAAGAGGAAACTGGCGATGCCCACACGCTGTTGATGACATGAATGATTGCTGAGAGACGGTCTTTCTGCTTCTGCTATATGCAAATTATTGATGCAAGTCTTTATAGAATATATGAGTTGCACTTAAAAATGCGCGCACACACACACACACACACACACACACACACACACACAAGCCCATTCAGCTATCTTAGTGAGGACCTTGATTGACATCATGCTTTCCCTAGCTGCTTACCCTAACCATTAAAAATGAATGCCTAACCCTGAACCTAAACATAACCTAATTGTAACCCTGACACTAAAACCACATTTTGAGCCTCAAAATGCCTTTAAATACCATCAAATTTGTGAGGACCCGTTTGTGTGTCCTCACAAGTGATGGTAAGTATAGTAGAATGCAGATTTTGGTCCTCACAAAGATAGCTAGACTGTGTGTGTGCATTTTTATAATAGATCATAAAAGACAATTCCTCGGAAAATTCTTTGTGATGTGGTCTGAACAATATTAGTACATAGAAATAAATGAAGGCCAAAGTTTCCTACCCACTGTCTATGAGGGTAAGTTGAGGCCTTTTTTGTGGTGCTCCTGTTAAATAGGATGTGCCTCTTTTAGACACAGTTTTTGTTTCCTCTGTTAACTGGCACCAGGCTATGACAGAGTGCAGGGTTTTTTCTGCCTACACACTTGTGTACCAGTCTTCAACTTCACCTTGGAGCTCACACTGGAGCGCACTGTGTGTTTCTTATATATTGATTTGGTCTGTGAGTGTTTTTTGTGTCAAGAAAGAGTTTAGGAGATTTTTCATTTGTTTATTTGTTTATTTATGGTTGGTTTTTGCAGCTTTCACATGACTGCTGGAGCGCTTCCCCTTGATAGTTTGTGTGAGAAAAAGATTTCGGGAAAAATGACCTGTCTATATCAAGTGTTTTCTTGAAAAAAAAGAACTGTTTGTCAGTGTCCCCACTGCCTCATGTTATTCATATCTTTTAGCTAATTTGAAGCAAATTTTCTATTTTTGTCCAAGCCTTCAGTGTAAAGCATCCATGTGCAGCTGTGTGCATCAGCAGCATCCCAAGTGGAATAAAGCCTTCAGAGACACATTATGAAGAACTTAAACTTTTCGAACAAATCAGGTTTTAAATCAAAGACCTAGTGTGTGAGAAAATGTATTTTGAGTAGTGTTTATTCCACACAGTTGTTATGTCCTCCCAGACTGTGTCACCTTCACTCTGTTGGTTTAGATGATTCAGATCTACTCTGTAAAATTCTCTTTAACAGTAGAAGTGTTATTAGTCTTTACATTAGCAGAACAGGAGTCCTGTAGTCAACCATGTAACATCCTATTGATTTGAGGGTTTTATTAAATTATTTTTTGTTCCCTTTTAAATTAAGGTTGTGTGTTGATGTGTTAAGCGTCAGGCTTGTGTCGGCTCTTTGATTTCACCTTAATGGTTTACCTTTCAAATGATTACTACATATACTACAGCTAGAAAAAAATGTATTACAGAAGTCATCAATAAATGGTAGTAAAAGTATTTGAAAAATTCCAGAGTAATACTAACAGAATATCTAGTGAAGATACTACTGGATATGTGACTTGCATTTACTTACTGAATGTCGGTGTGAGTCATTTCTGTCTGCAAACAGTTAACGTTGACACACCCATTGGAGATAGGGCTGAACGATTATGGAAAATAATCTAATTGCGATTTTTTTTGCCCCAATATTGCGATTGCGATGCGATATGCGATTATTTTTTAAGGTCTTTGTCTTCTGTATTATTAAACAAAGACAAGCAATACATCATATAGTACATTAATTTTAAACTGTTCTTTCCTGGAAGACAGACCTCTGTTATGATGACATGAGGTGATGCATGAATTGATGACTGACATTTTTATTTAACTTCTTCAATCACAACAGTATATTTGAACATACACAATAGTTTATTTTTAGCTTACAAACATCTGAGCATAAAGTGCTGACAAGGAACCCTGGTGTAAACATTAAAATGAAAGTCAGTACAATGTGCAGATTGCAGAAATATACATAAAAAAAATCAGTGGCTTTACCACACTCAGTTTTTCGACATCTGTGAACTACTAGACAGTCATTCAATTAAAAAATAATATTAAATAAATAAAACTAATAAATAAAAAATACACACATCTTACTGATCTCTGCAGTCAGTAACATTACACATAAAGTGCAAACATAATAGCAATTGTATAAACACACACACAAACACACCTTTAAAGTTTAAAGGCGTGAAATTGGACGGTCTAGTTCTGATTAGCGTCACCGCTGTCTCGGTGGAGTTTAATAAACTCGGCCGTCTGCTTCTTGCTATCTAAAATATAACCAGACACTGGTGTAAATTCTCGACTGTCTCATACTTCTGTTTAATAAGTTTTCTGTTTGACGTTTAGTCAGCTGTGTGAAAACCAAGGAGGAACCCACCCGGGGGATTAATAAAGTTTTATTTTATCTAATCTAATAACTTTAATCTCAGCCAAACCGATTTACTCACGAACAAACAAAACACTGAAAAAAGCCCAACAATAACATTTTTAGGTTGTCTAAGTGACTTATATATTACGTTTAACCCGAGCAGCGAAACTCCGCGGTGATCTGAAAATGATGTGCCGGGAGTTGTGCCGTTCTCGGCCGCATCAGTAACCCTCGAGCTCCCGGCTAGCTGTCGAGCTGGTGGGTAGCAGACGCCTCTGAAAACGTCGAAGCACTTTTGCAAATATGGGATATCTTGATAAACCGAGCAGATATTTGATGTTTACACAACTACTTTCTCGCCTGAAAATATGTTAAAAGTTTATTTTGTGACCCAGAAAGATTAGTATGAGTAATTTTAAAACTTAGTAGCGGCCGCCATTGCTGGAAACTGGAGTTTGGCTGGGCCGCGCTATGAATTTTGGGATATGGTAGTAATTTGGACAGCCTTCGGCGCGTCGCTGTGACGTAATCGGTCTACAAATGCGGCCTCAGGAGGATGCAGCCCATGAATTTGGACATGTCCAGAGTATAATCGCAGCCTTTGCGGTTAGAAAATTGCACTTGATCATGTCGCGATATTATCGCAAATGCGATATATCGTTCAGCCCTAATTGGAGATGTCCTAAAGAACAGAACCATCAAAGGTTGCGCTGGAGCACCGATGTTTTGAGCCAAGGCAAATAGGCACGTTGGCCATATCTCTTACCCTGTATTCACATTTCAATAACAAGTACACTTGAGACAAAAAAGAACTGAAAACAGTTGTGGCTATAATGTTCACTTACCCCTGGACCAGAAAAAACCTAAGAGAAGCACCAATTAGAAACACAGAAGGAGTGGGACTTCATCCTCTGCCAAGGATGCTATTATTACTCTCCTTTGGGCATTTCCACAGCAAAGGTGTTTGGTGTTGTGTTCATACTCTTCTATTATGAATCGTTAAGAGAAGAACAGCTTATTTTCTCCCTTCATTATCCAAAATGTACCTTTTGCAATAAATGGAGATGCATATTTGTAAAAAGTAGTAGCTGAATATAATACTTTGAAATGCTCAAAATGATCCTGGAATGAAATGGATTGCACTTTTTTTAATGCAGTCTAAGTCGGCGTGCGCTATAAACTAAACATCCTGTATGTTTTTGCTAAATCAGAAAGCTGTTTAATTCACACATGAAAGAGTAGGTTTATCATTTTTAATTAACACCTGGAGGAGGAATCCCCTGGATAGACATGAGCTCCCCGAGGTCTCAGAAGTAAGTCTGTCATGTAGCTGCTACATTGCTCCTCGACGCACTTGCATTGGAGATTAAATAACTAATTCAATAAAAGTGCTTATAAAAAAAATAAATGCGTTATTTCCAGCTGAAGGAAGTTTTTTAAGTTTGTTACATTTAGATGCAAGGCAGATTATTGTGTCTGGCAATAATCTATTCATTCTAACTGTTGAAAGTAGTGCAAACCAAGTGTGGTGGGTGTGTCTTGGTGTGACATTGGAGTGTGACCACAGGGAAAAGCAAAGAGAGGCTTTCTAGGTAAACTCAGTGTGCTTTGCTGCCCTCTCAGGAGCTGACCTGTCGCGAGGAACTGCTCACTCTGCTGCTGTCTTTACTCCCATTGGTCTGGAAGATTCCTGTGCAGGAGGAAAAAGCCCCAGGTCAGTGCCCACACATGACGTGTAATGTAACATTACCTAAAAAGTTTCCTTTAAATGTGTCCAATTCATAAGTATAAAATTAGCTAACCATTATAGTTACTCTGTTTCGTGTTCTAGCGTTTACATTATTCTTAAAAAATTATTACTATCAAGCAATCCCAAAAAGTTGATTATGGGAGAAAAGAGACCGAAGAAGTCACTTGAATGAATGACGAAACGTTTCTCCCACTGAAAGTGCTACGTTCAGATGAACACAATCAGCTTTCTGGGATTTACTTACCTGGATGATTGAGCATGCATCAAGACTATCAAGCAGTCTTCCAGCATCAGGTTTGGTGGGTTTATCAGTAATATGCAAGAGTCTTTACCCATTGTTCATTTCTTTATATTTTCATTGGCGAATGGGGAAATGAATGCAAGGATTTAAGGAAACATGTGCAGACACACATGGAAATAACATATATAAGTGAACATTAAAAGTTTTCACCTTTATTCTTTTGCACAGCTTTAGTTGAGCTTCTTTGTAATTTCTTTAAGTAGCCTTCAGGAATAGTTCTCCAGTTTCTTTGGATGTTTGCTGCCTTTTATTCTGTTCTCTGTTAAGACAATCCCACACTCCTTCAATAATGTCGAGGTCCTTGACCAATAGTCTTCAGCTGTGTTTTTCTATCCATGCTTATGCTTTTACTGCTCTGGCAGTGTGTTTGGGATCATTTTCAAGCTGAAAAATGAAGCCATTACCATAGTTTTTGCATTGATAATAGGGCTGCCACGATTAGTCGACTAGTCACGATTATGTCGACTATTAAAATCGTCGACGACTAATTTAATAGTCGACGCATCGTTTGAAGCTTTGTAAGCTCACAAAGGACGCAGGAATGAGTAGTAGGATTTAAGGGTGTAATAACGGACTGAAACAGAAGATGGCAGCACTGCATGTACAAGGATGCCAGCTGCCGTTAAACCCCGAAGAAGAAGAAGCTGTGTCCCAGAATTCATAGCGCAGCTGTCAACAATGGCGGCAGCTAGTTAGTTTTAACTTTACTCCTATTATTCTTTCTGGGTCACAAAATAAACGTTTAACATATTTTCAGGCGAGAATGTAGCTGTGTAAACCTCAAATATCTGCTCAGTTTATCAGGACACCACATATTTTCAAAAGCTCTCTGACGTTTTCGGAGACGTCTGTTACCCACTAGCTCGTTAGCTAGGCGGGGGCAAGGCTAACTAGAGCCGTGAGAACACCGGACTCCCGGCAAATCGTTTTCAAACCCACCACTGTCTTTCGCTACTCAGGTTAAACATGATATATAAGTCACTTAGATAACTTAAAATGTTATTGTTTGGCTTTCTTTAGTATTTTATTTGTTCCTGAGTAAATCGGTTTGGCTAAGATTAAAGTTATAGTTTTTGCACAGCTAAATAAACTTCAAGCAGACAGCTGATCATCAGAAGTTTGAGACGCTGGATAATATACTCCGGTGTCCTGTTATATTTTAGAAAGCAAGGAGTTTATTAAACTTCACCGAAACAATCTGCAAATTTCATTAAAAATTAATAAACTACCATCTTGTCTTTATTTTTAGTTAGCACAAACACTTCAAGCTGTAAGCTAATGATAGTTATATAAGACCAGATGCTGCTGGTGCAATAAGCTGTACGCTGTACGTCCAATGGATGATGATCTGATTAGTCGACTAATCGCAAAAATAATCGGTGACTAGTCGACTATCAAAATAATCGTTTGTGGCAGCCCTAATTGATAATTAAATCTATTTTGAAAAGATCCCTAACACCACTGACTGAAATACAGCCCACAAAGCCCATAAACTCTGGAGAACTGCTGGTCAAGACCACTTTAAAAAAAATTACAAAACTTTGTCTCCTTGGAAACCGATAAAAATTGGGGGGAAGCTCAAGAGTTTTGCACACTACTGTATGTGAAGACACTGAAATTGGTTTTGACTTTAAATTGCGTCTCTAATGTCCTTATTGAATTACTTATTTTTATCTCAGGGCTGTACTTGCACAACACAAACTTTCTACTGTACTTGTTTCACAACAGATTAATCAATTTTAACCATTTACGACATTATGAATGATGTTAGTATTGCAAGCACAAGCAGCCACAGAACGGGAGAAGAGCAGTGATTACAGAGTCCTGTGACCTCCAGATGACACTGGCATTTAGTACAGGGCTGCCGATCCTTTCTAACATGCACCCTAGACATTTTTACTTTAATTAATTCTTGCTTACTGAGAGTTTGAGCAAACAAGGTACGGCTGCTGAGATGCAGCTGAGCATTACACTTAGGAAGTAATATTTTTGATATTTAAAAATAAATATTTGTCAGGCTGGTGTCTAACATTACGTGTCAAATACTAAAATGTGACATTTACAGCTGCTGAGTATACGTCTACAAGTATACTCAGCAGCTGTCTATAGGTAGTCCCATGAAAAATGTTGCCTTTTTGGTATTTGTACAGATAACATTTTGTACTCTTTGAAGCAATACCAATTAATACAAGTGTATTTAAACCCAAAATGTAACAACTTGACTGCATTAAACATTTGCCTATATTAAATCAGTAAATAAATATCAGACACTTGCAACAAAATACACCTGTACATATGTAACACTATCAGATCCACATAAATGGAATCCAGCGTTTGTGAGATCTAGGGTGGGTTTTTTCCTTTCTGTGGGAGTTTGTGGTATAATCACTCCAGTCGCAGTCAGGTTTTAAGAGAAAACCTGAGGGGATACCTACGAGTTAGTCAGGGTGATTTAAAAGTATGTTAGTCATAGTACACATAACAATGATTGGCTCCAGCAAGTTCAGATCAAGATCACTTGATGCGTAAAAAGAAATGAATAATAAAAGGCCCAATGAACCCTCCCAGATTTTATCTCGGGATCTGCAGGTAACTATTTCAACTATCGGTGACAAAGTGCATGTATTTACAATCAGAAAGCAATTTTAACTTGCATGGGTGCAGGGTTAATACAAGTCTTTTCTATCCAAAAACAACATTAAAGCTGCAGCTTGCCAGTGAACATATGGGCAAAGAGCTTACCTTTTGGAATATTGTGTGGTCACAGTAATGATAGGATGCAGAGCACAGGCCAAAGACAGCTTTTGATGAAAATAACCCCATTCAAACTGTGAAGCATGGTGGTGAAAATGGTACGGCTTGAGGTTGCTCCTCTGCCTCAGGGATTTGGCAGCTTGTTGGCAGGGCTTTAACTTTCATTTTTCACTATCAAAGCTTACTTGTTGATGATGATGTAAGCTATTTGTAAATGGTAAAAGGACTGGCACTTTTCTACTTAATCTGAGCACTCAAAGCGCAGTCTGAGTCCTCAGATTGTAGTCTGAATGTCTAAACAATGTAGGACCATTTAATAGGATAATGCTTCTAAGGACTCAAAGAAATCAACCAAGGAATGGTACAAAAACAAAAAAAATGAGGTGGTGTTGAATGGCTTGGTCATAAAGAAAAAGACTTTCTATTCCATTCCATTTAGATTTGCTGGGGAAACCCTGTATAAGATTTTTTTTTTCTTATACAGGGTGCCATAGTAGTTTGAAAGGTTACTATATTTTATCCACACAAGCATTTCACATCTATTGATATTTTTGTTGAAAAGGTTTATTTTGGTCTTGTTTAAGTATGTCACCTTTATCTGTAGACACCAGGATCAAGTGCTTGTCTAAATATTAAAACAAAAAAAACAATACTCTCACTTTGTGGGATTTTCTTACTTTTTTGCGATTTGCATGCACCTAGAACAAGTATGATAGATATGTATTCTATGTATTGACAGATTTCACCCTGCCGTCCCTGCTGGAGGTATTCCTGAACCGGGAGGTGAAGGCCATCCCTCTCAGAACAGGGCTGAAGGCTGCAACAGATGAGCAGACCTCTGGGAAGAGATCCCGTGTTGCCAGCAGTACCTGGAAGTCACGGAGGTCCCGGCGGACAGCGCAGAGATACTCTGTGAAAGATGCTCGCAAGTCTCAGGTTTCTACCTCAGATTCAGAAGCCAACTCTGAAGACAAAACTGGCCCAGGTAGTGCACGGAGCCGAAGATCACATGGCTCCACCATCCAGGTAAGCTGTCAGCATCATCGATCAGACGCCTCGCAGTTCACGTCCACCGGCACCACCACAGAAACCATGAGTGCCCCATACCCACATCCCAGAGCCCCTGGATCCCAGATGGCTGACAGCGAAACCCTAACAGACCCAGCTGCAATATCAATATTCAATCGAATGGAAAACTCGCCTTTTGATCTCTGCCATGTGTTGCTTTCCTTGTTGGAGAAAGTGTGTAAATTTGACATGAGCATCAACCACAACCCTGGCCTGGCTGTCAGCGTTGTACCTACTCTCACAGAGATCCTTACTGAATTTGGAGATTGTTGTGGTCCAGGGGGTGGAGGAGGAGCAGGACCAGAGGAGCTTGCTGGAGGCTGGACAGAGGAGCCAATTGCACTAGTTCAGAGAATGCTACTACGAACCATCTTGCACCTGATGTCTGTGGATGTGAGTCAGAATGACAGCCTTCCAGACAGCCTGAGACGTAGTCTAACAGACCTGCTGCGAGCCACTCTCAAAATCCGGAGCTGCTTGGACAGACAGAGTAACCCTTTTGCTCCTCGGCCCAAGAAGACTCTACAGGAAGTACAGGATGACTTCTCATTCTCTCGTTATCGCCACAGAGCGCTACTGCTTCCAGAACTTTTAGAAGGAGTACTGCAAGTGCTGCTGGGTTGCCTGCAGGCTTCCACTCCCAACCCTTTTTTCTTTAGTCAGGCTCTAGAGCTCATCCATGAGTTTGTTCAGCACCGTGGCCTGGAGCTCTTTGAGACTACAGTGCTTCGACTGGAGGGACTTGGCAGAGCCAGAGATTCTAAAGTTGGAGGTGAAGCCTCAGAGAGGCTACGAGGCCTCATTGCAGGGGTCTTCAAGATTGTCAGTGCTGTAAAGAAGGCAAAGTCAGAGCAGCTGCATCAGTCTGTGTGTGCCCGAAGGCGCCATCGTCGCTGTGAATATTCCCACTTCCTGCATCATCACAGAGACTTGTCAGGTTTGCCCGTCTCTGCTTTCAAGCAAGCTGCTAGGCGCAACCCCTTTGAAGAGGATGGAGAAGGCGGAGGAGAGATGGAGGGTGAAGCAGTACGTTATCCTGAGCGCTGCTGCTGCTTGGCTGCCTGTGCCCACCAGTGCCTGCGGCTCCTACAGCGCCTGTCCCCCAGCGGGCCAGGTGTGTTGCAGGTATTGGCTGGGGTGCAGGCTGTTGGAATCTGCTGTTGTATGGACCCCCGTTCAGTCGTAGGACCTTTACTCGATGCCTTTAAAGCTCCAGGGCTGCGTAGTTACCAGTCTCATGTTCTTAGTGTCCTGGGGAGACTGATCTTAGACCAGCTTGGTGGGGGACAGCCTTCAGAAAAAGCCAAGCTGGCCTCATGTAACATCTGCACTCTGGATAGCAGCCAGCTGCCAGGCCTGGAGGAGACATTGCAGCACGGGGAACCTTCAGCTATTTCTACCAGCCTGTGTTACCGCTCCCAGGGTATTCTGCCAAGTGGAGGGGGCACTGAGGATATGCTGTGGAAGTGGAATGCTCTGGAGGCCTACCAAGAGCTAGTGTTTGGTGAGGACTGGCAGCTTAGTCAGCAGATAGCTGGCCATGTGTGCCACCTAACTCAGAGGGGCAATGCTATAGTGCAGTGGCAGCTCTACACACACATCTTCAACCCTGTGCTGCAGAGAGGGGTAGAGCTAGCCCACCACGCCCAGCAACTGGGAGTTTCTACTGTCTGTACTCAGGTCTGCAGCTATCACACGCAGTGCCTGCCTGTGGAGGTACTACTTGTTTACCTACAAACGTTACCATCGCTTCTCAAATCAAGGTGAGCTGGTTCACAGGTTTAGTTAGTTTAAAATATAATTCTCAGTTTTCCCTCTTCGTGTGTGTGTGTGTGTGTGTGTGTGTGTGTGTGTGTGTGTGTGTGTGTGTGTGTGTGTGTGTGTGTGTGTGTGTGTGTGTGTGTGTGTGTGTGTGTGTGTGGTTAGATGTCAAAACCT
Source organism: Maylandia zebra (assembly GCF_041146795.1). NCBI lineage: Eukaryota > Metazoa > Chordata > Actinopteri > Cichliformes > Cichlidae > Maylandia > Maylandia zebra. The sequence continues at coordinate 24,428,170 of NC_135179.1, read as the reverse complement.
CCTGAAAAAAAGCAGCACGTTCTTTGGTTATGAATATTTTCAGAAGCATTAGCAATTTATTTTATAAATTTCTTCTGAAAGACAAGTGATATAGATGTTTATTTCGATAGATATTGCATATTTCTTTCTTATGAAATGGATTCCTGTCCTTTTGATACAATGACCTAAAGCAAATATAATCCGCCAGTTCAAAGGAGGATACCTAATCTACTTGGAATTTCTTTGTCATTAGATCTATCCCTCCAGGTCATTGCTAATTAATGCTAATCAATAATTTAGCACTGCTTTGTGAACTCAGCGAGATGGAGAGGATTATTGACAGTTTATGTAAGAGTGTCGTGAGTACAGTAGCATAACATAGCAGAGGCAGATAATGTTTGTTCGTGTGCTTTTATCAAAATGCTGGCAAATGTGAAGTTGTGTAAAACTGTATTTTTGGTTTTTGGTGTGGATATTCTCAGTTGTCTGTAGAATTCTGAGATGTTGAGACAATCCAGAGACATACAGGTTAAGTAAACTCTGAAACGCCCATAGAATGGGACGTGCAGAGGTCTGTGCCTGTGTGTTAACCCAGGTGACCTGCTTAGATTACATCTCAGCGGCCGCTCTACACATGCTGTGATTGGTTGCATGTTCTTGCGACCCTCAGCAAGATCGGGAGTGTTAAAAAATAGATGGCTGGATGCTTTGAGATGTTTTGTCAGCAGTAGGCTGATAGATTTCCTTGTTAAAATTCAGAGAGTTCTCTGCTCTCTACAAGTTTGACTGACATCTGTGATGGGTTTGGTTTTTTTTCTCTTTTAACCAATCCTCTGAATTACATTTTACAACTCTTTAGAGCATAACAATAAACTGCTCATATCAATGAGGTGTCTGATAAAATATTTATTGATAAAAAGTCCACATGTGTTTTAACAAGAAAAAACATTAATAGCCCAATAGCTAATCAGTTTAACTCTGCTGCTATTTTTCATTATGTTAATTTTTTTTGAGACAAAATGCACAACAATTTACTTTTAGATTCAGAAAAGCAGGAATCAAAATTCTCAGCTTGTGTCGAGACTTTTAGTTTAATTAATAGACTATAAATGTAGATCTATAAGTTTATATAAACAAGTTTTCACTTATCCTCAAAGCCCAAATTAAGGGGTATAACATTTACAATTAAAACTCTCTTTTATGTTTTCTGCAGCAACTTTAAGGTTTTTGTGCCATATTCAGTTGTTTGGTATGCAATGGATGTAGTTGTAGATCTAGTTGTATTGGTCTGTTTTATTATAACCTCAGCTCGCAGAACACAGGATAGTTGGTGCGTGGCTTACTAAGATGTTATATCTGTACTGGTCTCAAGGATGAAATTGAACGACCACATTTCCCCATGAAGTCTGCAGCATTACTCCATGACAGGCTCCAAATTAAAAAGTCTTCATTGGTACTGAATTTGGAGTTGCATATGGTCAGACCTCACATCTTTGCACATGGTCACTCTCGCTAGGTTAGACTATACAGCTCCATCTACTGGGCTATATACATATTTGTTCCAAATATAGCTGCAAAGTTAGCTGGCTGCAAAGCGGTGATTAACTTGTGTTGTTTAGGTTGGCAGACAGATGGAAATTAGGCGAAATAGGATCCACAGATCATTTGATTTGGGGCACATTCATGTATGAGTTACACAAATTGGAGCTTCAGAGCCTTCAGTACTGCGGGAAAAGGTTTGAGCGACATGTGTCAGATTTTTCTGTCTTTCGTGGTCTCACAAACCGAGCGATTGAATCGATGAGGACTGAATTTTAATATTTGTGTGATCATCCTTCACGTGGATGGGCAAAACCAATTCTACTTAAGTGGTTTTTACATCACCTTCTTATGCAGTCTGCTCATGCAGGAAAAGTTATCGAAAGATAACCTGAAAGACGAGCAGCTTTTCTTCAAAGTTGGACATCATCTGATGCATTGCCCGCCACTGCATCATCTCCTGCTCTCGTTTCGGTTTCTGCGAAACAGGAATCATATTTTTCAGAAGTGAGCATTAAATATGCAGACTAATGAATAGCCATTCTGATGGAGTTTCAGACCACTAATGAAAGGAGGAAATGTTGTGAAGAAGCAGATTTAATCAACGCTACATTTATTTAGAGGAAGACTGGAGAAAATGGGTTTAAATTGGTGAAAAGAAATCAACAAGTTAATAATCTGTTAAATTTGTTTTGTGTTTCACGCTCCCATCCTCAAAGCTCTAACTGAACATCTGTGTCACCGCACACTGCAGAGAAAACTCCATGCTGAGATTAAAGTGGTTGTTTTTTGGTTTTTTGTGGGATTTCAGTCCGTTTGTAATGTTAGCACTTCTCTCAAGTTGTTTTTCCACACCAAATGTTGATTTCACTCAGAGGTGATGCTTTATTCTTTCACCATAATTTACCTTGTGCTGTGATAGCGTCATTTATTATTCATCACAGCCTCAGTAGTGTGTGTATATCACCAGTAAACAAATTTAAAAGGGTAAGGTGTCAGCTGTGTTTTCCCAGTAAATATATGATTTGCCTTAAGATAACAAGTCGTGAATTTGTCTTTCATGTTGTTCAATAGAATAAACATGAAGCAGAAAAGACATTGGAGAACAAAGAAAACGCAGTAAATAAAGACTAGCAGGTGTGTCCGTGTGCATTATTGTAGATGATGACTTATTTATGTAAAGGTGTTGTGCTGGAGAGAGAATTATTTCTGCAACCTGAAGAGAACAAATGGAGTTGGCGTGTGAAGGCTCCTGCGTGATGAGGTTTTTTTTCTGTCACTGGCTGGTTACAGCACTTGTCTGATTGAACTGAGCGGTGCTTTTTATTTTAATAAGGGAGCGCTGCGGTAGGAGGTATTTGTGTGCACTCTACACATCTACCCGAGTTGTCAGCATGTTGTTTATTTTGCTGGCTAATAAGAAGTACAACTCCAGTTCCAAAAAAAGTTGGGATGCTCTGGAAAATGCAAATAACAGAACGCAATGATGTGCAGATTTCATAAGCCCATATTAAATTTGCAGCAGAAGATAGAAAACGTATGTTTAAACTGAGAAAACATACCATTTCAAGAAAAAGGTTATTTTTAATTTGATGGCAGCGACACGGCTTGAAAAAGTTGGAACAGGGTCATGTTCACAATCACGTAGCATCTCCTCTTCTTTTAATAACAGTCCATAAACATCTGTGAAATGAGCTGCTGGAGAGAAATGTTGTCCCATTCTTATCTGATACAGGATTCTAGCTGCTCAACAGTCCTGGATCTTCGTCACTCTTTCCATTTCATGATACACTAAATGTTTTCAATTGGTGAAATGTCCTCAGCACCTGGATTCTTCTACTATGGAGCCATGCTGTTGTAGTAGATGTAGTATGCAGTTTAGACCTTCCCTAAAAAGGCATTGTCTGGATAGGAGCATATGTTGCTCTAAAACCCGGATATGCATTTCAGCAGTGATGGGGCTTTTCCAGATGTGCAGTACCATAGGCACTGAGGCACCCCCATACCATCAGACAGGCTTTTAAACTGAATGCTGATAACAAGTCAGATATTCCCTCTCCTCTTTAGTCCAGAGGGTGTGATGTCCATAGTTTTCAGAAAGACTTGGTACATTTTCTAAGTACAAATATTTTATGTTTTATATGTTCTGTTGTCATTAATAATAATTCATGGCATTCTGTTTTTATTTACATTTTACATAGCTTCTCATCTTTTTTGGTGTTGGGTTTATATATATACCCATTCTTTATGAGGGGGGTAATAAATGACAGTGCATTTTAATGTGAAAAACAACTTATTAAAATGTCCTTTTTGTTTAACTTAGTTTCTCATCTTTTGTATTATAGGGTGATCAGAGACCTTTTTATTAGCTGTAATGGACTCAACCAGGTGACAGAGCTTGTCTACTTGGACCAGACACGCTCTTTAGCTTTGAAGGTGTTTGAGACTCTGATAATAGGCAGTGGAAAGCAGCAGGCTGAGGGGGTGCTTCAGGAGCTGGAGAGTGCTGATGCTGAAGAAAGGGAGGCTGTCTTAGGCCTGGCTGAGGAACTGGGGTCCAGAGGCATCGGAGAGGGCGCACAGAGTCTCAGCAAGTTCTATGAAGGCCTGAAGGAGGCTTATCCACGACATAAGAGCCGTAGCGGCCAGGCTCGTGGACCGGGGCGCAGCCGAACAGAGATCCACCTTCATGTTATCAATCTTTTTCTATGTGTGGCCTTCCTCTGCGTCAGCAAGGAGGCAGATTCTGACCGGGACTCAGCCAATGACTCCGAAGACACTTCGGGTTATGACAGTACAGCGAGTGAACCTCTGGGTGGACGGCTGCCATATCTGTCCCCAGACAGTGTAGCCCTGCCCTCTAAAGAGCAGCTACGACGCGCCGCTGATGTTTGGTCAGTGTGTCGGTGGATCTACCTGGCCAGCCCTTTGTTCCAGAGACAGTTCTTCAGGCTGGGTGGACTGGATGTCTGTTTGCGCCTTATGGCAATGGTCATTCAAAAGCTCTCCTGTAAAACGAAGGATGGAAAAGCAAAGAAGAAGAGAGACGGCAAAGGTAAAGGCAGCCCCGATTCCACAGCCACTTCACTGGGACTGGAGGAGACTTCTCATGATGCATCTGAAACCAGCAGCACCAGTCCAGCTGAAGGAAAGACCAAAGATCCATCAAAGAAACTTGAGGAAGAATGGCAACTTCAAAGTATTCGTCTCCTTGAGGCTTTGCTGGCTATTTGCCTACACAGTGCTAACTCAGCCCTGCAGAGGATAGAGCCTGAGCTTTCTTATCAGGTATGTTGAGCAATGTGTTTAATTAACTAACCCCTAAACAGGCCAAATACGCAAAAAAATACTTTGGCTTAACTTAAAGTGTCATGTCCTCTCGATTATAGCTCCATTCAGTGGAGGATACCTTGTTAGAAGTGAGAGACCAGCTCTCTCGGTCTGGAGTGGTGAACTCTGACCTTGCCATACCCCTGTTTGACTCTCTCCTGAGAGTGGCCTTGGCTGAGGTGTCATCCTGTCCCGATCCCCCTGAGGAGAAGCCAGAGAGGGTGAGTCCTGCCTTGGGAGAACCTGTGAGACAATAAATATTCTCCACTTTCATGAAACACTCATGTATAAAGAGACATGAGGTGCCGTCATTGTTGATCACATCTAATCACTCTATAAAGCTTTTGGCAAAATGTCTCTCCATTATTTGTTCGGCTGAATTCCATTTACTCATTAAAATTAATCTTTTTTAAATCTCTTTTTAAAACCATTTGTTTTCGCTTGCACAATATGTGCCTGTTTTCACACTACTAAAAAGTCATTCATGAAATAAATATTTCAAATGACTATATTATGGCACTAAATGAAAGCTGCTATAGGTTGATTTATTGACCTTTTGTTGAGCAGTTAGTATCTTGGAGGCCTTTATTGCCCATATCTGTCCTGTTGACTCTAAAAACAACAGGCATACTTTCCTGCCTGTTTTTTACTTCTCTGTCTTTTATGTTACTGTTTTTCTCACTCTTTTAACAAATTCCAGAGATAATTCCTACTGATTTCAGCAACTTGGCAGAAGGGCAAAACAAAAGGGCAAATGCCTTCAAAGGTTTCAGGCAGGGCTGAGAACTAGAGAGAGAGTTGAGAGCCTGTGTGATCAGAAACAACTGCATTTTCTTGTGTGTGACCCCATGTTATTAACTCATCATCTCCCACCAGCAGCCACTATTAACCAGTCAGACGGACAATAACATGCAGTGCAAACACGAGTGAAAATTGTATGTTTCTTTTTGCTGCCTCTTTTGTCTGCAGAGTGAAGTATCTGTGCATCTACAGCGTGTGTTTGAGCACCGTGGTAAAATATAATGAGCAGTGGTGTTTATTTAAGAGGCAAGCGTACAATGAGAGGAAAACCATTTTCCACCCAAGTGTTATCAAGCATCAGTACTGCCGTGTAAGGCCACTCGCACTATGTTGCTAAGCAGCTGTTATCAGCCTGATGTACAACAACAGAAACGGTGAACGTAAATAATTGTAGCCTTTGTGTGGAGCCAGCAGCGGATGCAGCCTCATTTTAAAACCCAGCATGCTGCTGATGTTTCTTTGTTTTAGTGGATTTTACACTCTGCTGTCAGCTCTTCAGACAGACTTAGTTTAATTAACATATTGAAAACATTTTTTAATTCAATCAGTTATCTTCACACATGTTGACAGTTTCTCATTTGCTCAGTACAGATGGGCCTCTACAAACTCTCACCTCCTTAGCAGTGCCACTATCAGTGCAGGCTTTGTAAAGCGTTATTTAAGATTCGCAAGAGACATGAATCTGTTTTTTCATTTATTCCATAAATAAGGCAAACACAAACGAAAAGAAGCCGTCCGCACTTACATGACTGAAAGTAACTGTCTCATGTCTCTCAGCCGTGTTTTCTTCAAGTCTTAAAATGCCTGTCTGACTAAGCCTGTTCCAACACAGGAGGATTTGGCTTTTTATATAATAGATTTACCTATTTCCTAAGAGCTTAGTTCTTTCTCAGTGAGCACTGGCAGACTGTGATGTTCGCTTAACCATTACAAGTATGTGCTTGAAGCACCGAGATTAGTCTTCCACCGCAAAGTTTGTCCACTGATTTAGACCAGTCTTTTAAAATGTTCACCCACAATTAAATATAAAAGCAGCCTCATATTAGTTTCGAAGGAATAGAGGTGTGTGATGCAAAAAGCCTCTTTGAACCAGGAAATGGTTTAGTTTGTCAGTTTACGTGTGTGTGTGTTTGCCTACATGCACATATGATGACTGTTCATGTCGAGGAACTGGGGCTGTGTGAGCGCCTTGCAGGTCAGCTGATATTTGTCTTATGACTAAAAATCTTGTACTTTCTTTTTCCCCCGTTTTGAGGGCAGTCGATTCGCCGCATCAGGCATGACACTCCATGTCATGCCTTTTACATTTTACCCTAAAAATACTCGATCGAGGAATTTATTTTTTTTAATTTTTTTTTTTTTAAAGCAGCATTGGGTAAGCTCTTATGAAAGCAATCTTATCTTAAGTGCTTGAAAGTTAACCAGCCGTTGAACTTGGAGTGTATGGGATTGAAATTCATGATTTTTTTTTTTTCTTCTTCTTATTCCTACCTCCTCTTCTGCCTCACTTGCTCTTTCACTCTCTTCTTGCCAGAAGCTCCAGGTGTTGGCGGAGGGGGCGGCCCCAGCGGGCGATCTGTCTGAGGAGGTGGACGAGGTGCAGAGCTGCGGCGGCAAGCCCCCAGGGGAGGAGGAGGGCTACGACGCTGACAGCGAAAGCAACCCAGAGGACATGGCCAAGCAGGAAGAGGGTAGGTCCAGATATTGTTACTGAGGCTGGTTGCAGTTCACACTTATGAGTCTTATTACTTTTTACTGCCTATTCATTTTTCAGTTTATTTTCTGAACGCTATAAATCATTTTTACTTCAGATGTTTGTCTTCTCTGCATCTTGTTTTTATTGGCTATAACAACAACAGACTAACCTCGCTGGATTGAGAGGTCATGGGACCGTTATAACCTCTAAACCTGCTTTTGTTTTGAGTCTTGGGAAACCTTGTTTCTCACACTGTTAACTGTTTAATCGGTCTTTTTGCTGAATGATTAGTCCTTTCTGGAGTTCTGTGCATTCACTGGATGCTCTTTTTTTCAGTGCAAATGCACATACAGACAGTTACTTCTATAATAAAGAAAAAAAACAACATCCTCCTTTGGTGTGCTGTGAAGGATGTGAAGCAATAAACGGTGGCTAGTTTTTAATTCATGCATATGACAAGGCAGAAAATGCGTTTAACCTCTTGTGTCAGCTCTGTTTCACCGCTTGCAGGTTAAAGACACGGCCCGATTACACTATTTTTGCTTCATCTCCTCAGAATAAAGTCATTGTTTTACGTTTTACAACTGCAGGCAACTAAATTCTTTTGGTCTCATGAGCTAGATCCTGTGACTTAAAGTCTTCATCAGATGGAAATTTTAGCTTCCTGGAAAACTCTTATGTCATGAGAAACAGAATCTTTAACCTTGAGTCATATTGAGCAAACCAACTTCAACTTCACAATGCAGTGCTATTTATTTGGTAATTAGCCTTATCTCGTGTTTCTGTAAAATCAAACCACTTATTTCCACTGAAAATCCTTTTTCAATGGTACATAGCTCAACTTAGGTAACTGAGCACAAGCACCAATGACTGTTCCTTTTTTCACACTCAATTAAAACTTGATCCTTTTTCCTGTATTTTTTTTAATCTAGCTTTACAGCAATTCAAAATTATTTCTAATATTTAATAATAAAAATGTTTATTCCAGAATTTCTCTCCTCAGGCTGTTCTCGTTTTGTCCAAATTGGCTCCTGTAGCTGCTGCCTCCTCACATTTCCTGGTCTCTTAGCGGCGTTTACACTGCTCCAGATCCTTGTGTTTATTAGTTTGAGGTTAATTGAAAGGATAAAGACCATAAACATAGCGAAAAGTGACGTGAAATGCATACTGTAGACTTCCTGCAATTAAATTTAACCACAGACCAAACACAAGCATCAGTATAATGCACTATCAAGGCAGACGGGTATGACAGTTGGTACGTGGCTTTTAGTTTATATTTACTGCTAGCAATATGTGACTGGATGCGTGTGTGGTAGATTGTAACAAAGCGTGTAGCGGTGCACAGGAAGACAACCAAGCTTCTTTAATTAAAAGGAGTTTCTAGGAGCCGTGTGAGAGCCTGCTGGACTGCTTTCCTTGAAAACACGAGGCAGCTCTGCAGCTGAGCACAGAACTGAGGCAAATTCATTTTTATGCTCTACCTCCAAGAACCCAAGAGAGGGAATGCCTTTGAATCATGGTGCTGTTCAAGGAGCAGAGGGTGGCATATTGTGCCTGTGCTTTAGCAAGGCAGGCAGTGCGTGCCAATCTCTTGTTTGTGTCTCTGATCTTCTTCTGTTGGGTTTCTTAGGTTTGAAGGTGGAGCCAGCCGCATTGCATGAGTTTGTAGCAGTGGCAGACAGGCCCGGGCGAGGCGCGCTCCTGTTCCCAGAGATCTGTACGATGGAGTTGCAGCTACTTGCCTCTGGCTCCCCAGACCTGGAGGTTCTGAGTCATGTGTTTCACAGCCTGCTCAGTGCAGTACACGCCAATCACCACAATGCTGCTCTCCTCTATGACCAGGTCCCGCCAACCACAGTTTCCTCTTTGTGCTACACTTAACCACCTCCCGTATTTGTCTTACTTTACTACTCAGCTGTGGTCTGAAGAAAATGACTGACTGCTTTGTTCCTGTTTTCACAGGGAGGAGTCAAAACTATCCTGTCTGGCTTTCACAACATTCTCAGTCAAACAAACCACTCGTTCACAGGTTTGTTCTTCATCCTGCTTTATTTTTTTTCTGTCTTATCTGATCTAAACACATATTTTTCATGTGTGACGTCTCAGGAGGAGGGGAGCCCTCTCAGTTTGCTGTTTTCCTGAGATTTTTTCTGCTTCTGACATTTCAGCTGGGTCCCCTGGGCTCAGTGTCATGTTTTATCATAGGTACCTTTAGTAGTTCTTAGTCAGTCTTACCCGGTGGGCTTCTTTGGAACTTAAGTTGATCTTATTTAACATTATAATATCATGATGTCCAAAATCTAAAGGAAAAACAAGATAAGTGTTTGCTCTCTGTGGTGTTGGGGAGGATTTTTGTCCTTGGGATATTTTGTCAGCCAATTTCTAATGGCTAAAAGTTCAAATACAACATAGATTACATTCACAATTATTGAGAAAGCTTAAGAAAAATCATCTATTTTCTGTGGTAAGAAATTATTCTGATGCCTGCCAAAATGCGATGATAACTCTTTATGTAATCTGCTCTTCATTGGTCTACATTCAGATTGCCAGACTGTGCTTGTGGAGCTGCTGGTTGCCATGGTGAGCCAGAGGATCACAGCTGAGGAACTTGCTCTATTGAGTCGCCTCTTCCTGGAGAAGACCCCACCTACTGTAAATAGCCATCTCCTATCAGTCACTCAACAGTGTGCTGTTTGCTTGCACTCGTGATGCCTGACACTGATGTCTTCTTGTTCTCAGTGCCTGCATGCTTTTGCTTGTTTTAAAGCAGGAACAAGAATCTATTTTTAACACACCGTGCTGTCAGCCTCTCTTCTCACTTCTTGCCGCTTTAAAATGTATCAACACATAATGCTCCCTTAGGTAGCTTCATTCTGTATACAATTAACACCAAAGTGTGCAGAACAGATGTAATACTAGTACTTATTAACACACGTCTGCATTTAATTGGAATTCAGACGTCTATGAGAGCAGACAGGAGGGATTTATTTTTAACAACTTGCAAGGCAAGTTAATTTTGTCATCTGTGCGGATAACACACAACTCTTTGTGCTTAGCTGTATTCATCTGCATTCTTCATGGTTTGTTTGCTGGTTCTTTATCAATATTCTGCAGGTTTATTATGGATCACAGATAAATCAGTTACATTTCTTAGTGTATTAGCTTTTATGGGGGGGCTTGGTTTTGTTTTGTTTTTTTTAAAGGGGACATATCTCTTTATTGGGTGTGTCAGGACACCTGCTGTGAAAATCGGCACGATCAAATATGTGGGGCTACCCATTGTGGCAACCCCTTGTGAATAAGAGAGCAGCTGAAAACAGCTTTAAGTTTAGGGTTACAAAAAAGCCCAGATTTAAGTGTTTTTGCATCAAATTTAAAACAGTTCCCCTAACTTCACATTTACTTTGTTACCTCCCAGGAGATTTTACTGAAGGGCATCTTACAAATTGTCGAAGCCAACATGAACATCGAACCTCTACACTTTCTGAGTTTTCCGATAATCCTTGGGGCTTCGACTCCGGGAGTGTTTTCCCCCAGCTCCAGACAGAACTGTGCCGCCGGAGGGAAAAGTGTTGGTTTGCCCTGGAAGAGCAAGCTGTCTCCAGGCCGTAGGGAGGGAGAAGCTGAGTACCAACCGAGCCACCTGCGCACCTCTCCCTGGCACATCGCCCCTCTCCACCTGCCCTTAGTTGGACAGAACTGCTGGCCCCATATGGCCAGCGGCTTCAGTACCTCTATATGGCTGAGGGTGGCCGAGCAGGGAGCGAAGGACGGGGACAAAAACAGGGGTGAGGCAGAACTCCTTTACTAAGAATCCTTTGTGCATGATGCCCATGAACACGAATCGTTTTTGACATTCTCTGATTATTGTTTTCCAGAAGAAAGTAACCCTCCTGCAGCTGAGTTGCACCATGCGTCATCTCAGGCAGGGACAAGATTGCTAGAGGAAGGACTCATTCATATTCTATCCATGGGCTCCAAGGCACTGATGCTTCAAGTGTGGGCAGACTTCTCTACAGGCTCTCTCACTTTTAGGTGAGCTCCAAGGAGTGCAGTCTCAAAGTAGTGTCAAAAGAATGAAGTGCTGTTTTTTAAGTATTCAGATTTTCTTGGACTTTAAGTATTCTAATATATTTCTTTTCCTCAGGATTTGTATAGACCCCAACGATGAGATAAAAGCAGGCCTGTTGGCACAAGCAGACTCAGCTGAGGGCCTGTTCAGTGGGGGCCAGTGGCAACACCTTGCCCTCACTTACAGCCAGCAGCCGGAGGGAAAGAAGAACGTCCACGGCCGCGTGGTCGTCTGGGTGTCTGGCATCTGGTGAGGAAAACTGACCGAAATGTAAGCTGTCGTTTGGCTCGCATGGTTTGATAAATAATTAAAATTCAGTCCAAACTGCCATTTTCTGTAGGAAGTGTGAAGTTTCTTTGGATTACACCCTACCCAGAAAGTCCAGTTTATCATCTGACAGCAACAAAACCTTCTGCATGTTGGGCCACTGTGTGCCATCCTCAGAGGAGATGGGAACACGCTGGAACATGGGCACTGTGCTACTCTTCAACGGTAGGGCTCCTGTTAAACTGAACTGAAGATAGTGTCTGTAATATCATACTTAGACATGCGCACTGCAGTCCGTTTTAATTGTTTAACTGCCCTCAGTGCTGCTCTGTGGTGGCACATTGATTATCACCTTCACTTTTACAAAGCAGTAGAAACTGTAGAAATGCTTTGTGATGCATTTGTATTTTAAAAGCGTATGCAGCTGTAGAAGGCTGCGCGTGGTGTGATGTGTGGCGTGCTGTGGATTCTCAGCATTCTCTCGGGAGGCTTACTGAATACTTCTCTGGTTACCTCTAATTGGCTGTGAAAGCCTTGCATCTAGGCGCTCTCGACCTATGAGCCCAACTGATGTGTTTAGACAAGCTTGGCCTCTCCGCTGTGGTTGGAATTCATTGTGTGTAGCAGGTTCTTCTTTGAAAAGCAGGACTGAAAGTATCAAGAAAAAAAAGTTGACCAGGACACCTCGGGAGTCTTGCATTGCATCAGCTCATGTGTTATTAATTTGCAGCGTATTAGTGGAATCATATAAATCATTAACTCTTTGAGTTCATTCAGGCTTTAGTTTGGATTTCTCACAAATCAATTTTACAGCTTCTGGATTGCACAAACACACAAAGATATTCCTTAAGAGAGAGGATATTCCCTTTTCCTAAGTCAAATAATAATAGATGTTTGCATGCCTCTTCTCAGGGTCTAGAATAGGATCTGAGGAGGCCTTCTACCTGTACACGAGTGGACCAGATCTCACCTCGATCATGCCCTGCAAGTATGGCAAACCCAGTGTAACATTCTCCAAGTTTGTCACCCAGGAAGGTCTGAAGTGTGAGCACGTGAGAGAGATTTTAATGAAGAGCAAGGATGTAGACACAACAACTTTGGTCGTAAGTCTCTCTTTTTTTCTCTTCTTTTTTTTTTAACACGAGGCATTAAAACATCAGCCGTGTCACAAAAAGTGTAATTATGAAATGAAGCCAGAAAAAAAAAATGTTGCCGTGTTTGTTCATCTCTCACTCAATTCCTGCAATGCCCGCCGCCGACCCCTCTACTTATGCAGGGTGATTCAAGTGCTCTGTTAGCGTGGCAAATCCCCCCTATGTCTCATTTATTGTTTCATTTCACGGTGTATGAGTTATGTGCTGTTCCAATTAGCTGTCATTAATGATACTGCATGGTAGGAAGTAATTTGTCCCAAATGGGGAAAAACAACTATTATAGTTAAGCTGCAGTTATTTTAGTCAGACTGAAAATAGTTTTTCTCCCATTAAGTGGGAATTGCTTTGTTGATAATAGCTCATTTTTAGCTAATAGCTAAAAAAAGAAAAGCCAAGATGATAAGAATAAATGTTTGGCCATTTTTTTGTAACTTACTGTTAAATCTAACAACCCTTGCCCTGGTGTACATTTGTACCCTATTTGAGGACATTTTGGCTCCTTATTTATTTATTTTTAAAATTACTTTATATCTAATATCCTAAATCAAGTATCAACAAATTTCCCACGTGTGGGACTAATAAAGGTTATCTTATCTTAAGATATTACTTTTTTCCCAAAAAAGATAATTGTGTGCGTTGGTTTCTGCACAGGAGAGCCTGGCGGTCGTGTACGCCCCCAGCAGTCCGAGAGTCTACACAATTTATGAGCCTGTAATCAGACTGAAAGGTCAAGCAAAGACTGTGGTTACCCAGCGGCCCTTCAGCTCCAAAGAGGTGCAAAGTGTTTCCCTGGAGTCCAGTGCTCTCAGAGCTCTGCTCCCCACCGAAACCCACGGCCTGCAGAGTGTCCTGCACAAGATCGGAGGAACTGGAACTTTTGTCTTCCTCTTTGCACAGGTGGGATGATTTAACCCTTTCTCACCCAAGTGTCATACAGGCTGCCTGGACTTATTTTGTAATTTTGGCTTTAAAATTGCTACATAATTCTCAGCTTTCAAGAACTATTTGAATTTTCTCTCTAGCCCAAAATAGTTGAGGAGTTACAGTAATGTGAGGCACATATGGTAAAATCTAGAACCTGATTTTTCTGTCTGTGTGCACACAGCAGTATCTCGTGAATGCTTTGTGCTACCGTTATACACCAAATATCTCCATAAAGCTCATCTTCTCTTCTTTCCGAAACCAGTTGGGGTTTCTTTCTGACACAAACTGTAACAGAGTTATGATTATTTAAAGAGACCCAAAATAAGTAAAGGGTTAAATGTGAAGGGCAAAGCCTATATATAATATGTATGCAATTTGATTGCAGTATGTAGGAGAAAGAAGGCTCTTGAATGACTTTGGAGAATTTTTGTATTTGATTAATTATATTCCAGGCCAACTGATCAGGTGCCCATTAGTTCAGTTTCATTCATAAAGAAAGCATTTGACATTATTTTGTGCTTCTGTGAGATCTCAGTGGCCACAGCAGGCCCTCATGTTCACTCTGTTTTGTTTTTCCCCCCTTCGCCTCCTCTGGCACCGTTGTGTCCAGACAGTGGAGCTCAGTGACTGTGAGAAGACCCAGGCTCTGGCCCTGCAAGTGCTGCTGTCGCTGTCCAAATTTAACCAACACCGCATCCACGAAATGGACTGTTACCATGGTTACTCCATGATCCATCAGGTCCTCATCAAGCCCAAATGCATCGTAGGATATCACATGTTGAAAGTGAGTCACACCTTGAACTCTTGTCTTCTGTCCCTGCAGCCTCAGCTGATCTGCACAGTAAAATATATCCTCTATTTATTTGATTTTTGGGGGGCCATGAATCTGATCTGGCCCGACACACTGGTTCCTCTCTGAGCCGGTGTTGGTGACCCTGCTGTTACTTGACCCTCTGGCTGTGTCTGTAATTGAGCTGTGTGATGGCTCTGGCTGAAATGCATTGTGTCTGACTTGATGAAACACTGAGCTCCTGCAGAGTAACACAGCAACTCTGATTGCATTTGTCACTTTAGGCTTTCTCATCCTGTATTGTATAGCATAGAACTGCACTGATTAGTGGCATTAAATTCCCATGATCATTCCTATATAAAAGGAACACGCTGTGCTACAGTTGTTGATAGTTTCCATTTGTACCTTTCACTTCATGCTGTAAAAGAAATCTAATTCTGGTACCTTTCTTAAACTGGGGTAGTTACATTGTTAACCTGCATCTTAATGTTTTAACTGAGTGCAAGGCTGCAAGCTTCTGTCTTCAAGTAACAAAATGTACCAGAGACATAAAGGACTGCAAGATTTATGACCACTGCAGTGAATCTGGTCACAAATGATATTCTTTGATCGATACAGACAGGGCTGCTCGTGGAGTAAATGGAATTAGTTTTGACTGAGTTGACTGAGTGATAAGCACTCCAAATATTTCATGGAGAATGTATTGATTTTCTTCCTGCTTGAGATTCAGAACTAGAGATTATCAATATGTTGAGGTGTGTTTCTGATGAGAGTGAACGGCGCCCTGTGAGTTATTATCACAGAAACTCTACAGAAGTCGTTGCGTTTCTGACGGCCACGATTTTTCTTCCTAGACTTTACTCGATGGGTGTTGCAGTGGACCCATCCTCATCCTCGGAGAAGACGGTCAGTTCCATTTGGACGCGGAGTCTGTGGCCGTGGTTCAGGATTTAAGGCTTCTCTCAGACATTCTGTTGGATTGGAAGATCTGGGCCAAGGCGGAGGTAAAGACTGCATTACAATTAAATGTAACTATGGCACACCGTCTAATTCAATTACATCGTTTTGGTCAGGTCCATCACGTCCAAAAGCAACATCCATGTATTTGCACACATACAGTTTTTATCATTTATCATTTACATCAAAAAGAAACTGTAACATTACATCAAGTTAAAGTCCATCGCCCTTCGTGCGAGGATATCTGTAATGTAAACATCCAGAAAGCCTCTCTCCTCCTTAATAACAACTCATCATCTCCACTCTCCTCGGTGGAAATAAGTAGAGCATAAATAAATAATGTATGATGTTTTTGAAGGACACTGTGTCTAACAAAGGCAGACAAAACATGAAAAACTAAGCAGGTGAAGATGAGCAATCACACATTCATTACTGTGAGGATACTTCAAACGAGCTGCATTTCTAATGCAGTTTGTTCAAGATCTAATCATTCATTTTCTCATCACACCTGAAGGTACAGTTGTAAAGAAAAGAAGGAAAGTTGTCTTTTTTTCTGAATGACTTTTGTGAATCTCAGCGTTTCTGGTTTTTTCACGGTCTGTTCATTTATTTATTTATTTATTGTTATTGATATCCTCTCCTGAACAGACAGAAAGCTTAAAACATTATCAGCTAAATGATGAGCTTCTTAGAAATTCATACATTAACTCTAGTGGCCATAGTCACTGATTTTAGTTCTCCCACAAAATCCCCGCGGCCTCTGAAGCGTTTTAAGGTTTTATCTTCTGGTGAATCAAATGTTTTCGGAGAAAGCATCAGTTAGTGGTTATTCCTGCAGTTTTTGTGCTGCAGACGACATTTTTTAAAATCAAAGAGTCCGTGAGGATTCTTTCCAGAACTGTTTTACTGTCTCAGCCGTCATATGGTGTCATTTACTGTTTGTGTCAGTGCGGAGTGTGGGAGACGCTGCTCGCTGCCTTAGAGATCCTCATCAGGGTTCACCACCCTCATCAGGTCTTTAACATCCGTCAGTTCCTCAAGGCTGAAGTAGTGCATCGCTTCCTGCTCACCTGTCAGGTATTACAGGTAGGTCGCTGCCACAGAGCTGCTTCACATTCCCTTCCCTCTTCCTTCCTTTTTATTTTAAATATCGTGTTTGTTTTAAGGAACATCGGGATGAGCATCTCACGGCGATCCCACAGGAGGTGTCTTTGTCATTCATCAAAATCATCCAGGAAGTACTCGGGTCTCCTCCTGACATGGATCTGCTAAAACTGATCTATAACTTCCTGATGGCAGTGCACCCACCTACCAACACCTACGTCTGCCACACTCCATCCACCTTCTACTTCTCACTGCATATAGGTGAGGAAGCAGTTACAGCTGAGCGCACCGGCTCCATATCAAAGATCCATTAAGCTAATGTGCCATGTTCCTTTGATGTTTCTCTGTCAGATGGGAAGCTGTACCAGGAGAAGGTGCAGTCCATTATGTACCTAAGACACTCCAACAGCGGAGGAAAGTCTGCCAGCAGCTCTGTGGTGTCGCTCTCCCCGACTGCTTTTGCCGATGCTCCTCATGACGGTACAGCTGCTCCAACTAAACACCAACCTTAATGCACTCCCAGTACCCTAACACAGCAGATAATTAAATACAGACCTCAGGTTGTTGCTTTGAATGATATTATAAATCGAAAGCTCAGCAGTGCTTTTATGAGAGTATGTGCCTCTAACAAAGGAAATTTGTTTAACATGTTTAGTGCTGTATCAGCCTGATTACGTTGGGTTTTTCCCCCTCACTCTGTGATGAATTGGTCTCAAAAGTTTTATTTTAAGAACTTAATGTAAACATCATTACTTGTGGGAAAAAGCTGATGCATGAGCATTAGGTCATTATAACTCTCCCTCCCATCCTCCTCTGCTTTTAGCTTTTAAAAAGACTTGAAATAACCTCAGCTTGATGTAAGTCTATTAGAGCCTCTCTTTGTAATACTTTGTGATATAAATTCAACATATCTAATTACTCTATCGTTTTACCTCTTTTGACTGAGCATTTATTATTCCTGGTTTTACTTTAAGAGCCCCATTTTGCAATCACGGTGTTTCTTTTTGATTTATATTTTATTTTAGTTAAACTTTAGCAAGCACATGAGTAATTCCTACAATACTTTGTGATCAACTCAGCTATAAGGGGATAGATTTAATTTCCTATTCCTGTTTAAACAAGGACGCATTATGTTGTTCGCCGCAGCCCGCTGGTCTCTGAGTATTTGTATTTGCACTTTAAGTGTTGTATACTATGCGTGCATACAAATAAGGTGCTCTGCAGCCTTTAATTGAAGCATTTGCAAATACTCAATGAGTCTCTTGTGTTTTCCAGGCCATCTCCATGCTTCTTCCCTTGATCATGGAGGTGATGATCAGTCATTACGTGCCCCTAGTCTGGGGCCGTCTCCGTACTCTTCGCCTCTGCTGACGCCTCGGCTCGGACGCAGTAGCTCAAACGAGGCAGCCGAAGGTG
The DNA here is from genome assembly GCF_041146795.1 of Maylandia zebra. Classification (NCBI taxonomy): domain Eukaryota; kingdom Metazoa; phylum Chordata; class Actinopteri; order Cichliformes; family Cichlidae; genus Maylandia; species Maylandia zebra. Next base: position 24,410,141 of record NC_135179.1, on the reverse strand, counting down.
ACGGGGCGTCCCTCGCCACTCATGAGGCTCTCGGAAGCACAGAGACGCTCAAAAAGGGCGGAGGTGATGAGCAGCTCCTCAGCAGCTGTGAGTCTGCCAAGACGATATGTGAGGACAAAGACGCGGGCGAGGGAGCAACCCCGCGCACACCATCCATCAGTGTGGAGGAGGAGCGGGATGAGGCAGCAGAGGTCGACAGCCTGGCAGACGGGAGCGTTGGGGTGGCAGAGTCCGAGGACAGGTTCGAGTGGGTCATGGACGAGGCGCCACGCCGACCTGACAGCCTGAAAGGCATCCCATCCTTCCAGAGGAGCCACAGCAATCTTGCTAGTCTGGGTCTGGCCTTCCCAGCTACAAATGGCTCGCTGACAATCAGCCGGTGGCCCACAGCTGCTGACCGGAGCTCCATACCTGAAGACTGGGAAAGTTACACCTACTCGCCTGGCTATGAGAGGGCTCACAGCAAGACTGAGTCCAATGACAGGTATGTAGTTCTCTTTAACATGGCAGCTTGATATACTGTGAATGAATAAATAAATAAAAAAACACTCGGGATGTTTTAAGCGCTCATTATCATAAGTAATTATGTTTATGCAGCCCATAACAAACTGTGGCCAAGCTGCAGTGAGCAACAGTTTATCTAAATCCACGTGCACGTGGGTTTAGCTCTGAATGTATCACCAGAAACGTCTCGCATCTGATAATGACCAGAGTCGGGATTTGCATAATCTTCATAAAGCATGTGCTCAGAGTAATAATCCCCAGCCAACTATGACAACGATTTGTACTTCCGTGATAGATTCAGCTTATTCCTCCTTGTTATATTAAATTCAACACTCTGTCTGTACTTGACTTTCTTAGTGTTATTTGGTTGGTGTAGCCGTTCATGTGCAGTAACATTCGTCTTGGTGTGTTTCTTAGGTCCAGCACAGAGGATTGCCTGGTGCTGATCTGCTGTGGGCTCTATGATCTTCTGAGGGGCATCTTGCTGCTGTTGCCTGACCTCATGCTTGAGGAGGTGATGGACAAACTCATCCAGACAGAGGCCCTCATCGTCCTGGTCAATCACTCATCACCGCTCATCCAGCAAGGAGTCATGAAGGTTGGTTTCTCCTTAGAGAGTCTGATGTACTGTAAAGCAGAGGGGGGTCTGATTCTGCACCAGGAGTTCATTTTCATCCCAGTATCTTCTGCAAAATACTGTTACGGGCTGTAGGATGTGTGAGCTCATTGCCATTCCAACAAGCTGTAGTTACACATTAGTTTTGTATTTTATGCTTTGCAGCAAGCACTTTTTCCCCCGAGATACCTCACACTGAGCTTTTAGAAAGCTGGGAACAGCTTGGACAGGCCGAACACTACTTTTTTCCTTAATGCTTACAAATCCCATCAAAACTCCAAATCATAAATGTGTCACTGAATAGCCTTTTGTTTTACTTTTGTGTATTTTTAAGAATTTTATAAACTAGGTGGTTATTGCAGCTAAAAGGTTTGCACACTGAAACTTCACTACACATTTTCTTTTGTTAATCATAAATTACTTGTAAATAGTGGCTCTTTGGGAAAAACCTTGCATTCAGCCCACTATATTTTCCAACAATTAATCCAAATTTTTTTGTGCATATCCCTCCTAAATGCCAACACACATGTGGTTCCTGTGGAGCATAGGGGCAGTGCTACAACCCAATTGTCAGAGGTGAAAGGGTGCAACAGCTGTTAATAAAACAAACAGGAGGATTGTCGTAATACCACGGATGCCTCTATGAGGCTGAGGGATAACACTGGCGCTGTACTCCTCTGTACTGACAGGCGTAATTTATTCTGCTTCTCCCACCCAGCTGCTGGACGCCTATTTCACCAGAGCTCTTAAGGAGCAAAAGGAGAAGTTTCTGAAGAATCACGGTTTCTCACTGCTGGCCAACCAACTATACATCCACCAAGGCAGCCAGGGGCTCCTTGAATGCTTCTTGGAGATGCTGTTTGGACGGCCGGTGGGCCTGGAGGAAGAGTGAGTACATAACATCCACTGCACCACAGGCGCATGATTGCACATTAATATGTATAGAATTGTCTGCCGTATGAATAATGTTGGATGCAAACATATTCTTCATGTTGTGCCACATTGTTCTTTCTCGTGTTTCTCTTTAGTCTGGACCTGGAGGAAATGGAAAATCTCTCACCCTTCAGAAAGCGCTGTATCATCCCAGTGTTGGGTCTTATTGAGAACTCTCTGTATGAGAACTCTTTGGTGCACAACATCCTGTGTATGCTCCTGCAGCTCATCAATGCCTGCCCCAAGCTGGCAGACATCCTGCTAGACCACGGACTGCTCTACGTGCTCTTTAACACCCTATCTACCCTCAATGGCATGGAGAACGGGTACGACTGCCAGAACAGGGAATGATTCATTCAGACATCTCCACGGGTTCATAGCACGTTTGTGTTGAACCTTTGAGCCAAGAATTAAATCATTAATCCTCTTATTGTTGGTTGATCTGGCACATGTGAGTGGTAGACTGACTTCCTGAGCTTCATATTTTCTTGTTTTCCTTGTCCTCCCTCTGTAGTATTCCCCTGAATGACTACAAACTCCTGGTGTGTGACATCCAGCAGATGCTTGTAGCTGTGACTATTCACTCCTGCAGCTCCTCTGGGTCCCAGTACTTCCGCATCATCGAAGACCTCATTACCTTACTGGGTTTCATGCAGACCAGCAAGATGCGTCGCACACAAGGTGAGAACCGTATTTCGATACACATGCAAAACACATCAGTCTTGTCACCTCCCATGCTCTGCAATCGTGGATGATATCAAGCTGTCAAGCTTGGCTACAGAAACAAATAGGGCTGTCACTTTATTATCTCCATCTGCAGAGTGGAAACTCATTTGAGAAATATCTCCCATTTTCATCTTCCCACCAAATGGTTTTCTCTCATTTTTCCCTTTTATTTGCTCTCTGAAAAATATCTCTCCCTCCTCTTCCCCATTAGCACTTATTTCCTCGCTATATTTATGATCTGATATTATCATTCTGTGATCACAGAAGCATTAGAATGGCATTATGAGTGTGTATCTTTTTATTTTTGGTTGTTTTTCATTTCAGATATTATATTCAAATGTTCAGATGTATTATTAACATTATGGGGCTCTGTGCAAAAAAACATTTTGTATTGTTGTTCTCAACTTCTCATAATTATTCTAAGTCTTAATTGTACAGCACTTTGCAGTTTGCTTATTTCAACTTAATGACTGTGTCCTTGTTAGTGAGGCGTGTGTGTTCATCACTAGTGTAATCAACACCATTAAATGCCGCATGAGGCTACCTGTGCTGCTCTGTCTGCAAGTCCTGTTGCCATTAATTTTAGTGTTGTCAGTATCAAAGAGCAGTAATTAATTGTAAAATTGACTAACCTGTCAGTTGACTGTAGCATGAAGAGCGTGACCTTGAGTCACTCATCAGAAGCAGGTTGGCTCTAACATGACACAAATCTTTCTTTTCCCAGAGATGGCTGTGGCTTTGCAGTTCCGTGTCCTTCAGTCGGCGATTGAGTTTATAAAAACGACCGCCAACCAGGAACCTCAGAAACTGAGCACTTCTGTTAACGCTCCAAGCTCTCCGCATCACGCCATCTATCAGAAACGCAAGAGCATCGCCGGTGAGTGTCTCAAACTGGCTCTGGCACTGTAGAAAGCTGCAGTCTGCTTCTGTGCTGCTGGAGGTAGAAATGTGTCTGTTTATTGATCGTCTCTTCATCCCGATCTGAAGGTTCCATTGCCATCAAAGACTCCATTATCCCCCGCATCCCCAGGCAGCACTACTGCTCCTATGGCCAGATCCCCTTGTCCCCTCCATTCAGCTTCCTGTCCCAGGACTCCCCCCTCCCTTCCCCCACTGGAGCTCCATCGTACATGCTCCACTGTGACGCAGGTAGCTGGGACTGCGGTCCACAGCGGAAAACATCCTCCCTGTCAAGGGGCATGTTTCCCTCTCATGCAGTGAACTCACCCTGTCCCCAGGACCTCACCTTGGGGGTTAATTTGCCCAGTACCCCAGTGTGTTACTGGTGCCTTCTCTGTGTGCATGTGAGTGTGTGAGAGATCAAATGCTTAACTTCGTCAGTGTTAAGCATTCCAGCACAGATGACTATTTGATTAGTGAATCCTAATAATTTTCTCTTTACCAAAAACACGTGTGCTTATCCTTTCTGAAAACTGGCTAATTATCCCAGACTACCAATTTTATAACCACATTCGAGCACTTATCAAGATTGTTCTTGTAGGTCGGCGCCGGTTCTCTCTGGCCCAGACTGACTCTCTGCTGATGCGAATGCGCTCTGTAGCCAGTGACGAGCTCAACCAAATGATGCAGAGGAGGATGAGCCAGGAAAACCCCATCCGTGCCAGTGAGACCGAGTTTGTCCAGCGGCTGCAGAGGCTTGTGGTTCTTGCCGTCAACAGACTCATTTACCACGGTACACAGCCTGGTGTTTCTTTGAATGATCTGGTCTAAACCCTTTATGAACACTGCACGCTAATCCTGCTTCTGTTTTTTTGTTTTCCTTATTTTAGATGTGAGTCAAGATTTATTTGATCTGCTGAATATCCCAGAGTGCACAGACCAACAGCTTTTCACACCAGATCCAGCTGATCAACCGCACGAAGATGGTGGCTCCGCTTCTGTCCCGCACTCTCCAACTCCCTTCACTCTACCTCCTGCGAGCAAGAAGAGCTTCCAGAAGGACATCCTCCAGCTCATGATGGACGGGATCAAAGTCAGCCTGGTACGACAGCAGTCCAGTTGAAGCTTTTTCATGCTTTAGAAGCTCTTATTTGTAAACCTCTACTCTGAGCGTTGTAGCGTTTGATGGCTAACCTAGTGTTGCTACTGTGTATCCGTAGGGGAGCACAGGTCGTGGCGGAGCCCCGCATCAGCAGTGGCGAAGGATCCTGTGGTCCTGTCGGGACACTTTTCGGGTCCAAATTGGCCGTTTGCTGGTGCACACACTCAGCCCTGCACTTCCTCTATCAGACAGGAAGGAGGCACTTCAGTTTGTGTTTGATCCCAAACATTTGGATATCCTCAAGGAGAGTCTCAGCCCTGGACTAGAGGTGAATGTGATTTGTCATGTTAACTCCCATGAATTAGACCCTAAAGTGAGATATTTATGTTCATTTTAATCTATATAATGAGAGAAATTGCGGATTAGGTACAGAAAAAAACTCTTTAGCTTTAAAAGTTCAAAAATTGGTGTCTTTCCCTGTTCATCCCCCTGCCAGACTTTACTGAAAGCTAGATGAAGCTCGGCTCCAATAGCCAGTGTCTGTGACTTACTTCAGACACAAATAAACTAAAGTCTGCACTTTCTTTTCTCTCGCCGCTCTCAGCACGGACCAAAGTTGTCGCTGTACCTGTACGAGATGCTGCACGATCACAAGGATAACCTCACCAAAGAAGAGCAGAGCGCCGTGGGTGTATTCATGACCTCTCTCAAGCTTTGCGGTCATCGCTGCATCCCACCCAATGCTCCACACAAACAAGACTTGCTCAAGGCCATAAAAGAGGTACGTCCTACACGGTCATTGTCAAAGAGTCATTGTTAAAGGAAAGGGCACCAGCTTCCAGGCTGCTTTAGTCTGACCTAATTCACCTGTTCCCTTCAGCTGTATGAAATATATTAACTTTAGTGCAAGCAAAAGTCTGTCTTTGATAACCTGACAGGCTGTGCTTAGCATTTTTCTTATTATTCAGATAAATTTGTTTACCTGCAACAGGAAAAATTCAAGTATGAAGCAGAAGAGAAAACAAGTAAAGTGGCATGGGAAAAGAAAATGGCAAATGCTCAGAGGAAGTGAGTATAATTCTTTTCTTTCTTTTTTCTATTGTTAACAGACAGAATCATATGTTAGTTTGTTTTATTTCGTTCGCTCACTCTTTTTATTTTTCCTCTGCAGTCTTATCCAGAGGCTGGATGGAAAGTCAAAGGATATATCCAAGATTGCAGCCGATATCACTCAGACTGTGTCCCTCCGGCAAGGCATGGAGAGAAAGAAAGTCATCCAGCACATCAGGGGCCTCTACAAGACCGACCTGAGTGCCAGCCGCCACTGGCAGGAGCTGGTGCAGCAGCTCACACACGACCGGTAGGAGTTGTTCATGATCTACATTACTGCTCATGTCATCCTCGCTGTGGCTGCTTGTTTGTTGGTTTTGGTTAAAGTGCGAATAAAACAAATCAAATACTTCCCTTTCAGACCTGCAAAGCTTTCTTTTGTACTGATGTAAGGTTTTGAGTGTGCTTTTTTAGTTTCTTTTTCTTTATTTTTTTTCCTCCAGTGCGGTTTGGTATGATCCCACATCCTACCCAACTTCCTGGCAGCTGGACCCCACCGAAGGGCCGAACCGTGAGCGACGGCGGCTACAGAGATGCTACCTCACCATCCCAAACAAATACCTGCTCAAAGACAGACGCAAGCCTGAAGGTGGGAGGAAAAAATGCTCTTTGGCTAAATTTTGTGTCGCACTGGTGTCTCCTAAATCTCATATTTCTTTTTTTTTTTTTTTTTTTTTTAATAGAAACTGTGAAGCCACCGCTGTCCTTCCTGTTTGAGGATAAGACTCACTCCTCCTTCTCCTCCACTGTTAAAGACAAAGCCACCAGTGAATCCATCAGGTATAACATCCTGCTTCTTTCTTCCTGTAACCCTTTAAGTGAACATGTCATGTCAGGTTGTAAGAAAAACGTCATTCTTTTGTCCTTAGGTTCACCAGACGTTGCATCAGCGTTGCCCCTTCCAGAGAAACAGCAGGGGAGCTTCTTCTGGGTAAGACACCGGCCACTGTTTACACAGAGCTCCATAATCTGCTCTCTCTGAGGCACCGCGGAGTATTGCTCCTCCATCACACACAAGCATTTGCTATTTATTCAGTAAAGGAAGCGTTTGTTTGTCTTGCGTTCAAATCTCACTCTCACCCTGTGCTGTCTCACAGGAAAGTGTGGGATGTACTTTGTGGAGGACAACGCTGCTGACGCTCATGACAACCAGGTAAAGCCAGAGCACCGTTCAGGCGTGTTCCCTGCCAGAGGAATGACAATAATTTCTGCAATAATTTCCGCCTGGCTACTCAACACCGAACATGTTTGTGTGTCTGAGCAGAGCCTGCACGGGGAGACCGAGGCACCTTCTTTCTCCTGGACGTACGAGGAGATCAAGGAGGTGCACAAGCGATGGTGGCAGCTAAGAGACAACGCTGTGGAGATATTCCTCACCAACGGCAGGACGCTGCTGTTGGCCTTTGACAACTCCAAGGTGAGTGGAGTCAGAGGGGCTTTTAAATAAAAGACACCGGATCGTTTGTGGAAGGTTTGGTTAATGCTCATGATTAATAAACAGTAGATCTTGTAAGTTGTTTACTTTAGCTGTTCAACATAACTATTGCAGAGCGCTGACTGGACTAGACTACCCAGCAGATTACAGGAGGAAATATTCCAGTCTGTGTTTTATCTGAGTATAAAATGTAACCGCACAGGATGGACTGTGATTAAAAATGATAAAACAAAGAAGCATAGTGATGGTCAAAGAGAAAGATTGGACAAAATCACAGTTTCAGAAGAAGAAAAAATAAATGCTGTGGGAGTTAATTGTTGAATTGCCTTTTTGGTATTCTGCTCTTGAAACCTCTGGCTCTGTAGTGCTCCGTGCGAGAAATCGATCTTGACAATAAGCCATGATAATAAGATTCAGTAGCATCGCACTCTGCTGTGAAAATATATCGTTATTTTGCAGTGGCTTAAAGTGATACACTGAGAGAAAGTTACAATATGGTCAGACAGATGGCTTATTGCTCATGCTTTTAATTCAGAAAAATCAAAGGGCGTGCCGACCTACTGAGCACACGAAAGCCAAACAGATAATGTTTGCAGACTTCTGAAAACCTTTCTGTCAATAAGGCAGGAAGAAAAGTTTTCCATTTCTCCTTTGTATTTATTTCAAGTTCAGAAGGATATGGAATTTTTAAAGTGTAAATGTTTGCATGCTTGACCTAATGTGATGTCAGTGGATCGGGATTATAGTCGGGAGATCATCGTAATTCAACATCATTACGATAATATAAGCCTCACAGAGCTACTAATGGTTTGAAGCTTTTTAATTGTAAAGATCGTTATGTTCTATCATAGTTGTTGCAGAATCTGAGGCTCGGTTTGCTGGAGAAGCTTTAGAATGAATGAAACTAAAACTAAAGAGTAATTTAATTGTTTTATGTGGATTAGCCATTAAATATTTTTAAATTAAAGTTCATCTTTCATGTTACATTTGCAAGTTAGCACCATGTTTCAGTCAAGTCTCTAAACTACCTCTGGAAATGATCTCGTGGTGTCTCTGCTCTGGCCTCAGTTCCGAGATGACGTCTACCACAACATACTGACCTCTGATCTTCCCAACCTGCTGGAGCACGGAAACATCACGGCGCTCACGCAGCTTTGGGGCTCGGGTCAGATCTCCAACTTCGAGTACCTCACGCATCTCAACAAGCACGCCGGCCGCTCCTTCAACGACCTCATGCAGTACCCGGTGTTCCCCTTTATCCTGCGAGATTACACCAACGAGACTCTCGACCTGCAGGACCCAAACATCTACAGGTCTGTGCTGGATGACGAATCTTTTCCCGAGTTGACATTGACACAAAAGCTAATTTAAAGCCTCCCGTTTAAAGCTTTTCTATTAAAGTATTATGAATCCAGGCAAACATTGAACTGTTGTTATATTTTTTGAGAAAAAGTGAAAGGGAACTGGCGTCTCTTTGAAGTCAACGCTTCTGTCGCTGATGATGTCATCGCTCAACAATTTTTTGCTTTCGTATTTTAACGCAGGAACTTGAGCAAACCCATCGCCGTCCAGTCCAAAGAGAAAGAGGATCGCTACGTGGATAATTACAGGGTAAGTCCTCGTGTCTGTTTCAACACGTGCTACTCGAGCATTTTGCGTATTCCATAAATAAAAACACACTGACGTGTTCCTCGTGCAGTACCTGGAGGAGGAGTACAAGAAGGGCATCCGTGAGGACGACCCCATGCCTCCCGTCCAGCCTTACCACTACGGCTCCCACTACTCCAACAGCGGCACTGTGCTGCACTTCCTGGTTCGAATGCCTCCTTTCACAAAGATGTTTCTCGCCTATCAGGGTAAGTCGCAACATTAAGCCTCCTTCAGAATACAAGAAGAAAATCTTATGGTTATGGTTAATTGTTTTGGGCCTCTAATAAATGAATGATGCTATACTTATACTGACCAAACAGTATGTTTTGTTTTTTTTATGTGAAGCCTGAATCTGGCACGGTGCTCTCAGATCTAACATAGGATTGCAGTGTCTGTGTTATTGCTTCATGAAAGCCTGCTTCATCTTTACACTCTTCTCTGATCAGCTCCTCACCCTTCCCCTTCCTCGCTTCTTTCTCTTTAATTTATTTTGCATTCATCTGATCCTCCGAGGCATCTTTTTATGTGATTTGTAAATGTATTCAGCGACCGTGGTGTTTAAGGTCATGAAAGATGTTTTCAATCAGTGAGTCGAATTTGTAATTAGACTGTCTCCGGCCTTAATCAGACCAGAGCTTTGATATCCCGGACCGGACGTTTCACTCCATGAACACTACGTGGCGTCTGTCCTCTTACGAGTCAATGACTGACGTCAAAGAGCTCATCCCAGAGTTTTTCTACCTCCCAGAATTCCTGGTTAACAGAGAAGGTAATTAGTTTTCCTTTCCTATTTTTAGCTTTTGTGCGTTCATCTTTCATCTTCTCAGAATTTCCTCTTTTTTTTTTTGTTTTTTCTTTGCCTGGATAGGTTTTGATTTCGGGGTTCGTCAGAATGGCGAGAGGGTGAATCATGTGAATTTACCGCCGTGGGCTCGCAACGACCCACGTCTGTTCATCCTCATCCACCGACAAGCACTAGAGTCTGATCAGGTCTCCCAGACGCTGTGTCAGTGGATCGATCTGGTGTTCGGGCTCAAGCAGAAAGGCAAAGCAGCGGTCCAGGCCATCAATGTCTTCCACCCAGCTGTACGTAGCTGCTGACTCTCGCATTTCCTCGACGTTAGTGTAAAAAAATAAATAATAAACCTTTGTCGCTCAGACACCAGTTTCATGTCACTCTTTACAGACCTATTTTGGCATGGATGTTTCGGCTGTAGAAGACCCTGTTCAGCGACGGGCCCTGGAGACGATGATCAAGACATACGGACAGACGCCCAGGCAGCTCTTTAACACCTCTCACATCAGCAGGACAAGCACCAAACTCATGGAGGGGGAGCTGCCAGCAGCCATGGGCCTCCTGGTCCAGCTGGCCTTCAGAGAAAGCAGAGAACCAGCCAAGGAAATAGTCTGCCCGGTAATCAACTCTGTGGTGTTTGTGACTCTGGCAGCCTGCTGTGCGCTGAGCAAGACATGACTTAATTCACCACCCGTGAAATGATCTGCTCCTCACCTAGCAATTTTCTCTTCCTCTCCCCAGAGTCCGCTGCCGTGGATCAAAGGTCTGAAGTGGGGCGAGTATGTGGGCTCACCTTCCGCTCCGGACCCAGTGGTGTGTTTCAGTCAGCCGCACGGGGAGAGGTTCGGATCCCTGCTGGCTCTGCCGACGCGAGCCATCTGCGGCCTCTCCAGCAAGTTCTGCCTCATGATGATTTACAGCAAGGAGCAGGGTAGGAAGCCCAAAGACTCATTCCAGAAAGTATTGCACAAGTGCCCCGCTGACTCGCATTAAATTTTTCTTCTCTGCTCTGCAGGTGTGCGGAGCATGCACAGCACAGACATCCAGTGGTCAGCCATCTTAAGCTGGGGCTACGCGGACAACATATTGAGGCTGAAGAGCAAGCAGAGCGAGCCACCTATCAACTTCATTCAGTGTTCACAGCTTCACCAGGTACGCATCAGTTTATGCTTCGACAAATCCTGACCACCTGTTATATAAGAGTTATCTGGCTTTTGGTGTGCGCTCCTCCATCCAACCGTCCGTCTCCCTCTCCTCCAGGTGACCAGCTGCGCCTGGGTGCCCGATGGCTGCCAGCTATTTACGGGTAGCAAGTGTGGAGTCATCACCGCCTACAGCAACCGCTTCACCAGCACCACGGTGCGTTTCCATGGCAACGTCCCCCTCTAACCTTCCGCCTGCACACGAACACCCAAACCGCCCACCCACCGCTGATTACACCCCCCCACCCCCCCGTCCTCTTCTTTAGGCAGCCTCACCATGCTCAAACGCTCAGCTTCATTAGTCACATCACAGCTGCCCTTGAAACACATTTCCACCGAGCCCATAAGTGGGATTAGAGGTCTCAGAGTTCAGTCATCAGAGAAGCTTTCAGACCTCGTCAGTCCCCACCAGTAGACATGTGGATTTGCCATTTTTCTGGACTTCCAGCAACTACCGAGAGGCAATTTGACTTTAATTAATGGAGATTTTTAGGAAAAAGCAAGACACAATATATAAGAGTCACAGATACATTTAGATCTGTATTTCTTCTGTGTGTGGTCTCTAACATGTATTTCCCTCCACAGCCATCAGAGATGGAGGTGGAATCTCAGGTTCACCTGTACGGGCACACGGGCGAAGTCACCAGCCTGTTTGTCTGCAAACCTTACAGCATCCTCATCAGTGTGAGCAATGATGGCACCTGCATCCTCTGGGACCTGAACAGGTCAGTGTGTGTGAAAGGTTTTTATGTTTTGTTTTTTTTAAAGAAGAAGAAACTGCATTATGCAGTGTTTGTGTGGTTTCTGAGTACTTCTGTGTTTTCCAGACTCTGTTATGTACAGAGTCTCACAGGCCACAAAAGCCCGGTGATGGCTGTGTCTGCCAGCGAGACCACAGGGGACATCGCAACAGTGTGTGACTCAGGTATGAGGGGGCGGGCGTCTTCTTTTATAACCAGAGTGTTTATCGCGTCTCATCTTCTGGTTATTGAAGTGTCTTCTGGTCCTTGGTGTGAGTTATGGCTCCTCTTCTTTTGTTTCCAGAGGGAGGAGGCAGCGACCTTCGCCTGTGGACGGTGAACGGGGACCTGATTGGGCATGTCCACTGCAGAGAGATCATCTGTTCTCTGGCTTTCTCCAACCAGCCGGAGGGCGTGTCTGTCAACGTCATCGCTGGTGGGCTGGAGAATGGCGTCGTCAGGTAGGCAAAACTTTTCTTTTGCCGTTACGTTTGTGTCCTGTTCCACTAGACGGCTTTGGAAATTTTGGAGGAGGGAATACTTTTTCGACTTCAGCTTTTCCTTCTCATATAGATCCACTCCATGGCCACTCACCAAAGTAATTAATACAGTTAGGTCCATATAAATATGGACACTGACACAAGCTTGGTTTTTTACATGTTTACTCAAACATATTTTAAATATAGTCATAGAAGTTTATATAGTTATAAGAACGAACATTGTATTTTCAGTTATTTAATTTGTCCAATTACTTTTGAGATCCTGAAATGAAGGGATTGTGTTCAAAATACTTTAGTTCTTCACATTTTTATCCAATTTTTTTGTTCAACCCGCTGAATTAAAGCTGAAAGTCTGCACTTCAACTTCATCTGAGTTGTTTCATTTAAAAATCATTGTGGTGATGTTACAAACCAAAATTAGAATAAAGTTGTCTGTCCAAGTATTTATGGATCTAACTGTAAATAAGTAAATATTGCATGACAGAAAGTTCCTGTTTTTCACTCTCTGCTATAGAATTTATTTATTTTACAATAGCTCAGAAGTTTTTAAAAAAAGGAGAATAAAATAGGAAATTGTCTGTGAATGACCAAAAACGTTTATACTTGGAGTGCAGTCTGAGCAAAGAGCTACCAGAACATTGTAATTTTACACATTTATTTCTTATAATTTAAGCCCAAGGAGTCGTGCTGACAGATTTGTTTTACTGCAGCAGAATTTCTGTCATGTAGAAAATCCCAGATGTCCTGTTGAAACTGCACTGCTGGTTTTCTCATATTAAGAGATCCCATGAATTAAATGTGTAGTTAAATGTCTTTGGATTGACAGGAGCTTCACTTGTCCGGCCCACTGGGCTTGCATGTGGCCCACGATGTAAAATGAGTTTGACATCCCGCTCCCTGTACTGTTTATTTTTTATTTTTTTTAATCTCTGATATGTTTTCAGGTTATGGAGCACCTGGGATTTGAAACCAGTGAGAGAGATCACATTTCCCAAGTCTAGCAAGCCCATCATCAGGTTTGTTTACTGCGCGCTGTTCTCTTTGTACTTTTATGCCACGCCTGTATGCTCGTCAGCATTTTAAGTCTAACAGTCTCCTCTCGTGTCTGCTTCAGCCTGACGTACTCGTGTGATGGCCACCACCTCTACACGGCCAACAGCGAGGGCACGGTGATGGCGTGGTGTCGACGGGACCAGCAGCGCATGAAGCTGCCCATGTTCTACTCCTTCCTGAGCAGCTATGCTGCAGGATGAGTGTTTGTGTGATGTTTGCGCCTGTCCACTTCTCAGCAAGAGGACCTCCCCTCCTCCTCCTCCTCCTCTTGTCTGCACTGACAGAGAGGAGGACATGTCAGCATGTCCTCAAACTCTCTGAACCCTCCCTGACTTTTAAATAAAGCCATCCCCAGCAGAGCAAACTGTACCGCCGCCACTCCCAGCATCAAGAAATGATTATGAAAATAGTATTATATGTACATAAGTATATATTTATAAATACATTAAAATGGACTCTTGCAGGAATGGTTGAGTATTTGGCTGAGGCTGCATCAGACACTTTATACAAGATGTATTTCTGAGAGTGTTTCATTTGTCGAGTCTTTAATTCCTGCTGATGTGTTTTTGTTGGCTGGTGTTGATTTAGCCGTTTCCTGGTAAGCTGCTATGGTCTGGACAAAGCCAGACTCAAAGTGTGAAGACCCTCGTGTTTCACCTCGACATCGCTCACGTCTCCTGCAGCGTGCGGTCTGACAGATCGCCGCCCCAGCTCAGTGAACGCGTCCTGCTGACGCTGCAGTGGCTGCAAGGGAAGGGAGCCCCCTCCTCGCGTCTGTCGCCAGGAGAGGTCCCGCTCTGCGGGAGTGAGACGTCCCTCCGCCGCGCTGTCTGCTCCACTCAGATCTGAACGCTAGAGTCACAGACCTGCTTCACTTTGTGTCTGAGCTCAGTTGACGGACCGAGGGGACCTTGTGGGTGCCTGTTGTTCTGTCCTGCTTTTGCATGCTAGGACGATGCTGCCCTTGACTGTGTGAATGTGGATGTAACATTTGCTGCAATGCTCCTTGTTTTAAGGCTTCCCTTAGTTAAACCAGCCCATTTGCTCTTTAAAAACACCATGGAGGCTCATCTCTGTCTTGCCCGTCGCTTAAATGCACAAGAACCACTTTTCACTACTTTACAGGGCTGATTTATTTATTTTTTTGAGAAAGCAATTAACAAACTGTTAGATGCTTGCAGTCGGAGGAGGAAGAAGGCGGAGGAGAGAGTGATTTCCTGAATGCTCCGTGATCCTCACTGATCTCCCACACTTACTTAGCACCTGTGCAGCATTACTAAAAGGGTGCAGTGGGTGTGGGAGGGTTTAGTAAAGAGCGTCGCGTCGGCTGATATCATATACACTACACACATCGGTCTGGGAAACGGCCGAGCAGCTGTTTCTTTTTCTTAACCCACTCCAGGATCCATGTAGCCTTTCTTTACATTCCCACTTACGTTACTGCACTTCACGGTTTCTTAAACGAGAATCAGAAGCACTTTTTTTTCCCCCCTCAGCTACTTCAGTTTAAGTAGAGCCAATGATCTGTGGCCTTAACACAAACTGAGCTTGATTTAATTCCACTAATAAATCAAATCCAGAAAGCAATATCAGACACAGACATGCAATAGGTCATGTTTTTGGTACCTTGTTTCATGTGGGAAGAAACCAGGGTGCATTTCGTTTCTTTTTCTAAGACAGCTGTGAAACAATTAGTTTTTATTCCCTTTTGTGGTGACTGCAGCACCCGGTGACGACTAATGTCTTACACTTACTTGAGAAAGGGATTATTTCTTGTTAACTCATTCCTTTTCTCTTCGACCTGATTTATTTTTCTTCCTGATCCTACGTGGACATGATGTTACTGTGTTTGTTTACTGATTTTCTCTATGAAATGTATGAAAAACTTTATGTGAACCACAACCTCTCAACCCAAATGTGTGTTTGTATGTATTTTTTGTTTGGTTTTTTTTTTAATGTAAAAGGTAGAAAATGTGACAGATTTTCTGACGGAAGGAAATATTATATTCCTGTTAATGACTTAAAGCTATGCATAATTTAAGATCATCGTTTTAGGTTGCTTAAGTTGTATTTTGGCCCCTCCTGCTAGTTTTCTGTTTTTTTCCTTTGCATTTTTGGCATCTTGAAGGTTCCTAATGTTTAGTTTTGTTTGTATGCGTGTACGTGTTTGAATGAACCAAGTGATAAGCATATTATAAATATATAAAAATCTATAAATATTTGAAGAAATATTATCGTCGTGTTGATTGTGTCCATTTCTTTGTGTGCGTGTGTTGGGGGAGGGGTTGCGTTCAGGGACATAATGTAAGCAGAAGCTCGTGTCGTACTGCACAAATCAGATCGGAAGCACGAACAGGAAAAACAAATTAAAATTTTAAAAGTTATCAGGATGCAAGCCACGCTTAAGAGCGCGTGCAGTCGTTAAGGGTGAGGCCATCAGGGGGACACGGTGATGTCAAAGCTGATAGAAAATAAAATAATAAACGATACGGGGAAAGCCTGCAGACCTGCGCTGCCTTTTGCAGCAATCAAGCTAATTAGAATCAGCCGCTCCTAATTTGACTAACAGGCAGCGTCGGTGCGTTTACGGCCACTCTGGACAGCTGAAGCTCATCCCGGCTCCCTGCTGCTGCTGCTCCTGGTCCACTGATCGAGTGCTCCCCGCCCCACAGCCTGTATCTGATCGTCATACAGAGGTTTCCCCCCCTGCTGCTGCTGCGTAACATCTCTCCAAGTCCAGCCGTGGTGCTCACCAAGACCTCACCGCTTGGAGCTCATCTTCCTACACGGAATACGCACTGAGCGAGCCGCCGAGGCGACATTTAAAGACGCCGAGATTTTTGGCTCCTCGGGTTCAGTCCAGACCGAAGCGAGGCTGGGATTTCCTCTTATCGTTTCATATTTGACAGATCTTTGTGTGTGCGCGCGTGTGTGTGTCTGTGTGTGTTGGGTGGAGTCAACCCGGAATTCTCCCAAATTGGAAAACCACTGGCACATTTCAGGTAGGTCGGCGGCTGCAGGCTACATTAATGAGCGCGTATCCGACCAATGCAGGGATTTATTTCAAAATGTTTATCATCAGTGCAAAAATCATTGCTGCTCCTTCCCCCCCCCCCCCCCCCCCCCCCCCCCCCCCCCAATGATGCATGGTTTGCTGTTTTCTGCTCTAACCAGGGCCGCAGCTCGCTGTGTGTCCACAGATTAATCTCCTCTTAGAAATAAATAGTCGCACGCGTTTTCACAGATCTGCATCAGCAATTAGCAGCATCGTTGCATTTGGATAAAACTGCACAGGGGCGAATACAGCCGAGCAACCCTCAGGATGGATGCATCCAAAGCAAACCTAAACGGAGAAGGCCCGATGGCTTCCTACGAGGGTGTGATTTAAAAGCTATAAATTGGCCGTAGAGCTGTGGAGGCTGGAGGGATGGCAGAAGAATTTGTCGTCTTCGACAGTCTGCTTTAAGATAAATACATTTTTTGTGTGATTTTTAACAAAGAATAGATGCGCAATAATAATAATGCATATTATCATAGAAAGGGGGATTGATTCAGCAACCCCTCACCTCCAGAAAACACATCTGTGGGCACATCTTTGCCGTGGCTGCCAAACTGGGACATTTCAGTGGTGAGTGAGTGGGTGGGTGGGGGTGGCTCAAGGAGGCTAAAATGGGAGTAAGATGTAGTGATTGCGAGAATTGATCTGCAGAGCTGCAGCTGATGTACTCTTGAGGTGAAAGTTGAGAGGAGGAAGGCCAGCAGTGGAAAGATCTGCAGATCCTGGGAGGAACTGGGGAGAAGCTGCAGGTGCTTTGCTTTTCTAGGTGTACCAGCATAAACTCCTGCTGAAGAGCACTTGAGCAAAATACTAGGGGTGTGTGTGTGTGTGTGTGTGTGTCTCTCTCTTAATCCCTCCCAGCCCTCCACTCCTTGCTAACCTCCCCCCCCCCCCCCCCCCCCCCCGCCAGTTGGTCTAAATAATAACGTGACAAAGGAAGAAAAGCAATCATGCATGAGCGCTGGCTGAAAAATGACAAACCGCTGTCCAGCTGATGCCCACAGAGCAGCTTCTTCAGATAACAAATGGACAAACAAAATGGGTCCTTCCAAGTTTCACTGTGTAAAAAGGAACGGGTGGGGGTGAGGTTGTAGTAGAGTAGCTGCTCCATCAGGGTAGAGCTGTCGCCAGGGGGGTGCTGATTTAATGTGACGTTCACTGAGTCTCCCCCCCTCCCTTGCATCTGTTTGGCGTCACAGGAGCACCATGAAGGACGGCATCGCCAACAACAGCACGGCCAGCATCTCCCAAGCCAGGAAAGCTGTGGAGCAACTGAAGATGGAGGCCTGCATGGATAGGATAAAGGTACAAAGCTTTATTGTTGTTATTGTCTGCGCACGTGAACAAATATTTTCACATCGCTTCTGTTACCAAGTATGCAATTACTCAAAAACCGTACCTCCACTTATCATGGAACTGAAAGCTTTGTGTGCCTTTAACATCGGCTGGGATTTTGGAGCAGTTCAATAGGCGCGTCTCGATGAGTGACAGTTCTCAGCAAGCATTTCATTTTTGCTCATTTTTGTCTGAATAAAGCACAAAATTAACTTTGCTGGCTTACAATTGGCAACATTATCACGCTTGGCTCTCATGGCTTCATATTTGCACACAGTAACACTGTTTAAAAGAAGAAATGGCCGGGATGATGGTGCCGTCATCCAAAAACTGGGAAAAATGCATCAATTAGCCACACTGCATTGGCTTTTCCTCGTGTTTAAAATACTCACTCGTGCACTAAATCTGCATCCTTTATTAATGCACTAATTACTCCTGTTTGAATCACCGTTGGTAAACACTACAGTGCCCAGCTGTTTGAACGTTATTTATTTAATTTTTAAATGAATCCTCATTTCCACAGTGGGGTTGAATTGGCTTGCTGTCAGACGTATTGAGGTAGATCAAAATAAACCTGGCACAAAAAGTAAGGAAATTTGTCTTTGGTCAATTTCTTTTTGTTGTAACAAAAAGCCTCTTGGGAATAAATATTATACAGTTGGAAATCTTGTTTATTTTTCCTTAAATGGTACCACTTGTAAGGAAAGTGCATTTGTTCCGCCCATGAAAAACTTGCCAACTTGGCAAGCTAATGGACCCTGCTGCAGCGGTCAGTTGGTGTCTAATCCAAACATGCCACGTTTGACTGATTTGGTGCTTGCGCTGTAGGACAACGTCAAGCTGCAGAACCAAGATGCAGCATTATTTGGAGTGAGCTCTAGTACAGTCTCCAAATTGAAGACGAAGATTCCGATAATGGAGGATGTCAGAGAAAGGCGGTGAAGTTGGCGTCCCAAGAAGACTGTTTTCCTCCCTTGTCAGCACTTAAGAACTGTTAGCAGTCTTCTACAGATTTGCAGGATGACAACGGCTCTCTACCCAGATGATCTAGAACAGGCTCCATGCAATCTCCGGTTTTGTGGCGGCCTGTCCCGAGCCCTTCACCATCAGGCATGTTTGCACTGGTGTCACCAATACGTGCACTGAAACCTGAACATGTGGAGGAACACCATGTTCAACCATGAGTCCAGATCCTGCTTGTGCTTGCCCCTGCAAATCAGAGACTCCATCCAGAATTTGGGAGTGGAGTGGATGGTGTGGCATGCCGGCAGTAATGACATCAACCCCACTGAATACTTGTTTGATCAACTTGAGCGTGCTGTTCAATTACACTGACTTATGAGAAATGCTGGTTGAAGAATGGGACACATCATGAGGAGGCGGTGCCAGTGTGACTGTATTTCCACAAATTTCTTTAGGCAGGTTTAGGTATATTTAGAGACCAAGACACACACTGTACATAGGCATGGAAACAATGTATCACTAGTCCTGTTTAAACCTTCATCCCTGTGACATGGTCCACTTTTCTGTTACACCAGCCTATTATGTTTTCTTGATTTAGAAGCACAGTGTAATAACTCTGCACTCATAAAACATTCAAGATAACATCCATGTGTTGAATCCTGGGTCCGCTATTACTGTGCACTCTTTGTCTCAGTCCATTATAAAAGCTTTAACCCATTTATTAGATGGCCTGGTCCAGTTGGAGTAAATCACTGCTATTATCTTCCCTCGTCTTTCTTGGATTTCTTTTCTTTAGAGAAGCGCGCCACAGTTTTGAGTATTGCAGTGCTGGCATTTTTGCCAGACTCGTGATGGATGCTTGGCGCACTTTTTCCCACCTTGCAACTCGACTCGGTGACAGTTCAGTGTAATTACAAACTTGCATATTTGTTATTTTGAGTCCCTGGATTGTGTAAAGTTGAATGAGGAATGTTGGGCACTTCTATAGATTGTGTATATAAAAGGTAACTGTGGTCACTATGACATCAGCAGGGCCTCTTGATGTTCTGAAGGAGTACCTCTGACGTAGGGCTGCTCGATTATGGCAAAAATGATAATCACGATTATTTTCACTGAAATTGAGATCTTGATTATTTGACGATATTTATTTAACCCTTACGACCTACTATAGAACCAAGTCCGCCAGAGCTTATATTATTATTTTATTTTTTTTTACATGTTGTAGTGCCATTTGTGGGAGCATTTCAAGTTGCTATACAACTATTATAGCCCATATTTTAATAATATGTATGCGTTAAGTCCATAGTAACTACATTAATTGCAAAAAAGTGCAATAAACTACAAAAAAATTAAATCATTTTTGTTTTGTTTTTTACATATATTTCTACTTGGAGAAATTTAAGAGGTTTATCCCTCAAAACTTTAAATACAAAAAAGTTGCAAAAAATAGTTTCCCACCACACGAAATTTATTTTGAGTGTCTTTATAGTTTTATTTTGGAGATACACCAATTTTTATATACTGCAGGAAAAACGAAAAAACAATCCTATGATGCAAATTTGCAAAGAAAACAGCATGTGCATCAAAATAAACTATTTCCAGCAGTGCAATTCGAGTTCTAAGCATCCCAGCAACTATTCAGAAAAGTCAAACATGACTTATAAAACACCACTATAGGCTTTTAAGGCCTACAAGTAAAAAAACTACATTTTCCGCGAAAATGATGTCACTTCTGGTTTTGGGCAGGAAATGGCGGACATGCCCGATAATTCGCACTGACATCTGTTTCACTGTGGGAAGTGTTAGGAACAGCTGATCGGATCGGCAAAGCCTGTTTCTGGAATATTATGTTTTTGTTCCTGCAAGCGCTTTTTATGCAATTTTTGCAAAGCTTTATGTGGAAGGAAACCGTGACCGAGGACAAGCTGATGGCATAAGATGTAAGTACAACTCCTCCGGTTTCATATGCAAAAAAAAATTATTGTGCTAGCTTACAGGGCTCAGGGTTCTTCAGGGATTTAAAAATAGTTACACAAAACTGAGCGTGCAGCTCTGACCGGCTTTAAAGGGTTAACAATAACAATGTATTGAATAATGACTTTAAAAAATAATAGAAAATAGTGTGCAACACCACTGAAGTTTTTTTTTTTTTTTTTTTTTTTTTTTTTTTTTAACCTCTCTTTTCAACCAACAGCAGTCACTCTCCTCTCCAAATAACTTCTGCTTAGCTTTCCGAGCTTCCCTCGGGTCCTCTTAATCAGCGGTCTCCACCCTTTTTTGCGCCACGGACCGGTTTATGCCCGACAATATTTTCACGGACCGGCCTTTAAGGTGTCGCGGATAAATGAGGGAGGGGCTAATAATCGGCTCAGTCATTTTTAATGATCGTTGAAAGCCCAGATCGTAATCGTGATTAAAATTCGATTAATTGAGCAGCCCTACTCTGACGTTCATGGACATGGTTGTGGATTGCGTGTGTCAGTTGCATATGTGGGGAGGGGGAAAATAAATGACCCTAAACTACCTCTTTATTTTAACCTGTTAAATGCATTTTAAACACAATCTTGGTTATGTAGTGGAAGGGATCAACAACCAATTTATAGCAATTAGAAGGGAGGGAACGTTCGTCAGCGCTAGCTAGTTGGCAAGTAATTGACGTTTGATGTTTGGTGTTTGTTAGTGAGGTTTGAGTTCTTGATTTATGGCTCTGACTGCAATCACTCAAATTAGCGACGTTCTACAAGTAACTGCCCTCTAATTTAAAAGCGCGGACAGATTTCCAGCACATCTTAATCACTCTGAGATTTACGCTGATGGGCTCAACTCATCTGTGATGACTTCTTGCAGCAGGAGACTCGACTCAACTGGTTCTATTCTTGTTTCTCTCACATGAAAAGCAAAGTTGCCAAGCCACTTTGTCATTTTGTAGTTAAATTGCATTCCTGCAGCAACCATGTCACACTATGTGGAAGAATTTCAAACTTATTGTAATTTCACCCCCAGCCGGTCACAGCAGATGGCTGCACCTCTCTGAGCCTGGTTCTGCTCGAGGTTTCTTCCTGTTAAAAGAGAGTTTTTCCTTCTCACTGTCGCCAAGAACTTGCTCATTAGGGCTCCTCTGACTGTTGGGATTTCTGTATTATTTTAGGGGATCTACTTAAAAGCACCTTGAAGTGACAGCTGTGATATGGTACTATTTAAATTAGATTAAATAGCCAGCATGATTACATTAAGCTGTAAACTGATGGCAGATGGACTCTGCCTTATTGGTGTTTCAATGCCAAATTGAGGACCAAAGTTGATCACATGAGTTCTCAAAATCAGGTCTCAATCTTTGAAGCGGCCATTTCAAAGGCAAAGAGACTGCAAGTTCATTGCACAATAATTCTGGTTGTGCTGTAGTCTCCGACCACTGCTGTCTGATCCGCTAAGTGGGATCACTTCTTTTTAACTCCCCCAATCTGCATCCTCACATTTTTCTGAGCCTTAGTGATATCGCTTGAGTCAACATTATCAGATTTGGCCTAGTTCCCTGTCACATAAACCCTCAAACTACAACCGTTGCATTTCCCACCACTGACTTCCACAGCAGACTGTGACATGCCAATAAAATGCACGTGGGTCCCTTTTTTTTAAATAACTTTAGTCCGATGTCTTCTGACAGGCATTGCACAAAGTCTCGGTTCACCTTATCATCGCCTCTGCTGTGCACAGCTTGGAATTCCAAGCAGACCAGCGTGTTAAATGTGAGGGATGAACCCGTAGGAAAGGTGGGCTATGGTGGCTGCTAACCAGCTCTGACAGTAACTTTCCACCAATTTAGGTCAGTGTGGCTGCAGGATTACTTCTCCACCACACACATTATTGTGAAACAGTATTGTTTCCTCATTAAACAACACCTGGTTAAATATTGACTTTTGCTCCCTGTGCACTCTTTGTGGTCGATCACCTCGAGGCTGTTGCTGCAATTAGACATCAGTTTGGTGCTTCCGTCCATTCCAGGCATCATTTTCTCGGTATGTTTACTTCCTGTTTTCTGTTCATGTATCTGGCATGTTGGGGCAATTCTGAACACTTTCTTTTATGAATGACTTCTTATGCAACTTAATGTCATCTCATTCAGTAGGCTCCTCGTGTGTTTGGGGAATGATTGCCCTGCAGATCAGAGGCTGTTCACTCAGCAATATAGCTAAGCATGGAAGCCGGCCAAACACCTTCATTCCTACTCGGCACAGCACAAAGGCTGCTTACAAGCAAACCTCATAGTCTTAAAAAGTAAAGTGATCCGCCCGAAACTGCAATCAGTTTTAAGAAGATTAGGTATCAATTTGGGCTTCTTTCAGGTAGCTCATCAAAATAAGACCTCATGCGTTTTAAAGATATTAAGTGTACCGAACAGCAAAACCATTACTTGGTTTTTAACACAGCATGTGTGCAATGGGACTGCAGCATTTTTGTAGACAATACAAACTCTAAAATGCCAAATTTTCATTGGAAAATTGCTGAAAATGTTGAATTTTTTTTAATTTTTCAACACAAACCAGCAGATTGAGTTCAAACCCATTATTAAAGAGCAATTCTTCCTCTGGTTTTGAAGCCTGTTAATAGCAATATCTTTATTATATTAATAAATCTGATGCACTTTGGCTACTTTTTGTGAGATCATTGTGGAGTCTGTGAAAAGTGTTTTTAACAGGACTCCATGCAGTATCCTCGCACTGCTTCCACAGGCACCGAGCCGCTCAGCCAGGATGCTGACAATCAAATGCACTTCATTAACTGATCATCAGCAGGTGTGAGCACCTCTATGAACGCAGCCGTTTTGGCAGTTTGCGTGTCTGGAGCATTCAGGTGTGTTAACGCAATCTGTCCCGGGAGCAGACGTCCCAGCAGTTTCACCCCAAAGGTCAGACGGTGCAGTGCTCTGACAGCCAAGAGCTTCCTCTCTGCAGGCATCAGTTAGCATGTTAAAGTTCATGAGTACATTTAGAAAATGACTGAACAAGTCTGACTTCTTTGGAAGAGTTGTCAGAAGATCATGCAGCACAACTTAAGTTTTCAAACTTGTAAGAATAATGGCGCACTGACTAGTAAGTACTCTATGTAAGGAGACGTCTTTACCTTAGAGTGAAGCAGAGATGATTGAAAAACTAAGACTAAAAGGAAATGAGGAAGGACAAAACGGCACGTGATCTGCCAACCTGAGATGGGGAAACTCACTGCAGTGGATGGGAAAATAAAAATCCAAATTCTCCAGCATCTATAGGATAATGCCAAGAAATCAATGTTTTTTGGGAGATTTAGGCTCTAAAACCATTCTAAATTTGTTCAAACTCTACAAATTTAGAAAGAGTGGTCCAAAATTTCTTCACAAGATGTGAGAGATTGATAGTCCAATTTGTTGCTGCCAAAGGTGGTTTTAAAGCTACTGAATCATGAGTGTAGGTAGGTGTGTCCCCTCACATGACTGTAAGTAGCCATTCTGACGTAGAGCATCAGTGTTCCCGAATCAAAACGCGAGGTTTCCTCCCCCGTATGCAACCGCGTAGAAGAACTTTCAGGTTTTGGATGGCAGTCTTATCAGACTGTCTATGCAGAAAGAAAACCCAGCATCAGAAAAATGGACAGTTTCCTTGTTGTTTTTTTTGCACATTATGTTCAGGCCTGCAGCCAGTTCTCGAGTGGATTCACAGGATGGTGCCAGAACGACAGCAAGGCAGCTGAAAAAATATTGTTTGATTCATAAATTATTGTCTTGTGACCCACGTCTCTACACGCATTTCAGCAGCATGGAGTTATAAATGGTTTATTGCAATATATAATGAGTCTCTTGTCTTAAGATGAGAATTAAAGTTTTACTGTCAATTTAGGATTTTATAGAAAAAACTGCTTTAATAACAACTCTATTCTTTAGCCAAATCCTCCTAACTTTGGTTTTCATGCAGGTGTTGTTACACTGATGTTAAGTATTGAGGATCATCTGCTTTTTTCCTCTTTTTATATGAAGCGTTAGCTTAGCTGTAATGGTGTTCAGACATTTTCAGGCAACATATTTTAAGCTTTGTTTAAATTTCCAAATTAAGGGGGGGGGATCTTGTTGCTCTGCAAAACAGCAGCTTCAGTTGCAGCATGATTCACATCTGTATCATTTTCTCGGCGGTTGCTCAACGAAAGCGAGACAGCTGCTAGTATTTAATAACCGCATAGTGCATCAGATGTGGCGATCCAAATAATACTTCATAAAAGAACTCGAATGTGCATGGATATAAAAGCAGAGGGAAAAGGAGACTTGGCCACGCCTGGCGATCCCTTAAATTTAATTAAGGGATCTGACGAGGGAGAGTGTGACAAGAGCGGTCTCTGTGCTGCTGATTGAGGGATCACCACACTCTCATTAATTGCTCAATCAGCCAAAGGAATGTGATCTGTGCTAATTAGGAGGACTCTCCTTCCATCATGGGGCTGCGGTGTAATTACAATCAGTCTGGGCCTGACGACACACACTGAGCAGTACCACTCTCTGTCCTGTGAGCCTCCTGTTCAGAGCAGGAGCATTTGGCTGCAGTTGCATAATAATATAATGACTGCATTTACTTTGATTATGAAAATAATTAAACTGTTTGCTTTGTTAGTGTTCACACTTCATGCGAGCTTGGATTCTCTAATTAGTGCCTGAGTTTGGTCTTTTTTTTTAGTTTTTAGGTAGCCATTTGGGGTACATTGTGTCTGAGCGACTAATTTTTATTTCAGCTAATTAAAGTTCTCTGTTAATCAACGCATTAGTCACATTATTCCAAATATTCAGATCACTGGTGGGTCTGTAAGCGTACAGTCACTGATGACGATTGATCCTCTCATGAATGCAGTGTTACAATTCTGCCAACTAAAGTGTGGCGTTGAGTCTTTTTTTTTTTTTAGTTTCAGCACAGACACCTCTGTTCTGAAATATCACCGTGTGGTGTATTGAGTATTAGGTGACTTAACAGCTTTTATCAGCAACAGAGGAACTGCAAAAGGGGATCCATGATGTAGGTGCAGACATAAATAATAGAAACGCATTAGCTGGAAGAAGGTGGCGACAGTACCGTGGCTGGAGCAGAAAGCTGACAGAATGATGCAGAGAGGTAGCCATGCGTGGTAACACTGCTGTGTCAGTATGCTTGGCTTTCCTTTTTAAGTTTCATGCATTGCACAGCTTATAACTAAACTTAACTTTGGGTTGGATTTTGCTGAAAGAGCTGCTCGATGGAAATGAAAGCAGCAGTGGGGGGAAAATGACTCCGCTGTGCATTTGTAGTTTGAACAGGATGTCGTACTTTCATGGGGTCGTTTTTAAAAGTAGTTCAAAATGAGAGATGCACTCGCTGTCCATCTTCTATAGTTACACTTTGCTTGTACTGGGTTAGAGCACAGTTTTGCCTTTTTAATGGCATCAAGAAGGTGCTTTAAACATTCCTCATGTTTTGGTCGATGCTGACATGAATGCAGTACAGTTGCTAACAATCTCCTGTTCAGTTGCATGCAAAAACGGGTTTGGTGACACTGGAGGCCATTTGAGTACAGTGAAGTCACCGTCATGTTTAAGAAATCAGTCTGAGACAGATTTGAGCACCTTGACGTGCAACAACACCGTACTGTAAGCGGTCATCAAGAGATCTGTGCACCGTGGTCATAAAAGGATGGACATTCAGTAAAAATACGATATGATGGGGTCTTAAAATGATACACAGTTGGTACTAAGTGTGCCAAGAAAATATTCCCTGCACCATTACACTGCCAGCACCCCTGAAGCATTGATACAAGGTAGGATTTGTCTATGCTCTCGTGTTTAAACCATATGCTGCCCTTCCATGTGAGTGTTGCAGCAAAAATCGACTCAGGAGACCAAACATCATCCAGTCTTCTGTTGTCCTCGGTGTGGTCTTCCGCTGCTGTAGCCCATCTGCTCCAAGTTGTGACGGGTTGTGCATTCAGAGATGCTCTTCTGCACAGCTTGGTTGCAACAAGTGGTGATTTGACTTCGTGTTGCCTTCCTATAATCTCAAATCAAGTTTGGTTATTCCCCTCTGACATCAACAAGGCATTTTCACTCACAGAACTGCTGCTCACTCAGTATTTTGTCCTTTAGACCATTCTCTGTAAACCCCAAATGGTGACCATCTCAGTAAATCACCAGTTTCTGAAATGCTCAACCTTGAAAATCCTTTAAATCGCCTTTCTCCCTCACTCTGCTCAGTTTGAGCATGATGACGTGTCAAGCTACACCGAGCTACCATCATGCATTTGGCTGATTAGAAATTATTTTTGCATTAATGAGCAGATGTACCTAATAAAGTGGCCATGAGTATATCTAAACTGTTCTTGGGTTTTAAAAATTTGGGCAAAAGCTAACTTTCCAGTGAGAATGAATTACGATTAGAGAGTCTGCCATTCCTCTCAGCAGTCCAACCATGTGGAACAAAATCAAAGGCTTCACTGCTCCTTTCAGGATGGTCTGTGGGGACACTGGTGATCCCTGACCTTTTAATAATGTCACATTTTTTTAATGTGGCCAATATTTCATTTAATGGATAATATCGCCTGGACTGTTTGTTTTTGTGGCATTTAGCAAACAGCATAATGCTAATATGGTAAATATGGTTGATACTGTAAACACGATAAAGCTTCTTAAAGTCGGCTCGCTGACATTAGCGTTTGGCTCAAAACTGAGTTGTTGAGATGGCTACAGACTTTTATTCTTGTTTTCCGATTTACTGGCACAGCATGATGTACCTCAGTGTTTGCCAGACTGTGTGACCTGTGAGCGTATTGTCAAATTGTTGTGGTTGCCTGATGTGAAAGCAAAGCAGGCAGTAAAGGCTGTTTGTGGGGAGAGAGGGAAGAGAACATGTTTAATAGATTTTTTTTTTTTTTTAAATAGATATGGGTGTCCTTGTGGCTAAGTGCTTGGTAGGGATGTTGAAATTAAGAAACTGAATAACACATCCTGGTTTTCTGCCATTTCTTCTCTTTTTGTGGGATTTTGAGTTGAAACGGCTCCATTTCAGGCTGCAAGATGGTCGAAACGGTAATGTAACAATCCATGCTGAGGACCAAAGCTGTGCTATTCTCTTGTGAGAGCAGCAGTGGGTGAGGTGAAGTGGCAGGCAGGAGATCAGATGGCTCTGTCCTCCACATAGATCCCTGAGCCCTCGCCAGCCCTCTGATGCAGCTGCTCCTCTGCTCTCCATTTGCCGCCTCCCCTCCCGTAACCTCCCACTCAATTCCCAGTTGAAAACCTGCATTCACATACAGTCTGACTGTACTATAAAATTTATGGTCACCGTTCGACTTTTTTTTTTCTTTTCATTTGCCTTGGAAGATGTCACATGCTTCGTGCTATGCTTGTTGAAGTCCCACCTTAAGACCCGTGAGTTACCTCGACGAGCTTTCTCGCCCTGGTTCCTGAGGGTCGGGTAACGGTCATCGGTGCAGTCGCTACAGGCGCTGACAAATCGGGAACATCGGCAATATGCAAGTTGAAAGAGCCTTACAGCAATTTGCCCAGGTCTCATCTGGTGTGAGTTTAACTTCAGAAACATCTGCTCTGAGAATGAATAAATGGTGAGCTGCAGAGATGTGTGAGCTTATTCACCTTGCTCTCAAGAAAAGACGTTTGGGCCTCGTCCACTAATATTTGCACTAAAATGTTTTTACCCTGTGCAAAAAAAGTTTGTGCGAAGCATTACTGTTGGCAACATGAAACGTGCTATCTGCATACTGCCACAACTTTATTTTCCTATGTAAGGGAACATGTTTCTGTGTGGGGGATGAGAAAGAGGAGTCTGACAGAAGACACTAACACAGTGGGGTCTGAAGAGCAAACCAGTGTTTCCCATTAAAAATGAATAAAAACATAATTCTCCAGCATTACTATTATAGTCGCAAAAAAATCATCTCCAAGCGATGATGCCCAGGACTGATAGATGAGAGGAATATTGGTAAATGTTTACACAGTTCATCAGTTGGTGCCCATAGTCTGAATTTGATTGTACAATACGAATTAATTCGGTTACTGAAATATTGATGGGTCACTAGTTTGAAAACTTTACCATGAATACTTTGATGTGTGCGTACGGTCCGACGTCTGCGAGTTACTCAAACCTGTACTTGAGCTGGACTTGAGCACTGATGGGGTCTCCACACTCTGCGCTGACAGCAAGGTGAAAGGTTTCGGTCCTCTTCAGCTCAGGAGTCGTTGATTTCCAAGATATTTCATAACAGGACTGTTTTTTCACTTCATGCCCAGAGAAGGGTTACCCTGCAACTTCTGAACACTGAGCTCCTTCACACTGGATTTCATGTGACTGCATGAATTTCATGAGCTGCAGTGACCGTTTCAACCTCTTTAGCTTTTAAGCACCAACTAGGGAAGCTTCTCACAACCGATCTTTGTCTTATCTCTTAACAAAGATACAAAGAAAGCCAGCATTTAATTGATTCTGGGGAAAAACTAATCATCTGGTATAAATTGTGTAATACGATGTTATTCGCTATTTTCTGGGGGTCCTTTATGCTGCTTTGCAGCTAAAGTGCAGAGATCAGAAATGAGATGCAGCTATGGCCCCAGGATGAGTTTGAACTTTGAAGCCATGACTACTGAACTTTAGTAAGAGAACACTGGAAGCAACTTTAACAACATGAACATTGATTGAAAATCTGAAATGCAGGACTGCGTGTTTCTGGTAGCACCCCCAAAAAACGGCCTTGAAACATCATCACACAGTTTAAAGAATAAATCTGAAATGTCTGATCAAAAAATTTCTTCTGAATATTTCAGGTATCCAAAGCCGCCGCAGACCTGATGGCATACTGCGAGGCGCACATACGCGAGGACCCCCTCATCGTGCCCGTGCCCGCCTCCGAGAACCCCTTCCGGGAGAAGAAGTTCTTCTGCACCATCCTCTGATGAGCTGCTGGTAGAGCTGTGCAGGCATGGCGTTGCCTGGCTTCTCTGTCTTCACCACACCTGAAGCTACTGGCCATAGGCATTGAGCTGAGTTTTGCCAAGGCGGGGACACTCTGTTGTTGGTCAGCTCTGCCCCTGGTGGCTGAAGGTTTTGGGGGAGTCAGCTACCAAACTGGCAACCCAGTGGGCGTATAATGTCTTGTTAAATAGGTTTGTTATTGCTTTGTTATTAGAGAAACAGCCTTGCTTAGTGCTCAAAGAGATGAGAGATGTTTTGGTTTTTTCTTTTTCTGTGCTAGATTTGAACTTGCCTCAGGAAACAACTTTGCCCAGTGTTTGACTTTTTTTAAAAAAACATTTATTTCCCCTTTTTCTTTCTGAATAAAAATGTGTAGGTCTTTGTATAAACTCAATCATGACTTGTGTTAGTGGGTTTTTTTTTCGTTTTTTTTAAATGGCTCTCAATGCACAGATGTAACTATTAGTAGCACCACTAAAAATTCGACGACTTCCCTCAGCAGTGGTTTCAGTTTCAGCATCGACAATTAACCCACTCGCTTTAGCACAATCTGATTCAGATTAAAGCCCAGAAACGGAAACCGTATCTCACAGTGAATAATTTCCGCTGCACTCTCAGTAAGAATGAGGCGGCCGCACGTCGCGTTCTGCTGCAAAGAAATGAGTGGACTGTTTTTTGAAAGGTGCAGAGCTAATGTTTCAACAGCCAGATGAGTTCTTCGGGGTTATCACTGTGCAAACAAGCCCTTAAGTCAAGAATTATTTATGAATCTGCCACCTTCTGCCCACTCTAATGCATTCTAACTTTGCTTCTCGGTTTGATTTGCTCTTTTCTTTCGAATCTGAAAAAGCATCAGTTAATCCTGCAGCTCTCTGCAGGAATAGATATAAAATATCATTATTTTATTTTTTTGCAGGACATCTTGTTCCCTTCAGCAGTCTCTCTTAATTTCTGGGCATGTTTCCTGAGCCTGATTCTTTTCCTTCTTTTCTTCTTCCTTTTTGCCTGTCCTAGAGTGAATGGCGAGGCCTTTGACATTAATACCAAACTGGAGGCCTGCATGTTTCTCTGCTCCTTTTTGACAGCCTCCTCTGTTTCCGAGGGACCGTCAGTCTCTTCGAGTGTACAGTATGTTACGGTGCCAACTTCTGTGGGAGCGGTGTGATCTTCACACTGTGCTTCCCGGAGCCTTTTCTTTTTCTGTTCTGGGTTTTTTCTCTTTTGGAAGAAAAAAAGCACACTGTCGAAACATTTCCTTTACATGGTAGTTGAATAGCATTTGCTGATTTTTATGATGACTTATTCTGATCGTTATTAATATTGTTATCAGTAGTATTAACGAATATCTGTTGCACAGCACTGACAGCTACATGACGTGCAGTGCTCCTAAGCCTGTATGATACGTAGAGAAAAAGAACGTTTATAAATCATGCAATTATTGATACTATCGTGAGTATTTTTTAAAAACAGCGCTGAGGGTCGTTTACATAATGGGGTCCCTTTTTTCTTCTTTTCTTTCTTTTATTTGGAGGTTCAGGCTTTTTGCATCAAGGTTTCTATCATCGAAGGGGAGGGTGAGTGGGGACTTCCTTTTTGGTACTTGAATAGCCATTGCATTAGGAATCAGTCTCTGATACTGGACCGTAACAAACGCAGACTCAATAGTCTTCAGGATAATTATCGACTTTATTTCCTATCTGAAAACCTGAGCTGACCTCAGGACACTCTCGCTGACCTCATCTCAAGGATGGTGCCAAAATCTGAAAAGAAATACGACGGCTAGAGATGAATATTGCATGGATTTATTTCTATTTATAACAGAACTATTATGATATGAAATATTGCCTGTTCATTGACTTTTCTGGGTGCTACTCTGCACATAATAATCTCCCTGGAGTCCGGATATGTCAACAACGTGCAGCTGTATTCATGAATGGTATTATTGTTTTGGGGGGGGGGGGAATAAATAGCATTTACATAGCAGACTTTGTAAAAATCCTTTGACGGATCAAATGAATTAAAAGAAAACGGCAACCCACAGTGTGCTGTGTCTTCAGTATTTTTCTCTCTTTCTGGCATCTGTCTGATCACACCGACAACATGCTGCAAATCGTTCTGGGTCTCGCAGAGGAACATCGTGTTTCGGTGTGTATTGGAGACCTCCTGTGGCTGAGCTGAACCATGGGCCATCTGGATGCACTCTTGTGTTTTTTTTAAAAAAAAGAAAAGGATTACGATTCAGTTCAGCCTTGGCCAGTTTGCCTTCTATTCTGCAAATCTAAAGCGGGAGGGCATTACATGTGCTGGGTGACAGCACAGTTTGCACGAAGAACGGCCTCGATTTTTATGATTCGAGGTATCCGCGGCTGACATCAGCATTCACGTTGTCTGCTGTTGCTCCTTCATGTCTCCATCCATGCATCCATTTACATCCTCACTGGGGGAATAGGCCAAAATTACAACTTTCCACCTAATTTAGTTGATAGTGGTTATTTTATTTTTAGCCACTTTTCACTGCACTTCATGGTCTGATGATCGGGTCAGAGGCAGAATTGGTCTTTTTTTTTTTTGGACAAACAAGGAAATCAACTCTTGCGTGTTGATATTATGAGAGACAGCAGTTATGATTTAATGCACAGCACTGACAGTTTTGATGAATGACACTGAGAAGGTGAATACTGGTATCTCTTATTGATTTTTTTTTTTTTTTTTTCTTCGCCCGGTTGATCCCAAAGGGCTAGGATGTAATTAAGAAGTAGTCAGTGTTATAGTTTTTCTTTTCTTTCTGTTTTTTTTTTAAGGCTTGGGATCAGCTGTGCTGTGGATTATCTACATTTATTTCACATTTAAACCCCAGTGAGAGGCAAAGTTTCTCAGTCAGCATCTTACAGTGAATGATGGGCTCCTCCATGAATACGCTTCTGGTTTCTAAAGTTGAAACGCTTTTGTTTTTCCACAATCTGAATAATCTTGATCTCTGTCAATCTACACCTTAAATCTCTTGGCAATTATATTGCTTAAATTTAGTTGTTGGTCATGGCTACATCAAAGTTAAGAAAAATCCTTTTGCTTGTGGAAACGATATGCGCTATTGAGAAGACAAATGGTGTACCCAAAAAAACCCCCCCTAAAATTAGGTCCCTGCATCATTGCAGGCACATTGTTCCCATGTGGGACCTGACTGGATAAAAAGAAACTTTTATAGATGTGGAGGGAAAGTACAGTGATTCCTGAGTGGGAAAAGATGAGAAACACAAGTTGGAATAGTATAAATAGAGTATGAACTCCACATATAAATAAGTGAAATGTGAGAGACAAACAGCAGACTCTGATAGACGAGGGCTGGAGAAGCCACAGCATTGCGGGATGTTTGGATGGGTTTCAAGGACCCCTGAACATGCTATGAATAGCCTTTTCCTTTCAAATGAATAATGTGTTGCGGGGAGAGAACTAAATCATCCTAATGAGTAGATCTATGAATAAGAGTCCAAAAAGAATTATATAATGCACAGGAAAGTAATTATCCCTGGGGCAGAGGGTTATCTAATATTGGATATCTGCACTGGAGCAATTTTCCAAATTGAGCAGTGAGGCCCCCAAAGTCTACCAGAATAGTAATAATTCCTGATAAGATTATTCATCTACAGGCACAGCATGGTGTTCTGCAGCAGCTTCTCAATGAATTCTGCTCAGGGCACTGACATGCAGCACATTGCAGTGTTTCCCCGTCACATTATTTTTTCACTCCGAGGGGCAGTAAGGTCTCTGAAATGGCACTTGTGAAATGCTGGAATTCCATTAAAATCAATACAAATAAAATGTTTACAAGCACTATAGAGGGCTTGTTTGTTTTTTTTTCTTCAGTGGGGTGATCCATTCCTCCTCCTCCGGGAAA
Source organism: Maylandia zebra (assembly GCF_041146795.1). Classification (NCBI taxonomy): domain Eukaryota; kingdom Metazoa; phylum Chordata; class Actinopteri; order Cichliformes; family Cichlidae; genus Maylandia; species Maylandia zebra. The sequence continues at coordinate 24,376,656 of NC_135179.1, read as the reverse complement.
ACACTGGTGCTCTCCGAGTCAAAAGAAATCCTCCTCAAGCGTTCGTCTCCATGCACAAAAGATTCCATTTAAATGATTTATGTGCAGCACAGGGGAACAGCTTTTGATAAAGTTGCGCTCTTAATGCTAGAACACATCACCTGGGTTTAGAGAGGATGAAATGATTCATATGTTACTTTTTGTCTTTGCTTACAGTGTTTTCCTCACTTTACTGTGTGGAGTAAAGGAAAACAAACCTACCAAACTGACATGTCTTTATGTGATAATCATGGGATGGGACGCACCTTTAGTGTTTTAGCGTTTCATTTGTTTTAGGGACATGGGATAAAATATTTAGTGAACATACTTAAATTAACATACTCTTGACTTTAATATGATTTGAGTGGAAAATAAAACAGCACGAGGCTGATTTATTTTTAATGGAGACACATTAAATGCTAGAAAGTGTTGCCTGCTGTTGTCAACACATTTATCTTTGTACACAGTATGATGGAGGAAAGGGAACCGGACCACTGTATCACATAAAAACTTTTTTTTTTTTTTGGCCCTAAATATCCAGTATTTGTCACTCTAATTTGCATCTTTTTTTCCATGCTAGTCTAGCTAAGTAAATGTACTAGATACATGTACTTTATAGTTTTATTTCACTAGCTAGAGTTTTAAAAAGTAATGTAATACTTAATATTTTTTAAATACTATTACTATTAATCCTACAAATAATAATATTGATAATAATGAAGCTATGTCAAAAGAATAAAAGTAATTTTATTAAGCTGAGAAAGGACCAGAACATACATTTGTATGATTTATTATTTTTATTATTAACCTAGAGAACTGCTATATCAAGTTTAAGGCTCGTTCGATTGGCTACAGGGTTGAACTTCACCTCCCAGAGTGCACCGCGGTAGGGCTCCTCGTCTCCCATTGGTCTCGCTCATCGAGCAGCGGAGGCAGACATGAGGCAGTGGTGAAAGCCCGGCGGAGAGCTGCGGAGCTGAAATGAAGCGCACACACGGAGCAGCTCACACCGCGCAGCACCGTGCGGCTCGAGGAAGGTAGGCAGGCTCCGCGCCGCTAAAGCTGAAGGCTGCTCCGGCTGAATGAAGGGCTCCGTCCATGCGGAGGCTAGCGCTCTTTCTGCTTCCCTGTGCTGTCGCCGTCCTGGTGCACTTGTGGTTGGCACAACGACCCTCCTCCGCCCCGCTGGACAACAACACATACTCGGGTACTTTTTTAGCCACTACCCCGGGCTTTTACCTCCTCAGCTTCGCAACTTTTTTTCCTTTCGAGCGGCTGGTTAACTTTGCCTTTACCGCCCCGGTGTGGTAGTTTGCTAGTTAGTGTGTGTGTGTGGACAGGTAGTTAACGGCAGTGACTGTAATGAGTGTTTTCTAATGTGTGTTTTACGGAGGAAAAAGAGGTGAATGTAACATTTGAATAGTGCGGGGCGTTGCTGGGATAGTCCCTCGCCGTGTTACAGTGCAACTACTGTGCTCCGTGGCTGCTTGAAGCGGGTTATCACTCATTATCAGCCCTCACGCTGGCTGTGTGAAGCGGCTTCACCATCAGATCAGTGTAGACTAACTACCTTTTAATGCACGAGGACATTAATCTTCACGGGGTGCATCGCAGTAAGTCACCGCAAACTGAGTATGAGAGGAAAACAGGTCTGGTTAGATTTCTTTTTTTTATCCATATGTTACATCTGCCCTTACATTTTGAGTACTCTGCTGTTGTGTGAGGTCATCTTCAGTGAAATGTCTGTCTCCAATGCAGATGAGCCATTACCTTTCTATGAAGTTTTGGTGGGGGTGCTGTCAGCAAGACATCATTATGAACTGCGACAGGCGATAAGAGAGACCTGGCTGGGATACCTCAGACACCACCCCCACTTCCAGCACAGGTCAGCAGGCTGGACCTTCAACTTCACAGCTTTTCTGTTTGTTTTGATTTGTCTTGCCTTTCTTTTTCTCACCATGTCAAATTCATATAGTAGAGAGAAAGGGAGGGGGGGTGAAGCCAGCAGCAGCTGGCAGCAAATAACTGACAGCCCCATCAAGCCTTTTATCTTTACCTGACCAGCGGCCAATATTGTTCTCTTTCATTCTTCCTCTTTGTCCATTTCCTTCTCATTGAGCGATCCGAGCACAGATAAGGTGTGATGGCCTTTAAGCAACCCCCCGGTAACCATGGCAACGCAGGGTGGATAGATGGACAAGCTTTAGAAATCTTGTAGCTGAATATTGCACAAACGGGGGGATATGTCACAGTGTTTGTGGTGTTGTTACATATTTTTTTGTTGTTTTCTCTCATCCAGAGTGGGGGTGAAGTTTATCGTGGGGGAACATGGGTGTCCTATACCAGAGGATGACCGAGAAGATCCTTACTCCTGCTCCCTCCTGAACTTCACCGAGCCAGGTAAAAGAGGGGGAAAATAGAAAAGCAAAAGAGGGGAGAGGCATCTGACTGCAGCTCTAATTCTCTCGGCAATCTGTTGCTTGCGTGCGCGGTCGTCAAAGGGGAGCGGAGGCAGGATAACAGCAGAGGAGTCGAGAGAATGAGAAGAATGGCTGTTGAGAAAAAGAGTGAAACACCTTTTTATTCATGTGTTCCCACAGCTCAAGGACAACTTTCTCTTCCTTTTGTATATCTAAGGCCAAAGCAGAAATGCTCACTGCTGCAGGGCTGAGGGAAGAGGAGGTGGGGTAACTAGAACTGCTTAACACTTAGAAAAGTAGAGCTGCACAAAGAGCAGACACTATATGAAATAATTTAACTCCCTCGCAGTCAGTTTTGAACATTGGCAGTAATTGTTAACGTCTGTCGCCTTCGCCGAGCCCGTCCACTTGAGCCGGCTTTCTCCACTTTTACTGGCGTTAAGCTGCCTTCATGGAAACATAATTACAGCTCATCAGAATGGGCTTTTCACACAGTGGCCTTTGGGGTCATGGCAATGCGTTACATATATATTTATTTCTTTCTTTTTTTGTTCCCCAGCCCTTTCTCTTGCCCTCCACTGCGTTAATGGCTGTTGGTTGTTGACGTGATTTGCTTCAGAATGGCAGGCAGGCTTTGGGTGCGCGTGATGCTCCGTGTGATTGGAAGAGAAAGAGGCAGTGGCAGCTTTTTAAGCACAGTCGGGGTACCTGACGCAGGATTCAGGTCAAAGCGCGCGTTAAGTGGACAATTAATTGTGGCACTGAAATGTGTTTGTTTGCTCTGCATTCATCACAGCGATTTTTTTTATTTTTTTTTGGACTACAATAAGGTGAATGCTAATTAGCTTCTCAGAGCAGTAATCCTGCTGCCGGCAGAAGGTGTGTGTGTGTGTGTGTGTGTGTGTGTGTGTGTGTGTGTGTGTGTGTGTGTGTGTGTGTGTGCGCGCTTTGAATCCAGGCGAAATAGTGAGATATTTAATGATGTTTGAAGGTTTTGAGATTTCAAAGCTGATATAAACACTACAGCATGAGATGAATGGACTGATTGACATGTAATTAAAGATTTTTGTCTTTGCCTTTGAATTCTGAACTATTACAGAAAACAAGCACTTTAAAGACACTGAGTTCTTTTTTTTGTGTGTGTTATTTATTTATGTACTTATTCTTTTTTTTAGACTGAATGTTCATCCACTAGCCAGTAATAAAAATAATGGTTTGATTTATGATCTATTTAATGAGCCATGCCCAATGCAGCCTATAGTTGGTGCTTGATATTGAAGTAATTGCCCATAAACACCCTTAGCGACAGAAATGTAATGATAAAAATGTATGATAGTTTGATAATCACATTTTTGTCATGTTTCCGGGGAATAAAGCATCGATCAAAATGATTTGTCTATTGTCTCTTAGTGGTAGCACAATCCTGCGGCTCAGTCCCATTCAGCTAACGTGAGAAGCGTTTGGCGTGATAAAACCTCTGCTCCTCTTCGCCTCTAATTGTCTTTATTTTGGAAGGAGCTGTAGAAGTTGTGTAGACTGCACATAAAGTGAAAGTGGGGCGGGGGTGGGGGGGGGGCTTCGCAGCTTCGCTTTAACAGCCTCGATCTTTTCATTGATCTCTCGGGTAATAAACTGCTCTTTTGTAATTAAGAGAGCACGCTCACAAGCAGGGGCTCGCTTTGAAGACAGCCGTCCTGAAGAAGCGGCTCCTCAAAGTGCTGATGGTGTAGCTTTCCCAGAGTCCGCCGCTTTTTCCGAATGCTTTCTCTCGTCTCTTCATCACTAGGAGAAAAAAAGAAAGATAGTCAGCATGTTGGGATTGTAATAAATTTCATGTGTGCTTGTGCAGTGACTCGCTGCCCTCTCTGTGTCCCAGCGGCAGGCCGGGACGGAGAGATGGAGATTGTGACGGTGTCTGATCCCTCGCTGCTCGCCCCCTCCGACGTGTCTGCCATCGCCCTGGACTTCAAGGTGCTCCACCCGGTGGTGATAACCCGGCTAGGGGTGTTTCCCAGCGGGACCCGAGCCGAGCTTCAGAGCAACGTGACGGTGAAGCTTCTCCAGCTGGACCAGGAGGTAACGTGGCTTTGGCCTGTGAGCATAATGCATCGCGTATGCTGCGTTTCTGTGGAGCTCGGTAGAAACGCAGCCCGAGGGCAGCTGGAGGACTCTGTGCTGCTGCTGTTTGTTGAACAAACTTCAGCTCATTTTAGAGTCCTGCTGTTGACAGAGCAGTGTGTGGCTGTGTTCAGTATGGAGGACGGCATCTCTGTGAATTCTTTATGGATAAAAAGTTTGAATATTTCTTTTTTTGCACTTTCTTCTTCAGGAGGCTGTGGTTACTGCTCGCTTCAGCTCCATTAGCACGGGGACCTTGGTGAACTGGATGTGGTACAAACCAGTGGAGCAGTTCATCCTGCCGAAGGTCAGTTTGTCGCTGATCCTCTGAGCTGTAGCCACGACTAAAGAAAAATGGAGTAAAAGTCCTCCAGTCGGGAATATAAGTCTTCAGAAGCTGTTTTAGTTTATTCTATTTTTTTTAAGTACTAGAAAGCTACTTTCAGCTGCTCTTATTCACAACGGGTCACTACAGCAGGTAGCTCTGCATATTTGATTTGACAGATTTGTTTTAATTTATTTTTTAACCTGGATTTTCTTGATGCAGCCACAAAGGGATTTGTGTCTCCTCCTGGAATCAAACTAGGGATCTTTGGGTTGTTTTCATTAGCTCTGCTTGGGTTGATAACTGTGGAGGAGACGAAAAGAGAAAAACACACGAGACTTATGGAAGTTCAGGAGTTTATAAATTTATTTAACAGAAGGGATTTATCATTAATGTGAATGGGTGCCACATGCAGATTTAAAGAGGTTAACCCTCCAAATCAGAGGAGGACACATGAAGGCATTCATGTGTATGAGCTCACTCACTGAGGATGATGTTAAATAGAATAAGTATCTGTTTGGAGAGCCAAATTTTGGAGAGCCTCGCTTCATTTTGTCCTCTTATATTTATATAACGGTGACCTCGCGCTGAATTTGATGTTTACCTTTGAATAAGTAAACATCCCCAACCTGAACTGATGCAGAAAAGCAACACATCAGTGCATAAAAAAGTGTTTGATGCTCACGATGTCCTGGCTTTAACACGCACCGCCAAGCGAAAGCCGTCCCCGTGTCTGCACGTACGCCTGGCGGTGATGTCAGGGGTACAAGAGTACACCGGTACATCGCTGCAGCAGAGGCTAGGTTCAGGGGATGTTAAATTAATCTTTCATTAACATTGTAGCGAAGCATAATGTAATCCACTCTAAAGTTTCCAAGTCTGCAGTGTCCTTGATGGTAGCTAATTACATCATTCAGATGAGATGGCGTTGGACAGCACACCCATAACATCTGTCTTTATTCCAGGGGTTTGAGGGGACGCTCGTCTGGGAGAGTCTCGACCCTGCCGCACTGACCACAGTCAACTCCTCCTCCGTGCAGCTCAGTGATGGAGGAGGCGTCCTAAAGATCTCTTCTGTATGTGTTCGCACACAGTATCTAGAAGGAGATATATGAATAACGCATTCTCATTCCTCTTTCAAGTTTCCAATAACTTAAAACTTTTTTTTTTTGCTCTTTTTCTTGGAGTTGCAGATTGTAGAGGGGATATTGCCTCATAGAAGTGCTCTTGGATTTCCTGGTTTGGCTGGAGGCTTCACATTTACTATCTATGGTTAGTCCTGCAGCAGAATAAACTTTGCACTTTTTTTATATGATAATTGTGTGATCAAAGCCACATTTTTAAAAACAGACCAGATGTAAGAGCTCGAAAAACACCGCTCACCGTGCTGCAGGCTTTTTGTATATGTTCCAAATAGAAAATAGCATTTTCATAGCCTCAACACCCGGCTGTTCCAGTATTGATTTTACCTACACGTGTTTGCATTTTGAATCTTAAGAGCAGATTTGGTGTAAATCTGTGCAAAACAAAATTAAATCCATCATTCAGCATCTCTGAAGAACCGAACTAATGGTCCATTGTGCCAAACGTTATCATTTTTTCATATTGTTTTACTCGATGGTAATTAAAGTTATTATACCTCAAGCGCCTTAGGTTATTAAAAAATTTGGGCTGAATAAATATAATATTTGCACAAAAACTATTACAACTTTTTCTCTGATTACCCCGAATGTTTTCCTCACTCTGCGTCAGATGGAGACGGTCTGTCAGAGCTCCTGCGGGGCCGCCCAGCCAGGATGGAGCGTCATGCCTCCAGGCTGAGGGAGGAGGATGCCACTTTGCAGGAGGAAAGCCTCAGGCATGGCGACATGGTGTTCGTAGATGTGGTAGACACCTACAGGAACGTGCCTTCCAAACTGCTTCAGTTCTATAAATGGTATGCCAAGTGCTAATGACTCGATTCTCTGTCTCCAAATTGCCTGGGCCCTCTGAGGAAATCAGCAACCTGAAATGAAAGTGTGCCGACGCCTCAAAATGTCTCACTGTTAAAATCACGACTGCAGTCGCTCAGTCAAGAAGTAGAGTTCTGAGTCATCAGATAAAGCAAAATACACAGAGTGGTCTTAAGCTGTGATGTGATAAGTGTTATACTTATTTGCAGACCTCCTGCCCTTCATGCTCGCTGGTATTTGAAAGTAAATCCACTCTGGGATATTGTATAAAATCAGAGGGTGGGCTTTAATTAAGGCTGCATATTCCCTCTCCGGCAGGTCTGTGGGAAACGCTGACTTTAATCTACTGCTGAAGACGGATGATGATTGTTACATCGACGTGGACTCTGTATTAATGAAGATTGACCACAAGGGTCTCAAACGCAGCAATTTCTGGTGGGGGAAGTAAGTACAGTTCGGCGTCCGGTACTGTTGACAGCGTATACTTTGTGTCCACTTGTGCTTACAGTTTAACTTCAGTGCGCTGTCAGCTGAGTTTTGGAGCGAAGAAACGGGAACGCTGTGCACGGTTAAAAAGCTGATAGGTCACCTGAAATGGAGACTGTATTTGATGATGATGTCTCTGCCATCCTGACCCAGTTTCAGGCAGAGCTGGGCAGTGGATCGCATTGGGAAGTGGCAGGAGCTGGAGTACGCGAGTCCAGCCTACCCGGCGTTTGCCTGCGGCTCTGGCTATGTGGTCTCTCGTGACCTGGTCCAGTGGCTTGCCAACAATGCAGAGAAACTGAGGGCCTACCAGGTAGAGTACGAATGCTAAATAAGAGCGTCCGACGTTCATGATCATAACGTGAGCAGCCCATCCTGGATGTCTCGTTGCAGGGAGAGGATGTGAGCATGGGGATATGGATGGCAGCTGTTGGGCCTCAGAAATATCAGGTGAGAAGCTGAATGGTATGAACTGCCAGCTTTAGTAAAACATAAATGATTTGTTTTGCTTTATTATCAGTCTAACACTGGCATAAAATACAACTTAGCCCAGTGCTTTCACTTTCCCTTATCAACGTCAGACTGATAAAGGTCAGCGTCTGGCATTAAGAAATGTTAGAAAGGTACAGATATGAATGTGTTTAATGTGTACATTTTTCTTAGAATATAAATGGCAGCTGAATTCAAGCTGTAAATATAAATGGTACTTAAATTTACAGCAATATTGATAAGATACTGTGTATTAACACATTGTTTTGTTTTTTTATATGACTTAGAGCTGTTAAACAATGTCAGACAAAGAGAAAAACAAATAATAATAATGGATTGGATTTATATAGCGCTTTTCAAGGCACCCAAAGCGCTTTACAATGCCACTATTCATTCACTCTCACATTCACACACTGGTGGAGGCAAGCTACATACTGCGTAACAAAAAGAAAACTGCACTCTTGGTCCTCTGAGCTTCATTAGCCAAACTTTAGCATCTCACTAATAGGCTCTGCAAGCAAAAGACACAACGTGAAATAAAAATGTGAACTGAAATGATAAAACCCCCTCTCACCCTTGAGTTTTTTAGTCTGCTAAGCACGTACAATTTGATTTCTGTGGAGAAAAAAAGTGCAGCAAACAGGCATGAACATTTATGATTGTTTTTCTCTTACCAGTAATTCAATATGCGGTTTGCTTTACAGCTTAACATTTTTATTACGAGCATGCGGCAAAAAAGCTTTGCTAGTGGAGTCGCAGTTTAAAGGCGTAATTGTGTTAACTGGTTTAATGTTTGTAACCTGAAGCATATCAAAATAAAATACTGCCAATTTAACCCGAGAGAAATGTGACCCAGCGTCCGCCTCATAATTAAATAAATTTTATTCCCCTTCCTGTTGCCAGGATCCCGGCTGGCTGTGCGAGAAGGAGTGCTACCTGGACATGCTGTCGTCCCCCCAGCACACGGCCAAGGAGCTGCATGTTCTGTGGGATAGGAAAAGAGCCTGTGGAGACCCCTGTGGATGCCCCTGGGACCACTGAATGTGGTTCACACTACACTCACTACGTGACACTGTGGGTAAAATGCACTCGACACTAGCTGTCAGGTCATTTTCTGTAATATTTTTTTCTTAAAACACTAAACTGCGCCATTGTCAGTTACTAGAATTATGATTATTATATTATAAAAAAAAAACACTTAGATTTGGAAATGTGGGACACTCTGTAGGGAAAATAATGTCAAACTTTGCAGGTTCGTAATATTAACAACATAAACCATTTGCAGCTTAAAGAAAAAAAGACCTCACCTTTAGCTGTAGCATCCTGCCGGTATTTGTATCATGAAGTCGGTTATTAAATTTGAAAATGTCAAAATGTGGGAAGACTGCAGATGAAAAGATGCTTTATTAATGTAACTGTCAGGGATGGTACAAGAACCATGTGCAATACCAGCGTGTGAAGGTCATCATGTTCAGGGTGATTGCTGTGAGACTGAGTACTTTATTCTAATTGTTGGTACTCTGGAGACAGAGCTGAACCTTTTTTTGGTTTAATGCAGATATTTGATGGCGTTTTAACGATGATTCCTCTGCATTGCTATGTTTTGTAAATTTATTGTCTGAAGCTTTTCATCTTCTTTACTGTTTGTAGGTTTATGATGGGCTTTCTCACAGACGCACACACAGTTTGTACTGTAATTGTTATTGTGCAGATAGTGATGTGGCCTTACTGTATTTGTTAGGCGTCATACTGTACCTATGTTAACACTTGTGATATTAACAGATTTTTTTGGGGAACTTGACAAAGCAGTTGGAGCGACTGTGGAATAGACTCACTCGTTTAACACGGTTTTATGAAAGCCTCCTCAAAGGTAATAAAGAACATTTAAGAGAGATTAATGGCTCACTTGTTGTTTATTTTGGGAACGATGAACGCAGTAAACTTGGGGGCGCTGCTGATGCTGCTGTGCTCAGTCCACACTGGATACGGACCACACAGGTCCTTTTTTTCCCCACTTAAAAAGGAACAGGAATCCTATTCTTCTCCTAAGAGAGTAACAGCGCTGGAGTTTTGAAGCAGAGGATGTGTTGGCACCAAACTGATCAGTGTTTTCATGTAATCGATAAGACCAAGGCTTCTTTGGACACATGCTTCTTTTAGGGGGATCTGTTTGTTTAGCCATGTGATTGATGCTGAGTCCCCACAATTAGATTTCCTCCCTGTATATTTTCTTTTTTTTTTAAATTAATTTATTTTTTGGGGTAAATAATGAAAGATGATGCTGAATGTTTTATTAATGGAGGACAGTTTGAGTCGTTTGTTTTATTTAGGCCCGTCCCACCTGCCAAGAAATCTGTTCCTGCACTTAACTTGACATTCGAGCAGGCATTCCTCTTCTTCTCCTAACCACCCTCCTCCTCCTCCCTCCCATCGTATCCTTTCGCCTCCTCTCTTTCACTGAGCAGCATGATAACAAAGTCATATCCGCATCTGTTCCACTCTCCAGCATAGATAAGCGCGGCGTTTTCCGCCCCATCAGCCTTTCTCGCTGATTCACATCGAAGCCCTTCATTGTGAACTGGGAGAAGCGTGGAAATGACACACTGACGGGAGGGGAAAAAAAGGTCACTTCTGCTTTCCGTGCCGATGATTCTTTAGGGGAAGAAGTTATTAAATTTGTCTAAACTTTGATGAGCGCTGGAGGGATACTCATGCAAAATGTTTAAATTATTAGCTCTAGAGATATTCTTCATCTCCTCTGAATCCTTTTATTCGAGTCCTGTCCTCACCAGAATCTGTCATCGTGTGAAACAAATTGTTCCGTGTTTACTGTCAGATTGCAGTTATGTATTACACTTTAAATCTCCTCAGGCTTTTCTATTATTATAATAATTTAACAGCTCGGCCGTATTTCCTGAGTGTTTTCTTCCGTTACGTTTGCCACTGTTAGTTTTCAGAATAACGTGTAATTATGAACTTCCTCATATTTGGAGGGAAGATGAGCTCCTGTTTGGGCTTAAGCAAGAGATAGAAGGTACAAAGTGATGTCGTCTAGGGGGAACACTACTTAAGAATTCCTTGTTTTTCCGAGCGATCAATACTTGTGAACATATACGCTCTCAAGGCTGGACGCTTAAAGGCTAAAGAAGCCAAAGTGTAAAAGTGCCACAGCAGTAAAACGAGCGGAACGAAAAGATCTCAGCTCATCTAACTGACCCAGAATCTGTGATTCATTCATACGTTTGATATTAATAGACCCCACACGTTCTGAATTGTTCTATGCCCTCAAGCGTGTATGTAATCTTTTCTAAGTGACGACAAGAGTACAATTCCCTGAACTACTGACTTCTTTCACTCTATTAATATTTTGCCATGAAAGTGCAATCATCCGTTTAGACTGTGACAAGCGCTGCTCAGAGAAAATAGAAGGAAGTTGGGCGCTGGAGTTAATTGTATTTATAAAATCCTTTTCATCGTTAGTCTCACCTCTTCCAAAAACTCATCTTCTCGTGGTGCAGAGTGAATACGAGAATGTGTTGACATTACAAATCTGAGTCTCATTTTCGGGATGGGTTTGGCAGACACTTAATTTTTGCTTGAGCAATTTAAAGATTTCTTTTTTTCCCCTCTGAGGAAACCCACACAGGCCAGTCTGAGTTTATACCTACAATTTCACACAGTTACAGAATTGTTACAATATTTTTCCTTGCAGCTGAAGTTTTTATGTTGCTTTGGGTATATTTGGACTCTTGATACTGATGCTTCAGCAGGTCAGAATTTTAATGTTGGTTCATTATTTTTGGCTATTTCAACTCTTGACCTGCTACTTTCAGTCATTTCATTGATTACTTTTATCCAAACTAACTGCTGATTATTTTCCTTTTAATGTATCTGCCTATTTTAATTTATTTCAGCTATACATGTTTCTATTATCTACAGTCTCCATGTACATCATTGGAGCTTTACGAGTACAAAGCTGCACCCTGCTTTCAGAATTGCTTTAATTCTTCATGGCAGATCCAGCTAGGTTCTGGAAACATTCTAATAAATGTTGGTCCATATCGACTTTATAACATCACCCATTTGCTGCATATTTGACAGCTTCACCTGTCCTGTTCCACCACATCCCAGAGGTGCTCTATTGGATTGAGATCTTATTACTCTGGAGGCCATCTGAAACCAGTCTGAGAATATTTGTGACATGGAGTGATCCATGATGAAAGCAGCCATCAGAAGATGGGTGCACTGTGCTCATAAAGGGTTGGGCATGGTCAGCAACAGCAGTAGTTTGTGGAGTATCACCTGCAAAAGCAGAAATATTGAGGTGTAACATTAGCATTTAAATGCTACATTTGGTGACACCATGAGTGCAGTGGGTATCTGGGTTGATCTCATCATCAGCAAATGTGTTTTAATTTGAAAAAGATTTTACTCCAAACTGTGAGGCCATGAACAAAAGGCAAAAATAAAAGATGTTGATATGGAATTTGAAATGGTAAGTAATTACAATTCATTCCAACATTAATCCCCGGTGACAGTAATAACCAGTGCCTTTTGTTTTTCACACCTTGGCTCGTGTGATTACTCACATCACATGATCAGTGGGTCTGTGGGTTCAATATTCATGACCCTTCAACATTTGCTATTGGAGTTAAAGGAGCCCGTTGGATAAAACAAACTTCAAGAAGTCCAGTTGTCTCTTTTTTTTTTTTTTTTTTTTTTTTTAAAAGCTCTTTAGACCACCTTGACCTGGATGACTGAGAACCTGCAAGTACAGCTAATTACACTTTGTCACATCCAAAATAACAAAATGACCCTTTAAGCAGACAGATTTGGAATCATGTAGCAGTGTATCTGATTTTACCTACATTAGAGACTATATTAAAACCTACCTGTTTTAAACTGAACTCGCCTGGATTCAGATGAGGCACAGCTGTCTCAGATCTCAGGAGCTTACACTGTGCTGAGAGCCATGCATCTGCATACTTATTTACACATTTCTGTCAATCAGCCTCCTCTTCTCTTCCCCCTCCTCCTCTTCCTCCTCTCTGTGCACTAAAACGAGGGGGAAATCATTTATTCATGACACCCGGCATTCCAAAACCAGCATTTCTGCCCGACTCTGATTCGCAGGAATGAGGAGATATTATTAGCTGCACAACTATGTCCTAATGGGGCAACGGTTTCATTCCCAATTTGAAACCGCGCTCACGTCTCTCTCTGATTTCCATGGCTTCTACAGCGTCTCAGCCTGGCGAGGTTATGACTGCCCCCCCACCTTTTTTTTTTCTCTTCTTTTTCCAAACATTTGCAGAGCGCAGCTGTGAGACGTGTGTGACACATCGGGTGGAGGGCGTCGTCCAGCTAATCCATTACATTGATAAAGCCGTGGAAATGCCGAGTGAATTGCGAGTTTCGTAAGCCCACTTGACCCCTGCTGCAGTAACGCGGCAGATTTACCGTGATAGTGTTTGTGAGAGATAATTAGTAGAGCCATTACTGAACCATTACTGACAGTCATTCTGTCTTAAGAGGATCGTGAATTAGCTCATTGGTCTGATGATGATGAGATTCTTGGAAACCACTCAGTCATTTAATGTAACCTGATGTGACGCCATGTGTGCAAGAAATGCCACGATGTCAGCTCAGTGAATAGTTTCTCCCAGAGGTGGGACCAAGTCATTGTTTTGCAAGTCTCAAGTAAGTCTCAAGTCTTTATCCTCAAGTCTCAAGTCAAGTCTCAAGTAATGTCAGGCAAGTCAGAGTCGAGTCTCAAGTCACTGGTGTAAAAGTCCGAGTAAAGTCACAAGTCTGAAATTTTGAATTTCAAGTCCTTTCGAGTCTTTAAAAAAAACCCCCGAAAAAAAGCATGTTGCAGTTATGCTAAATGTAAATATTAGACCATCCATCCATCCATTTTCATCCGCTTTGTCCGGGGCCGGGTCGCGGGGGCAGCAGCCTAAGCAAAGAGGCCCAGACCTCCCTCTCCCCAGCCACCTCCTCCAGCTTATCCGGGGGAATACCAAGGCGTTCCCAGGCCAGCCGAGAGATATAATCTCTCCAGCGTGTCCTGGGTCTGCCCCGGGGCCTCCTCCCGGTGGGACATGCCTGGAACACCTCACCCAGGAGGCGCCCAGGGGGCATCCTTGTCAGATGCCCGAACCACCTCAGCTGGCTCCTTTCGATGTGGAGCAGCAGCTGCTCTACTCTGAGCCCCTCCCGGATGGCCGAACCTCTCACCCTATCTCTAAGACCATGTAATTTTTAAATCTGTGTTTTTCTCAACACATGACAAAATAGTGAACTTAGAAAATATACACAAATTGTGAAATTGTGTTACACACTGAAGGACGACAGGGTTCATTCAGGTGCACATGAAGATTTATTGCGCTGAAACACAGCAAAACAATTCAGTGTTACTGGCGGCTTCTATTGTAATAACTGGCCTGCGTTACTTTTGTGTCATACGTGTAATGGCCATGTATTAATCAGCCCTTAACACACAGAAAATGACCGGTAACAATAGACAACATAACATGTACTGGCTGGTCTATTTCCTATAACTTTAACTGAAACCAGCTAATAGTTTCCTTTCACCTTACTGATGGGACAACACGGTTACAGAGATTAATGCAGGAGGCTAACATGACTTAGCTAACGCACAAATGTTACTAGCCTTACCCACAGATAACGTGAAACAACTCCCTTATTCGCTCACATTAAACACCATATAAACAAGAATTACACTCCAAACATGTTAAATAAGCATCAACTTTACATAAATGTATGTAGTTCTCGTATATTGCTCTCACCTGAAACACAGCAAAACAATTCAGTGTTACTGGCGGCTTCCATTGTAATAACTGGCCTGCGTTACTTTTGTGAAGGATTATTTTGCCAGTTACCCGTTTGGCTGAGCCGCCACTGCCACCTACTGGCGAAACTAAATATCGCCCTAACATCACATCAGGTGGGAGCAAATGAGCTTTTCGCTCTGTGTTATGATGCAAACTATTGTCACAACAAATAGCAAAAAATGATGATGGGGGGTGGGCACGAACACATAAGGAACACATCTGAGACTTGTTCTTAATGCTCAAAATACTCAGGGCGCCACAATTGCACCTCTTTAAAATGCAGCTCAATTAAACCTAGCTCCAAGGATAATTTTCACCGACGGTTCTGAGATAAGCTGCATGTTATTCTTGGATGCGGTTGTAGGACTGGCTTTAAAATCGCATGACAAAAATATCATACATAAATAAATGAT
Source organism: Maylandia zebra (assembly GCF_041146795.1). Lineage (NCBI taxonomy): Eukaryota > Metazoa > Chordata > Actinopteri > Cichliformes > Cichlidae > Maylandia > Maylandia zebra. Next base: position 24,361,578 of record NC_135179.1, on the reverse strand, counting down.
TTTTTTTTTTAAATATCATTTTTTTTTAAAAAACTGGAGCGGTTCGCAGCCGAGTGTAACGCAGCGGGAATGAGGATCAGCACCTCCAAATCTGAGGCCATGGTTCTCAGCCGGAAAAGGGTGGAGTGCCCACTCCGGGTCGGGGATGAGTTCCTGCCCCAAGTGGAGGAGTTCAAGTATCTCGGGGTCTTGTTCGCGAGTGATGGGAGAAGGGAGCTGGAGATCGACAGACGGATTGGGGCTGCGGCTGCAGTAATGCGGACGCTGCACCGGTCAGTCGTGGTGAAGAGGGAGCTGAGTGTAAAAGCGAAGCTCTCAATTTACCGGTCGATCTACGTCCCTACCCTCACCTATGGCCACGAGCTGTGGGTAGTGACCGAAAGAACGAGATCGCGGATACAAGCGGCGGAAATGAGCTTCCTCCGAAGGGTGGCTGGCCTCTCCCTTAGAGATAGGGTGAGAAGTTCGGCCATCCGGGAGGGGCTTAGAGTAGAGCAGCTGCTGCTCCACATCGAAAGGAGCCAGTTGAGGTGGTTCGGGCATCTGGCAAGGATGCCCCCTGGGCGCCTCCTGGGCGAGGTGTTCCAGGCATGTCCCACCGGGAGGAGGCCCCGGGGCAGACCCAGGACACGCTGGAGAGATTATATCTCTCGGCTGGCCTGGGAACGCCTTGGTATTCCCCCGGACAAGCTGGAGGAGGTGGCTGGGGAGAGGGAGGTCTGGACCTCTTTGCTTAGGCTGCTACCCCCGCGACCCGACCTCGGATAAGCGGATGAAGATGGATGGATGGATGGAAAAAAAAACTGCATCACCAACGTAGCCTGGAAAACATTTGCTAGTTAGATGAAGTCAGCTATCTCATTGTAGCATATTTATATGCATATTTATAATCATACGGTTCTTGGAGTGAGTGCATACACTCATGAAGTTTAGTAACTTCAGGTCACTGCAACAAGCCCAGGTACAGTTTACCGACGGATGGGTGCAGGACCTTGAAATGCACCGTGTAGAACGAAAGACCATCGTACGTATCATAAGTTTACCAGTCTCACAAATCGTCGTCATAAATACACATTCGTTAACCGTTTATTAATATAACCTTTGAGCTCAATGGTAATTAATTAGCAGTGGAAATAATTTCTGGTTCATTACAGAAATGTAGCAGTGACAATAATACTGTATGCTGTAATCGTACTGGGCAATTAGTGATACAAAAAAACTGTTTTATCCTGTGAATAAAAGTATATGTTTTTGTCACTGTACCATAATAACAGAAGCGAAACACAATATTGTGTCAGGACAATTCACTATTTATGCACAATAAATAAAGGAGCATAGCGCGACAATTTCTGTTCAGCGCCAGACTTGCTTGTAACCTATATCACCAATTATGTTAAGAAAAATGACGTATTAACTACAACAGCAGACTGACCTTTGTGTAAATGCTTGGAGCAGACTAACCTGTGAGCTGGAGTGTTCTGGGACGTTATATTTTGTCTTTGAATGGCTGCAATCCAGGCCACCCATCGCGTCTTTGTTACTTCGGAAACATGGCTCGAACAATTTCTCTTCAACGACGTAATCCGATAACAACCGATCTCTTTACCCGTCGGCTTCCCGTGGCTGTCATGTGACCGGCTATTGCAGTTAATAATACAACAGCTTCTTGACATTTTTGTGTTTCTTTTTATCGCTGTATAACTGATTTCAATTGAAAGCCTGCGTGCGCTAGTACCGCTTGCCACGAGTTCCCAGAATCCTTTGCGGTTCTACCCGTGAATGACATCACATTTTCAATCTCTATATAATATGCATGTTAAATTTTGTATTTGGGGTGAAATATCAAGTCTTTTCAAGTAAACCGGTTCAAGTCCAATTCAAGTCCCAAGTCATTGGTGTAAAAGTCCAAGTCAAGTCACAAGTCTTAGAACATTTTTTCAAGTCAAGTCTAAAGTCATAAAATTAATGACTCGAGTCTGACTCGAGTCCAAGTCATGTGACTCGAGTCCACACCTCTGGTTTCTCCCCCTCAGTTCAGCATTAAATGGGCTCTCCTTCTGTTTAGGATTGCACTTGATGGATTTCTAAAAGGAACTCTGCGCTTTAGAGGATGACTTTTGCTCCCTGCGAGTCATGTAATGTAGCTCAAAAGCATGTTTGTAGACTTCACCTACCTGATGAACGCTACATTTATTTTTAAACCCCACCTCTTGCCCCAGTTTGTAAGACTGGATATCTGTCGTTATATGTAATCTTCAAATCAAAGCAGAAATGACCCCGGTGTCTCTGTTCCCTTCAGACAGCGCCGTATCTGCACATGGCCATGTCGAGCTCAGGAGACAGATTTATATAAGCTACAGTGATTGCATGCGGAAACAAGTGAGCACTTTGTTGCTCCTCTTTATCCCCGATAAGACATCAAGACGCAGTGAGGGTTGTTTTTTTGGGGGGGTTTTTTGCAAGCGACTGAGTGCTGGCAGAATTATGCATGAGAACATGTTGTTCTGGGATCGGTGACATGAATATTATAAAATGAAGGAAGCTTTTTATGAAATCCATGAATCAAGTGGTTTTAAAAACATCTACAAAGAAAGCCCAACTTTACATCCACATCAAATTGACCCTGCTAACAGGAAGTGTCTGTAAAACTAAAACCAAGTGTGGGTTATTCTTCCACTGTTGTCCAAAGGTTATTGCCAAAATATCAGCGTGCCACCAGAGTGACATGTTTTCTTTTCATTACTATGAAGTCTGAGACTGTGGTTTCTTTTGTGTCAGCCCAGCCTGGAGCTATTGACTGCACACCAAATCTGCAGTCGATGGTGGTCCCCAACAATTGGCCAGGAGTTTTAATAGTTTTTCAGGCTTTTCAGAGAATGAAAGACCAGTTTTTCAAAGTGTCAACGGACAACTTTTCCCTCCCTCTGCTCGCTTTGCAAAGATTGGATCATTTTCTCTTGGGCAAACCTGCTTACTGTTAAGTAAGCAGGTTTGCCCACTTACTGATTAAACCGAATATCTCATTTGGATCCTCCCAAGTCTCAGCTCTCTACAATCATATGAACGCTTGTCTGAGGTTAACTGCTGTTTAATGTTTGGTTTCTTTTCCATGTTTTTAACTTCCTCTGTCAGGATGGCTCTCGTCTTCTTTTGTTTTTTTTATTCCATCACAGAGCTTCTAGTAACCACTAGTTCAGGCACCTGAGGAAAGCTACTTGTAGTTGCAGAATCAAGGCTTCATTTTTCTGGGAAGTTTTCTACAAGTGGCAGACACAGCTGCATGAAAGAGGCTTACAGAGAACCAATCTACGGTAAATGCTGATGGTTGATTATTCTGTAGCCACTGGGCCGTGAACATTTATCACACAGTGAGAAGTTAAAGCAAAAACAAAACAAAAACGCTGAACACAGTGGTAGTAGTTTCGGGAGGGCCAACATTGTAGATTTTTGGTCATTTCAGGGGATTTTATGACTGTGTTCACCATGTCGACTGTTTTATGTCACAGAAGCCACTGAGCGGTCATGTGGGTGGTTTTCTTCGGAGTCTACTGTGGAAAATTTTAATATCCTGCCAGGTGCTTCAGTGAAGGACTGCAGTGGTTCTGCCAGCTCAGAGGTGCAAATGTGTGCAAGGTGAAACCTCCAGCGATCGCGTGAAAACTTACCCACATAGTTGAGCAACAAGAAGAATATAGAAGCTAATGGTATGATTCAATTCAACAGAATCACCAGAAAGGCAGTGGAGTACACACGGTGCCCGATATTTACATTTTCAGAAACAAGGTTTTCAATTTTTTTTTCTCTTGTTGTCACAAGAATATTTATGAAATATCCATCAGAGTGCTACCAAGCAACACAGATGTGTAAAGCACGGCCCAGTGATAAATAATCCAAAGCTTGCAGAGGATGAAGGAGACAGTGAGCGAGCACAAAAGCTATTCTGTTTTGCTCTCAAACAGAATTCAGACACCGTGGGTGAGGAAAATCAATCTAGTCAACCTAGAGAGCGCGAGAGAGCGAGGGGGAGAAGAAATGAGAACCGTGAGAGGCTTTGATTATTGTGATGGACTTAAGTCAGCTCTGCGAAAGCCACTTCATACATCTCCACTATTTATCAAATCAGAAATGCATTTGCATCACATTTTCCTGCACTTGCGGCTGCTTGGAAGGCAAATTAGCAGAGGCGCCGGTCCCACAGATTTATAAAAAAAATGGACATTTTGATTAATAGATGCTTTTTTTTTTTTTTTTTTTTAGTGAAACCATAATTCAATCTTAAGGACACGTAATTAATTGAATTGCAGCTGTCAAGATCTGGGGCTTCACTGAGTGAACAGAGCTGTTGAGAACAGATAGCCGCCCTCCGCAGCTCTGCCCGTCTTTCAGCAGCTCAGGAAAAACTCACCACAGTATTAACAGAAGCTAACGCAGGATTTAGATGAGCGGCGCCCAGTTTGGTTTTGTTGTCTTGTTTTTTCAGACCAAGCACCAACCGCATCCAGAGGAGCCAGGCTCTGTATGCATGTATTCAGTCAAGCTTCCTCAAATCAAAGCAGGCAATTCTGTAATAATCTCAGAGGCCGTACTGTTCAGCATGCAGATGTAAAAGCACCGATAACCTTGAAAACTAAATACACATCTGCTGTAACAGGAGACAGCTTATGATTACATACACTACAGATAATGATGCCTCTGTGTTCTGTAATGATGGGCCCATGTGTTGTGGTTGTGTGTGTGCAGGATAAATGAGAGACACACACTGGTAGGTTTGGACAACTTTTCTCCCTTAATCACCGAAATTATCATTTGAAAGCTGCATTTAGTATTTACTCAGGTTAGCTTTGTCCAATGTTAAAATTTGCTTGATGATCTGAAACATGTAAGTGTGACAAATATAGCGTGATAAATGTAAGGGGTCGAACGCTTTCAGTTTCCTATTCAGACCCCTTAGTACCAACTGAACACTGTTTAAACAGCACAGTCTGAGTATTGTTGATGACTGTCGCCAGGAAGTCACGTCAAAAAGCTCAAACTTTATTTATTTCTTTAACCTTTATTTAACCAGGTTACTCCCACCAGGAGCCAAGATCTTTTTTTCCCCTTTAAAAACAAAGGAGACATGGCCAAGAGGGCAGCAGCAAACAGATTGAATTAGCAACATTAAACTGTTTCTTCACCGGGAAACATACGTAACCTGATGTGTAGCTCTGGAGAAATGTAGCTACATGTCAGGTTGGCCTGTAAAAAGTTGTAATTGTCATTTCTTATGTTGGACTGCTACTGTATATGTGAGCAAAACTTTGTCCTTAAAAATTGTTGGAAATTATTAACTGCATCTCCTGACATAATACACAGCTGTTTCGGGGGGTTAACCACACACAGAGGACATTAGGTGACACTAAAGGGCAGAAATGTCATTGTATGAAAAGAATCAGAATATCTGAAATATTTAAAACTTTAAGATATGTTGTAAATATATATATTTTTTAAAGGTGTGTTTTGTGGCAAAAAGCTATTTCAGTTTCAAAAAAGAACAGATTCTTTGTGAAGTGCGACTTTCATAAATTTTAAAATGTTATCAGTATTTCATCTTTTAAATTGACATAACATTCATGGATTTTATTTAATCTAAAAAAAAAAAAAAACCCCACATTTTTATAACTTAGACTTTCCAGTTTCACTTCAGCTTTCCATTTATTAAGCTTATTTAAAAAAAAAGAAATTTCAGTAACATCAATGTTATCAATTACCAGTGCAATTCATTAAAATTAGTCAATTAAATTTATACATCCAGATTATAACAACCCCTGCTTTTATAGTGACTCAATTCATTATATAATATATTTTTGCAATTGTAATTTTTATTACTAGCACTACTCCAGTGCTGAAGAATCTCCATGAACAGCTTCTGTCATTTGCACATCTGTCCTCAGATTAGTTACTGTAATAGATTCAAAAGATCAAACTGGCACTAATGCCAGGAACTGCTTTCCACAGGTGATCTTTAAAGAACCTTTTTTATTAAATAAGTACAAACAAGGTGTTACTGCACAGAGTTGTTTCCTAATAAATACCAGTATGACACTAATGAAGTGTTCGAGGTGTAAAGACCTCTGTTGAAACAAAAACATAGTATTCAAATACTGAGAGCATGAGCAACAGGAACACTACTTTGCATGTAAAACCAGTGTGTTACGTAACAAGGAGACAGTACAGTGGTGGAGGTCTTTCCTATAAGCTTGGCACTCTGGTGGTTTGATGATTAAGGAGCTCCAAACCACATATAAGCCCAAGACATCCACATCCTATTTTTAAACATGAGAGGGGGGGGGAAGAGACTTGCTCTTAGATAAACAATTTACATTTGCTTACAAGGAGGGGAGAAATACATTTATGCACTGTTGTGCACATCAAAAGGCGTAAAAGCTTTTTTGCCATCTTGGTAGTTTTCATTTTCAGAAAAAATGGAAAAAAACCAAACAAAGTTAATTTCAATTCATGTCTTCCGCTGATTGAACTGTTACACTTTGATACAAAAGTTAGTTATGTGTACAATAAAGCAACTCTTGCAGGATGCCTTCATGAACACAAAACCAAAAGGCAACATTTGGGACTGGTCTGCTTTCTGAATTCAGTGATGAAGACTCAGCATAGTGTGTGAAGGAGATGTTCTGGTATGTACTGAGGTTTTCAGGAATGTGCGTGTCTGTATCAGTGCATCAGCTAAGGATCTGTGTGCTGGAGTGCATGGGAGTCACGCAGCATTTAAGGTAAATATCCGGTCAGTGGTTTTGGCTGGAGGGCGGCTCACAGCTAGACTCTGCTGTGGCCTCGGCCTCGTGATGCATCTGGCTAAGATGTTTGACCAGGCTTTCCAGCTGAGGGTTTCCCCCAAACTCCCTAATGAGCCGGTAGGCCTCAATCTCCAGTTCCCGCAGAGTCTGGCGGGTGTAAGCAAATGAGCCCACCTTTTCCAGGTAGTCCACGCAGTATCGTTTGATGTCCATGTTCTCCGTGCGCTGCCTCAGGATGTTCTGCACCTGAGTGCTCTCCGGACGTGACCATATGGCATGAATGGTGGGGAAGGAGAACTTGCCCTCGGTCAGGTCCTCGCAGAAACTCTTGTTCTCGCTGTACTCGCGGGAACTCAAGTTGGCGTAATCGTCACGGATCTGGAAAAAAAGGCCCAATGTGTCCAAGAGGGGTTTCAGGTCCTGCTTCCAGTCTGAGAAGAGCTGCATCAGGCCTACAGCGAGGCCGAACAGCCCTCCTGTCTTCTGCAGCACCATTTTGCGGTACTCCTGCTCGGTGGGACAGGTGTAGGTGTCTCTCCAGTGGATGTCGAGGCCCTGACCGCGATGCAACTCAAGAAGCTGACGGGTAAACACTCGCACCGCCTCAGGGTGCTCCAGGATCAGCACCTTCTCCAACCCCAGGAAGTACACGTAGTTGGCCGAGTTGATAACAGAAGGAACGCCATAGATGCTGTGTGCCACAGGGAAGCCTCGACGCAGCTTGGAGCTATCCTCAATGTCATCTATCAGCAGGCTGGCATTGTGTAGCATCTCAGTCACCTCAATGATCACCTGGACATAAGAACAAGTGTGTTTGTGTTAATTCATATAAAAATGTATCCGGAAGTAAAATACCTTCTTGTACAGTTGTTAATGTTTTATCTTTACGAGAGCTTCCAGTGCAGAGGAAATATTTTTAAAGAAACAAACAGTCTCTCCTCCAGCTCAAACCGACTCCAACAGGTTGTCAGAGGCTCTGTGTAAATTATGCATTACAACTTGTATACAGCAGAGGGTGCCATGTCTACACTCTTGTCTGCACTGCTCCACAAGTCAAAGTCTTCATCAGTAAACAAAACAGTTGGTGCTGAAACAAGCTAAGCAGTCAGTCTGAGCATGAAGAGCTCAGCAAAGATGCACTCTGGCCCGGAGCAGACTCACACTGTGACGGAGCAGCTGTCAGGAGAGACACAGAGCTTTGACGAGGTTATAGGAAATGCATGGTTGAGCAATTAGAGGCGTCATTGCTGGGCTTGGTGCACTTTAACCTCCTCCACAGAGACGATGAGGAAGGCTGAATGCTTAACCTTAGTCATTACGATGAGTGTACTGACAAGCTTTTTAATACAATATGACCTACCAGCCTCAACATACAGAGCACTGCTGTGGTGAGTCAAGGGCACTGTAGATATATTCTATCCTGATCTTCACCACTATGTGGCAGCACACATGTACCACATACTGTTTATGCTGTGCTTCACGAACCAATGCCAAATAATAGTATTCATTTATCAGTGGAAAACCGAGCCCCACACATACACACACACACACACACACCCCGTTAACCCAAAAACGGCCCACGTCGACTCACAACAGTCACAGTGGCCATCAGGTGTCTGCTGTCCTGAGCTGGCCTTACAGCCTGCTCGAGTGCCCTGCTGATTTAAAAGACAAGTGGGGTGGCCTGGTAATGAAAGCTGTTTGTATGAGGCCTGAGAGCACAAAGAGTGACTCAGTGGGTCAGGCAGATGGCCAAGGCTAGGCCAGTTGAGCAGTTTATCAGCCAAACACAACCTTTCCTTCGGCAGGGTCCCAAACACTTGCTCACCCTGAAACCTCAGTGAGCCACTTACAAAGCAGGGGACGTGGATAAAGCTACAATAAATGCATGCATGAACATGAAAATGTATTATTTAGATGGAAAAAACAAACACAACAACAACAACAACAACAACCTGAAGTATTTAAAAAGGTTCACTGCAAATTACAATGCACCATCAGGGAAAAAACAAAAAAGAAACAATGGCTCAATCAACTTGAAATTCAGCTAGAGCGCTTCAGATAACAGCAGCAGCAATCAAACCCGAACACAAGCACAAACAATTTTCAGGTTTTGGACTTTTAAGTGTCTCCATTCTCCAAGGAATTTAATGAGTCAGGCTGTCACTGCATAATGCTGTTTGAGCCCCGAGTGCCACTACTCCGCAAGTCTATATTGATTATCACAAGAGGTTAATGACGCAGAAACTCAGTTTGCTAAAGCTATAATCAGTAATCTATTAAAAATGCAGAGACACATTCACAAAAAACAAGCATACCGAGTCTGACATGATGACAGGAGGTAAATGAAAACAACAAGCCAGTTATGTTCTGCCATAAAACCGTCACACTTGGCGAGATTACAGCAGGTGATCACATTTATACCTGAAGCAGGCTGCAGCACTGGTCACTCACACCATGCCTACTGGATTGTGTCATTCACAAAAAAATAGCTTCATTCATCCATTTTAGTGTTTTAGTGTCCAAATGATTTATGGATTTATAGATATTCTGCCAATGTTGAAAAATCCACAGCTGTTATCTGGGATTCATTTAAAAATAAATAATCATGTTAGTATTTATGCCGAGTTCCCATATTTTGCCTTCACATGCTCTTGTTTTAATAAGAGCAAACAGAAGCGTATCATTTTTAAGCAGTGCAGTGAAGCCAGAGAAATTTCAACTATGTGGATAAGTGAGCTCTGAACTAATTAAATAACTGACTACTGTGAGAGAAATCCTGTAATACAGGTTTATTACAAATAGTTATCCACATTTCTAACCTGACACCTCTTCTGGGCACACAGCGATAGTGATGTTAGTCACCGTAGCAATAAATGTGAGGACTAGGTAACAAATAGTGAGCCCATAAATAGCTGCTTAAACCAATGCTGGTTAACTGGTTGGGGTCAATACGTGAAGTGAAGGTGAAGATGGTAGAAATGGTTTGTACTACAACCAGTGTCTCTGGTAATAACTAGATCAGAGTTATGACGTTAGAAAATGTGAACCCTATACACAGAAAAAAAATTACGTTTTAATGTTGTATTTTTAGCTATTATGTGGGTCATGTCCTACATCTGTCCCCTGGCACCGCATCCCCCTTTTGCTGAACATCAATAGTGGTGCTTGCATGAACACATACACATGAATGACTAGTCCTCAGCTATGGAATCCAAGTCAAAACAAAAAGTCAGAGGTAAACAGGGTTTAACAGTGTGTGAACAGATTTGTTTGCTTTCACTGTCAATGCTGCTGGCTTGCTGGTATTCTGGATCTGAGGATTGAGTCAAAGCGACCTGCATAGGCTTTATAGCTACTGTTTCAAAGCAGGCCTCAACATGCTAAAATCCCCCCCGTGTTTCACAACTGTTCTGTTAGTTAAATAAATAAATCAGTAATAACCTACTGCAGAGCAGACATGTGGCATAAAATAATTTATATTATTTTATACTCATTAGTAATGGTCACTATGGGCTCAGATGTGTTTCGCATCTCCTAAATGATTCTTTGTAAAAAAAAAAAAAAAAAAAAGTTAGAAACGTTTGGGAATATCAATCCATTCTCTTCCACGTATCCAATTCAGGGTTGCAGGGACCTGTGGATTGTGGGAAGAAGCCAGAGTACCCGGCAAGAACCCACACAAACAAACCCAGTAGCAATGCGAACCACAGCGCCACAGTGCTGCCCATGTTTTAAGAGTAAAACTTTCCAAATCTCAGACTAGTTTGTCCAAATTTCCATTTAAATGCATAGCAAATTAGTTAATAGACACTCACCTAACGTCTTCCATAGATTATTGCTGAAGAACCAGTTGACATTTGTTGTCTTGGCTGATAACGTCACATTAATGGACTGAACAGAGAGGCGGTTCAAAGAATTACCATTTTAAGCCATTTTGAGACCAAGTCGTACAAACTAATTCACCTTGATTAAAGCTCAAATACTCCCATACACGGCAAAGACTTTTCTTCACTATTCTGCACAACTTACTGAGCTTGACATCTTCATATCAGTTTTCAAAACAGAGAAGTATCGGTATTTTAACCTTATTTTACCAAAATGCATGGTTTTGAAAATTTCCTGTTATAACGTATGATACTGATGCTGCTGACTATCTAACCTGGTCCAGCTTTTACTGTGATGTGATTGTCTGCAGGTCATCCGCTGCATGTAATAATAACCTCGTCAGATATTACAAGTTCAAATGCCAGCCCGTGCATCGGAAATACTTTAAGCATGCCTTCATTATTCCAGTAGTTACATTTTTATCCACATTATATTTCATGAGAACCTGACATTGATTCCAAGTCTTTTTTTTCCTCCCCTGTTGTCCCACTCTGTCACAAAAACATGAGAAGCTCTTGGCCTGAGGTTGCGAGCACTCATGAACATCATCTAAAGTAAAAGACTGTATATAAAAAAATATAGCATCAGTGTCAGAGAAAACAAAAGGAAAGCCATCAGCTAAAGGTCACAAGGAAAATGATGAACACGGGGAATTTCCCCAAGCCTCCACCACCTGTGCTGTCATACGCAGTACAGAAGCACATATGGGGCTTGATAAAAAATGCACTGCCAAGTGAACGAGAGAGAGTACCGCTGTCACTGCCTCCATCTATCTGAAGCCATGGTTGTTTCCATGGCGGCGGCAACGATGACTTCTTGGCAGTACACTGATGATGACGAGGAGCGCGCTCTCAATCTGCATTGTGGGTTCAGCAGGAGTTTATGGGGCTTCTACAGAGACGGAGGGAGATGCGTGGAAGAGACAGGGCTGTTGTATCTGAAGTAGATTTAAACCAACTGCTGCACCGTAACAGGGAAGTATCCACTAAAGTGGAATTATCAGGAGAACGCGAGTAGATGTTCACACAGCTTGCTTATGAATGCACGTCATACACCCTGTCAACAACATCGCAGACTCAACCAAACTCAAAACTAAGGATTCATAAAGTGTTTTCTCAGCTTTAATAAATTTGACCTACATACAGTGTGAAAATAATCAAACATGACACTGCAGGCTAAACTGTTTAGGTTATTCTTTTTGCAATCTGAGTTTATTTCAATCTGCTGTAAAAGCTGCAGAATGTGATTAAAGACTGAGGTAAACAGTGTCTCATGGGAACCGCTGACATGACCGCACTGATGACAACTTTATTACTTTCCCCCACAAACTGTATCCGTGTACTTAGTTTTTGTTAAATAGATGCCTGAAAATGGTCATCAAAAATAAGACTGGACTCCTCTTTGGAAACTACGGGAGACTATACAGGAGACAACCGTGAGAGACCTCACTTTACTGCAGAGCTAAGATTCCTCTATTTGTGAGGGGTTTATAAAACATTCAGGACAAACAGACCTGTTGAACAGCAACTGTAATGAGACCCGACAGGCTCAGCACTTCTGCATTTTCCACCATAAAAAGGCATGCAGATTCAGAAAACACAGATTAGGTAGCTTTGTCAATGCAAACAAGAACAGTATTGAGTCAGTACAATGCTAATGCTATCAGTATAATAGGATCAATAGCCTGATCGCCCTAAGGAGACAAAGGCAAGGGCCCTGCTCAATAAAACCAATAAATCCAGAATGGCTAATCTGAAATTCATTTGACAGAGAAAAAGGGAGGAATTCAAGAAATTTCAATCTGCCTGCGGTCTGTATTTCAATGTGTCTGTAGCACTCTAATCAGGCAGCCAAGAACATGCTACAACAATCTAATGGATGAGTGGAACTGTAGGTTTTTACTCTGGAAGCAGTCTGTGACTTGAATCCACTAATCCCCGTCTCACAAAGGTGATCAGAGCACAAGAAGCTGAAAAAGAAGTAGCCTTTCACTGGAGATTAACGCAAGTACAGTACATCTTAAATACATAAGCATTCACCAGATGCTGTCTAATACATGCTTTGCACTAGAGTGGGAGGCGATATGACCAAAAATATTTATCACAATAGACATTTGAAAATTTGCGATAACGATAAAACTGACAATATAATTGAAACTAGACCAAATACTTTACAACTCCACAACTTTATTAGTGCAAAACCAAAAACAAAACAACAAAAAAAAAAAAACATCAATGTATTTTCACTTAAACGAGCAGCTGTTTTTTTTGTTTGTTTTTTTATGTGCATTAATGTTATATAAAAATGTAATAGTGCAAATGCAAATTCCTTGCTGACAGTTTAACCAAAAGACATTTCCAGTGGAAATTGGCCGACATATCCTCAGCATAACCATGTATAATATCCACAAAACTTAAAAGAGGTTATACACACACACACACACACACACACACACACACAATACGGTAATATTATGTTGAAGCACAGTACGTATCACTCCGCGAGGCTCCTGCCTACGATAGCCGTAATGCTCCGACAATCCATCAAGCAGTGCGGCTTCGTAGCTTTGCAAAGTCGTACTAAAACATTTGACAGATTTTCGAGTGCCGTGTACGACATAAAGGTCAGTAAACACAACCAGAATTCATACATAAGGCCCACGGGATTATACAGGGCACTGTCGATTTTGCCGTATCCTCCCCCCCACCCCAAAAAAACAAACAAACAAAAAAAAACAAACCACGGTAATACCGATGGCACTGCGCATGCGCGTTTTACTCATATCGTTGCCCAACATTATACCGGTATTACCGTGAATGGTATGATATGGCCCAGCCCTACTTTACGATTTACTAACATCTGGAATATATTGTATAAAATAATCTATAGCGACTATGTCCTACCCACTTTTATAAAAAACTAAACAAAAAAAACCTACAACTAAGCATAACTTTCTTTAAAAGATCATCCAAGTTTTAAATGCTTTTCATCTTGAAACATCCCAATATAAACAGCAGCTGCCACATTATACTGAAACTGCTGTTAATCCACATTTGCTTTCATTTGTCCATCCAGCTTCAGAGAAAATGAAACAAAAGAAGACAATTGAGAAGTTCTGCAATCATTATGAAATTTCCATCCCAGTCTTCTAGTGAAAGGGTGATGTGATGCCCAGCATGCACACAAACTCATAAAAAAAAAAAAAAAAAAAGAGTGTAAGCAGTGAAACTTGTATGAACAAATATACACTGAACTGAATTCAGTGAGTAAAGCCACAAACACGTACTATTGGAAGTAAAACATGTATCACCACATACATTTTTACAGTGTTTAGCATACCTCTAGGCATGGAGTTATCTTGTTTTTCTGATGTATTGCATTTAATGTCTTTATATAGTGTAGCCAATAAAAGGGATTGTTTGACATATTTCATTTGTTCTTCTCTGCATTTCTATGTAGACCATTCCTTAGTGGAGTTTACTGGGAGCTTCTGTGGCATTCAGGGGATGGAAATCAGTGTCATAAAAATAGATTTAAAAAATAAATAAATAAATAAATAAAAATGTCTACACAACATGCCCTGATCTGACACAGCTTGGTGTTGTTAGTTGCATCAAATTTAGCTTCAAGCCACAAAGCTGGATGATGAATGAACCTTGTGCCTCTAACTAGCTCAATGACCAGTCATCAGAGCAACATGAGGTCTTTTTGAATCGGCCCTCTAAACGTGTAATAATGTGGCCGTCAATTTAGAGATGTACAGATGGGATAAGGAATCATGCCTTGTAGCTGTCACACCTCACACTCCTCTCTTAAAGCAGTCAGCTGGCTACATGTAATGTAAACAAGGTCACTAGCAGTTATAAAATGACAATTCATTAAAAAGGTACAGTCAGTCATTTTGAGGTTATTGTATAAAAAAGAGAATTTACTTCTAAGCGCACAGCGATTGGTATGCAATTACGTAATGCAACAATTACGGCATCGCCAACACACAGAGATGCATTCCTATCAAGTTAGAATTAATCCATTACAAAGACAGACGGGCACTGGTTTTTGGAAGCTACCATGTTGCCCTCCCATCTTGAATACAGTTGCCGACCCAATTCCATCTCCTAAGCTGAAGTCAGGGCTCTAACACACAAAAACATGCATAAACAAACTTATTGTTACAATTACATATCATCAGGAAATTAGCCTCCAAACTGCTGACAACGAGCCAGCTAATCAACCACAGCTGATTAAAAGCTAACATTATGCCAGTTAATGTTAAGCTTGGCTGTCCTTTAAAAAAACAAAAAACAAAAAAAACAAACAAAAAAAAAACAAAAAAAAAAAAAAAACAGGTTCAACAATGTTAGATCAGTCACACTAAAACCGCTAACAGCAGCAAAAACCGCAGCACTTACAGAAAGAAAAGTCCTCAACAACTAATTTCAGTATCACTGTCATCAGACAGAAATGAGCTTCACTGACTCATCAATTCATATTGAACTCCTTTTACAAAGTTATAAAGCCTTCTCGAGAATAAACCGATGTGGAGGCATTGACAGCTGAGCTAAACTGACTCACTACAGCTGGCCAGAGTTGTTTGTCTTACAGCAGCCACCATCACTTGAATTGGGAGGGGTAAGAAAACAAAGTTCAGCTGAATGAAATCTGCAATCCACCGACATCTAGCAGTGACATTTTACACAATGTACCTTTAACCAGCAGCAGGCTGAAAAAGGAAGCCAACAAGGAAGTGATAAAACTGGAAATTCCTGTGGTGGCCACTTGAGACCAGCGTCAAAAACAGAACCAATCCCCATAGACACTCGTTAAAGATGCCCAACTTCATGGTCTACTAGGCTTTACCTTATTAAACTGGACCTCTTCATTCTGCGTGCATGTTTTAAGCCGATTGACTGTACATGTGTGGTACAGTTCATCACAGATGTTTGTGCTTCAGTCTTGGCGAGTGTAACTGTAGTTTATTAGTATGTTACTTTGTAATAATTAGCAGATCTGTCGCTGTTGAACCATGAATTAATTTTGTTAACCAAAATATCTAGCTTTAGCTGATAACTTGGCACTACACTCTAGTCCAAATAAGGCAACTTCTGGCACCACAAACTAGCACAGCCATGGACAAAACTTGCACCGCGGAGTTGAAAACCAGTGTTTGAATCACAATGGCGACATACAAAGTATATGCAAGTCACTGTGTTACCCAAGTGTGCATCTCTAATGCTCCAGCAACATGAACAAATATAACACACCAAAGGTAAACACAATGCATTCAATCTTAGAAATTCATTAAAACTGGAGAAACAAGGGTTTAAAATGCAGAGAAACTGAACAGTTTTTAAAAGCTTTGCATCGTTTTTTTCCCCACCATCTCGTTCCACTTAATCCTCAGCTGCATTAACAATCTCCTTTAATAAATCATGTGCGCTCTAAGCTCTTCTCACAAGCTTTACACTTAGGAACAACTCTGCTGATAAAATGCAAAATGGTCGCATTGCAAAAATAAACTACCTGTTCTGAACGAGCACAGTTTCATTTCACCTTCCTAAATCTGTCAGCAACAATTAACACCAGACAGCTCTGGCAGCAAAACGGATGATTTTTCTCACCTGCAGTTTGTCCTCGGGAACATTGAGCCAGTGGTTAAATGCTTGGGCGAGTTTTGTTCTCACTTGTTTTCCTACCGAAAGAGCAGAACAAAAAAAAAAAGAAAAAAAAAAGTAAAAGATCAATTGTTTTATCCTAAAAGGACGTGGCATCTACAGTGGTATTACTTCACACAAAGACTTCATGTGGACAATTTCGGGGTTGTCCCACCCCCAAATGGACCCATTATGGTCATTTAAACCTTCCTTTTTTCATTCCTTCACTCTATTACAGTCAATTTCCTTGATTTCCAATCTAAAATAATCTTCATTTATCACATGCTGGGCTCCGGTGGAGGCCCCAGTAGTCGTAGTAAATGACTACTCCACCAACTAAGAGTTCTGATATGTCATGAAATAATGAAGGAAAACAGATCTGACTGCTTGTAACTGACTTGGCCATTTACTTTTGAGCCTCTGTAAATCGGGGACTGTGTATAAAAATGGCTATAATTCCTAAACAGTTAATGCAATACTTTTGTTAAACCCTTTGAATTTAAGCATGAAGTCTGTTCACATCTTAATTGTTGGAGTGAAAAATCCACTGTTGTGCTGCAC
Source organism: Maylandia zebra (assembly GCF_041146795.1). Classification (NCBI taxonomy): domain Eukaryota; kingdom Metazoa; phylum Chordata; class Actinopteri; order Cichliformes; family Cichlidae; genus Maylandia; species Maylandia zebra. The sequence continues at coordinate 24,344,684 of NC_135179.1, read as the reverse complement.
AGGGGTAAAAATCACAAAAATTTTGTCACTTTACGAAAACGTATGGACCAAAGCTTTAATTATAGAGTTGCAGGTACAGAGTGTTCTCAAAGAAATGGCTTTTGCATTTAGTGTGCAATGAGGCTAAATAAACACCAGTCTCACACAGATAAAACACATTTTAACTCCACTTATACAAAACACAGTTGAAGATTAAGTGAGGGTGAACATTTAAACCATTAGTTGATCAGCTCCCGCTGAGCTCCTACCTGACTAAAACACTAAAAAGCTGGAAACACAGGCAGGATTAACAGATATTTTTATCTTCAAAGACAACATTTAAGGCATCTTTTCCTCCTTCATCCTATTGAACTGTGCTGTAAAGCAGTTTTCACCGAGTGCTCAAAGCCATAGTCTAAACCATTAGGAGTATAATGATATGTCTATCTTACAATTGAGACACTATGCCTTAAAAGGTCTCGAGTATATTCCAAATGCAGTTCTTTCAATATTAACCAACATCGCCTCAACTTAAAATAGAGACCTGGCGCCATCCTTTGTTCCATTTAAAATGTAATTTGTGAAACACAGAGCCAGGAAGGAAAAAGGGTGCAACTTCTAGCAGAGAAACAACCCTACTAACAAATACCAGGCACATGTCTCATTTATCCAAATTAACGTCTGGTGTTAGGTCAGGCTTTTCTCTACTGACGAGAAGTGACCAATCAAAACTGAAGCAATAATTAAATCTCAAAAACAGCTGCTAGGAATGAGAATCCACACTAAAGAAAACACTTAAACATGCACAGAGATGTGCACAGCTTGCTCATTTCAGGGTTTCATTGTCTCATTTCTACAGCTGTTCCATTTTATTAATATTAGAAGTCATTATTCTGTGAATTACAGCCTCATACTCGAATCAAAGAGATTACAAATACAGCAAATTGGTTTATGCTCAAATTATTGTCAAGCCAGTCTGTGGTGAACATTGAAATAAAAAGCATGTAACTTTAAAGCTTAGAAAAAAAAATAATACCCTCAACAAAAAGAAAGCAATATACTGCTGTAAAACTACATATTATAATGTAATAGCAAATATCAGTCAGTTAGTGTGGTTTTATTTCAAAGACATTAGAGCGAATGCGCCAAACACCAAAATTACTTGAAATACTTTGTTAAAAGCTGAAATCTGTAAGCTATAACTTATGATTATGCTCAACTGATTATAAGACAATCCCTTTTCCAATGTATAACCATAATTCTTTTACACTCATCCTTTTGGCAAAGTTTCCCCTCAGACACCAATAATTTAAGAAGACTGGAATCCTCAATGAACCTTTTCCCCTCATAAAATATGAAATATGCTAACATCCAAACCCATATCTGTGTATCTTGTCTATTAGTCACAGACTTGCGCACACACTCCCTTATCAGACTCCCGAAGAAGTCAGAATCATTTGCTCTCACAGTTAGCATTTGAGTGTTTCTGAGCTCATCGTCTGTGAAACCCACAGTTCTTGACTGTCTGACAGATGTTTACTCCTGCAGTGAGGACATCATGAGACTATTCCAATTATCATAAATTAGACAACCCCCACGTTTTCAAACCTGATTACTAGAAACAAATACTGCTTGTGTGACATTCTTTAGTTTAACACCTAATATGCCAGTACTGCAGCATCATACGGTGTTTATAAAAAGACCAACATCTGCCAATCTTTATTGTGCCGACTGTGTCTGAACTGGAGCCTTTTATCGTGTTCAGTATCCAAGATATTGTCCTCATGCTCTGTTCCACAAATACTAAAAAGGAAGCAAGCAGCTCAGGTCAGTGTAGCTAAAGTACTCATCAGCTATATGTAAAGCCCCTTTTCCATTAGTACCTACTTGGATCGACTCGCCACGGATCACCACAACTCGACTGGTTTTCAATTACAATCCAGTACTACATAATGTGCATGGTTGTCGTCATAGCAACGCATCCAAGCATCCTGCGACGTAATTAACATATGACGCGAATGCTACAAAAAAGGTGGATGTTGCCGCATGAATATACCTGCTACTGAGTCTGTGGCTTTTTGTCAGACTCGGGGATCACAGCGTTGATTTTTGTAATCATCTCCCTCGTTGCTGGGTTTCAAAAATGGCGGTTTAATTTTCCCGAATGAGACGCTCTTATGACTCATCGAGTGACACTACTGACCAGCCAATCGATGGCATTTTAGTATTTTAGTATCGATGGCATTTTAGTATTTTACTCAGATCGCTTTGAACCCGGGGCGAGCAGGTACTAAAAAAAAGTACCTGGTACCAGGTACTATGGCCTAGTGGAAAACCCTGAAAACCATGGAGAACCATGCCAGGTCGATTTGAGTAGGCACTGACTTAAAAACTTAAGACATTAAAGCTGCTTGTTTATCTACATCTCCTTCCTGCCCCTGTGGTCACTGAGAGACAAAGAGACTCACCTGGCAGTTGTAACAAGTATTTATATGGTTCCAGCAAGATTCGGTCAGCAGCAGCCTCCGTGCCATGGTCCATTGCTTCAACTTTATACAATATATCTATAATGGAAAATAAAGAACACAAAAAGCAATTTATTAAAAGAAAAATTTGGTTTTTGAGCGAATGCATGCACTGTGTCATTTGGCCTCATAACAACGTCACTAGAACAAAGAACAAACCATAAAAAATAATAATAATAAAAATAAAAATACCCCACTATGGGTGCAACTTTGTTTTGAACACTGAAGTTCTGATGAATTCAAAACGCCATTTTAACTATTATATACAAAATAAATTCCTGTTTGGATTTGTTATTTTTATTGCTTGACGTGTGGAATGTGAATTTTGAATTCATTAATGAACATTATGCCTTCAAGCCCAGTCATGTCCTAAAAGTGTGAATGTCTGCATCTTCTTTCAGGGTTCATTATTTTTCAAAGCCTTATTTATTTATTTTTAAGTGCTAGAACCGTTTTGCATTAAACAGAATAGTTAAATACATCTAATGTACAATGACAGACTTATATACTCTAAATGTCGACTGATTTTCTGCTGCTTCTCCTGGTCCAGGTTACAGGGGCAGCATTCTAGTAGAGACACAAAGTGTATTCCTAAATAAGTCAGAATTTCCAAGTTCCCGGTTGAAATTTGAATCTGGAATGCCCCCTCAACTTGGATTTTCTACTTGGAACATCAGCGCAGCCCCACAATCCCAGAGCTAACAATCCAAGATGTCTGCACTGAGCATAAACACTAGTAAAGTCTAAGACATTCATGGCTCCATCCATGAATGAGTTGCAGCAGGTTTTTAAGGGGAAAAAAATATTATAAGAGTAACGTCACTCCCAAGTTCTGACATCCAAGTTACGAAATATCTGGAATGTGGATTAACTAACCATCCGCATCAGCCCTTTCCAGGGGTACACCAAGACATTATCAAACTAGTAGAGAGATCTCTCCAGTGTATCCTGGTCTACTCCGGGTGTCCTCCTGGTGAAACCTGCCTGAAACACTACACCTAAGGTGTGTCAAGGAAGAATCCTAGTCAAGTGCCCAAAACACTGGAATTGCCTGAAAAGCTCATTTAAGCTGTTTGCATGACCATAGCTGGGGACAGGAACAGAGACTGTTAAACTGACAGTTTAACTTTAATGCTCAGGACTCTTGTCACTACGACCAACTGGTACCACAAGCACCACACTGCAGATGATGCTCAAATATGATCTTCTGCTCCCATCATCCCTCACTACTATATCAGGGGTGGGGGATCTCCAGGACTCAAGGGCAGGTGTCCTCCAGGTTTCAGATGTGTCCTTGATCCAACACAGCTGATTCAAATGGCTAATTTACCTCCTCAACATGTCTCAACATTCTCCAGAGGCCTGGTAATGAACTAATCGCTTGATTCAGATGTGTTGACCCAGGGTGATATCTAAAACCTGCAGGACACTGGCCCTTGAGGCCTGGAGGTCCCCACCCCTGTACTACATACTTTAACTACTCCACTTGGGGCAGCAACTCACTCCCGGGGTGATCTGGTAACACTTGCTCTTGCTTTAAAATTTTACTCACCAGAAGAAAATACCAAAAGTTGCTCTTCAGATTTAGTTTTAAATCTAACAAATGCTAAAAAGGAACATTTTAAATGCAGACATTAACTAAAAGCACATTAACTCACATCACAACAGAAAACAGTTAAATTTAATCGATGAATGACCCTAAAGTAATATGGTGGAATTAATGTTGACACTACTGAGCTCTAGAAAACGAAGATTTGACACACCTAACACTGGAGTAAAAAGAAGTATACTATTAGTGAGGTTACTTGTATCTGTCATTTGTCACCGTCAAACTTCGACCAAGCTCTTAAATAACAGATTGGGCAACAAGTTTTCTGAAGACAGAATCTTTTTACAGGAAATAGAGTGCTGACATGACAAGAAGAATGTGAGACTCAAGGCCATTTAAGTGTAGCTGAAATCAGACACATAGCACATTTTACTCATACGAACAAAGTGTAACCATGGGTTACACTTTGACCTGTTTACGCAGAACTGGGCAACAGAACTATAAACTCCCCTTGTAGTGGTGACAAAACTGTCACATGAGCCACTGGATAACTTAAAACAACTACTTCACCTGTGAGGCACTTAAAACTCCCAAAGATCGGCTTAATTTAAAAAAAAAAAAAAGTGCGGCTGTTTTGGATTTGTGACTACTAGATCAGAAAAGTCTGTGATAAAGACACCAAAAATAAAACTATGGAACTATATTTGATCAGATGTTTGATGTGTGTACATTGTAACTGCATGTATCACTAGTTTTGCAGTATTTTTTGTCGTTTTGAACTTTTATGCACCGAAAGGTTAACTGAATTCATCGCAATTTAGGAAGTTTGCCTCGTTTACGCCACTTTCAGCCACATTGTAACCAGTGTACAGCTGCATTTTTCTTCACGCTCACACTGAAAAACTACGAAACATTTCTGCACCATGTTTTCGCGTCTTGCTGGCTCCCTTTAAATTAAGAACATACAGTAGTGATTAATTTGAAATGAAACATGCCCGGCAGAGCAGAAAACACCACTTTTAAAATACAATGCTACCGTGGAATCTTAACACATACCGAAACTTTAACTCCACCCACCTTGGCAGACTCAGTCCGCTAACTAGCCGGTGCTGAATTCCGGTTAGCCACACTGCTATTGGGCTAGCGTTAGCAGGCTAACACAATGGTGTATCACCATTCAGTATGTCTTTCTTTCTCAAGATAAAATCATCCACTTCCACGCTGGTCGAGTAAGGCACAAAATATAACTGTTATATCCAGACCTTCATATCATTTTAAACCGGTGTGCTGTCGGCTACTTCATCTGGTGCTATGCTAAGCTAGCGCCGTTACAATAGAGCACGCTACAAGCCTTGTACTTCTCCAGCTAGTGTTGATGAGCTACATATATATGTTTCGTCTACGTTACAGAGCAGGCGCGAAGTAGCTAGGCAACGTCAGATAGGTGCAGCGCATTAATCTCCGTTGCATTTATATCTCTACATTGCCCGGTACAATATCCCTTACATGTAAGTTACCAAGAAAAACCTTACTTCGACTGTCGGGCTACTCTGTCATACATACCTAACACACCAGTACTCTAAGACTGGGTGTTGTAGTTTTTCAACATTTTTGTCTCCGGTATTGTGTCAACAACCACCCAGTAGGGTACATCGGACACTTTACCATGGTTATTTTTTCTCCACGGTTGACCAATCATGTGTTACTAAGGCGTTTTCTTTGTCGCTGCCATCCAATTGGAGGGGTTTATTTTTGAAAAGGCGGGATTAGTATACCCGTCAATCATTCTCAGGAGGAGGGGGAAGGATCACAGAAAGAGCTAGGCTAGAGGAGCTACTCAACAAGGCAAACAGCAGCTCTGCGAAAACGACTTTTACCCATCCGCATCCAACATCAATCGGTGGACGACGTTTAAATCTGTCGCATTTTTCTCATAAATGTTCCTATGGATTACTAATCCACTTTCGTCGAAAACCAGAGGTGTTTTTCAACTTGACAGCATAGGTGAGCCTGCTTTTGTTCGGCAGAGCCGTTGCTATTTAGAACATTTTACTAGCTTGCTTCCCTGCTGCTATCAAGCCAACCTTGACGTTAGCTAACTTGTTAACTAATGCTGTGTTGTGTTTAGGGAGGGTGGTTTAGAGGAATGAATGAATTTGGCAACAGGGCAGTAGAAACCTGCAGATTAAAAAAAGAAAAGGAAAAAAAAACTTGTTCAGTTCGATAACAAAGTTAAGCCGTAGCCAGCCAAATTAGGCGGATGAGCGCAGTGAAAGGTTATGCTACTCCGTGGCTGAATAGTTTCAAGTGTGCTGGACAGGCTCCGGAGTGTTGTGTTGTTGAGCGGAGGAATCCTCGGGGACGCTGTCGTCGAGTAGCGCCTGCCACGGTGCTCGCGAATAGCCATTTAAACAAAAAAAAGTGATATTACCCGAAACAATCGGTGAGTTCTTATTAGCGTGACGAGATCTGTCGAGCAGCGGGCGGACGATATAGTTAAACGGAGGTAAAATGCATTGTCAGGCTTTCCTTTTGTGCCACCAGTAACGTCTGGCTCCTCACGACTGACTTGTCCAATGTAGGTTGGAGCTACCGTGTATCAAGGAACTCGCCCATTTGATCAGTTGTGGGGATAAAAATCAGCTCAAAGGTTATCCATATTTCCCCACCTACTGCTAGTGATGACTTGTTATTCTCGGTGTTGTGGGTGCTTGACCAGTATTTTTTTTGTGGTTATTATTATGTTACGTATGTTAAGTAACAAACTGCTTGGACGTGAATCACTAGTGGAGAGGTTTAAATGAGCTCGACGCTCTAGTTAATCACTGTAGCAGCTTTTAGAACAGGAGAAAAGACTACCGAGTCTCGAAGCTTGTACGAGTGTGTTAACGTTGTTGGGAATGGTGCTAGCAGTGGTGGTCAGTCCACTCACTCGCATCGGCTCGGTCTAGCAAATTGTCTGGGGCGGATGACATTGTATCCTCCGTGAACTAAACCAAAGGAGGACTGCGACCTTGGCTTGTGTTACAACAATAAAATTGTGTGGTGGTGGTGATTGGGGGGGGGGGGGGGGGGATTAACGCGATGTTGCTGCGTTGCAAGTCTTCGAGCTTGACCTTGTTGCGAACCGTTTCGTCGACTTGTTTCTTTGTCGGGAGCAAATCTCCACTCATCGCTGCTCCGTGAACGTTCAGCGAAATGCCACAGTAGAGCATTCCGTTCAGAAAGTGACTTCCAATCGGTCTGCACGGCCGAGCTTCACTTTTTTTCTTTTTTCGGGGGGGCTCAACTTGACGTGTTTTGTACTACCAGGGCGGTGATATGACATATCTGTAAAGGTTTTTGGGGTCTAGCTACTGTGTTATTATCTCGCTCCCTCGCTCTACATTTATATATATTTTATTTATTTATTTATTTATTGCCGTCGAGCGCACTCTCCGCAGAGAGCAGTGCACCGACACCGAGGGAGAGAGAGAAGCGAAAACGAAAATGGATGGTCTCGGTGCAGTTTTCCTGTAACAAAAAACACAGCGTTATCCCAGTCTCCGATGAGAGAAATGGCCGTGACACGGGCAGGTGACTTGCGACCGCGGTTCCCTGGATTTTCCCAGTGTTTGCCTGCTCAACTGTTCTCCTTTTCTAGCTTACTGTCAGCTACAGAAATGGCGTCATCCTCTGCTGTAGCGTTGGTATAGTCAGTGCAGTGCAGACAGCAGGCACACCACGCTGCCGTGTACTCGGAGAAACGAGCGCCGTGCGGCTGTTAACACTGTCCATCACTCCATTAAACAGCTACAATATTATCCATCTGTGCACACAAACAGACACACACACAGAGGAAGCCTTTGCTTCGAGTAGCGACTAGTTACTTTGTTTGTGCTCGCCGTTCTTAGTCACAAGCCAAGTCTGGCTGACTAGCGCTGACTGACTGACTTACAACAGTGTGCGCTGGGCATTACATAAACGGCTTTAAAGGCTCTGCGAATGAGCGATCAGCCTGCCACGGTGTACTTTGCAACACATATTATTGGACTGGAAAGCTCCCGTACACACACATACACACACCCTTGTCTGTCTCTTTCTCGAGCAGATGTGTTGCAGGATGTAAAGAAAAGAAAGATGTTTCGTGTGCAGTCGTCGATGTTTTTTCCCCAAGCCGTTTAAAGTGAGCATCTACCGCCCAGCTTTTTCTTCATTGCATCCAGCAGTGTAGCAGAAGAAGTGATGTCATCATAACATAATCGTGTCTTGTTGTGGCAGACATAAGTTGGCACTCTCTGAAATTTCTAACAGCTTCTCCTACCTTTTTGTTTTTCCAGCTTGGGATCCGTTAAACTGGTCACCTAGAGGACTCATAGAGAGATGAAGGTATGTTCATTCATTTTTTTTTTTTTTATCTTGCATGTGCTCAGTAGCACGGGGAAGCTCCCATTAGCTCTACTACTTCTGCAGCTCAGTTTCATTCAGCTCTTATGTAAACACGACTTAACCAGAGGAATTAAACGGTTGGATCTTCCTATTAAATGTAAATGTAAACACAGCGTCCTGGATAAAGGCCAGACTAATACAATTGTTTGATGTCCCCGATGTTGAGTTTCTAGTGTCTTCAGCTTGCTTTGCAAATGCAAATTGAAAATTGTAATATTAATGTTGTGCTTTGTTATGTGTTGGCATTGAATTATAAGACGAGAGGGCGTGGATGTGAAGTGATGTATGTGTATGTGGCTCTAAATTTATACCAAAGGTGTGGCTTGTGAACTTCATGATGAGATTTAAGAAAAACTTGGTCATGACATTGTTTTCTTCAGCCTTATTTAGCCTGAAAAAACACAGCTGTCTCTCTCAGTGATTTGAGCTATTTATTCTCGTGTTATAGCTGCGGTTATGACTGCAGGCAGTGTCCTAACTTATCATTTGTTGCCACATGAGTCATTATGCTGCCTCGTAACCTGCAGAGCAATTAGTATAACGCACATGAGTTTTTTGTGTTTGTTTGTTTTTGTTTCCTGACTCATGTAAGGTAATAGTGATGTGTGAGGAACATAAACCAAGTAGAACAAGAAGTTGCCAGGCTTTGTGATCGGAGAGTTGATAGTGGCCACATTACAAGCAGCTCTGGTAATGATTAGCTACTTTGTTATGCTTGTTGTGGTTAATCGGACTAAACCGCCACCCACTAATAAACATGTCACCTTCAGCCAAATTATCCAGTTATTAAAGTGCAAGCAGAAAGAGCAGGGGGATACAAAGATAGATGCCACTTTGATATGTTTGTCTACATCCAAACTCTTTCTGTTGGTTGTCCTAGTGGTAACGCTAACTTAAGCTACTGGGTGGTCTGCGATTATATAATGACCTATTTGTGTGGCGAGAGGAGTTTTGATTGCCAATACTGGAAATGCACTTCAATAAGCCGAGATGCACACTGAGGAAAAACGTGACTTTAGCAGATACCGCCTGACTCGCATGTTATGTTGGCCTTTTGCTGCTTAATTTCCCCGACGTCTCTTTGAATAAAGCTAAACATATAAAAACTCATGAAACATGGTGCTATTAGTAACTGTGACCATTTTGCAGTTATTGTTGTTTCCACATGGGTTGCAGTAGGCCTCTAGTAGATGATTATTATGCTTAAATGTTCACATCCACGCGTCAGCTGAAAGCAGTGATGTTCCCACACTGACATTTTCTGTTTAATGTTGTAGCATTTGTTGTTTTCACAGCGCTCTGAGTTTGTGTGGCTCTATTGATGCTAGAGGAGTGCTCACTCATTTTATCGCTGTGTGTATGAGCATCTGCTCAATGCCTAAACTGTAAATTGCTCTGTAAGTAGGACAACTTTTCATTATGTTCACTTAGCGTTATATGTCACTTAGGCTCATGGTCTGCAGGCTTTCTTCACCAGCTGCGCGTGCACACACACACACTGCTGTAATACAGTGTGTAAGATTAAATGCTGTACAGATTAGACCCATTATAAGAAGTTAGAAGTGTTGGATGTTTGTTTAAATCCTTAATAAATTTGTTATAAAAGAAGTGGAATACATTAAGCTTCTCCTTTTATGTAGTAGTATCAATAGCAGCGGACCACTCTAAATTCAACCACAGTCAGTAATATTAAGGACATTCGTCACTTTTGTTAATAACAACAAAAGGGTTTGATTGTGTGTGAGTGTAATTGTGTAAAGCTTAAACTCACACAACAGTGAAAACGTTGATTTTCTATATATTCTATACGACAAAACAACACTACAGGAAAAGTACTTTTCCGACTTTATTTTCATCACAGTTTGATCTTATAAAGAGGAAGTTTTCCATATTTTTCCAAACAACTTTTGTCAGTGTTTTTATTACATGGTCATAAAACTGGAAAATCAATAATAAAAAAAAAGCATGGCTTGCAAACTGGAGGTGCTGGGTGTGTAAGAATGAGGCAGGGGAGGTCTGATGAAATATGTTTTTGAGTTACATTTTAGGAATATCAGGAGAGCTCGGCTTTTAAGTTTGACCATCCCCTTTTAAATCTGTCCTTTATAAACTTGAACTGCAGTTCTAGTCCAGAGTTGCTCTGTTGTGTCAAAGCAGTGAGTATGCAGATTTTGCTGTTACAGTGAAATTAGTTATTTCTGTGGCCGTAAACTGTATGCAGTGCAGTCATTTGGTTCCTATTTTTGCATTTGAGAAGATGGACTCAGGAGGTCAGGTACAGTAGGCTGTCTAATGTGCTTTGAAAAGTACACCTCATGATCACATTTAAAAGCTATGGTTCACTTTTGGTTAGTATTACGTAGATCTGGATACAAACAATATAGTCATTCTTTGTAAAAATACAGTACTTACATTTTTATATGTTTAAAAAATGCATAAAGTAAAAGTAAAGTCAGCCTGTTCATTCATGATTTTTAGCTGTACTTAAATTTCAACGTTGTATCTTTAAGTGACATTCACTCAACTGTTTATATTACTTCACTTGGGTCCTGGTCTCAGTAGCGACACTTAAAAAATAATAGCGCAAGTAGCTGTGAATGTAACCAATTATACTGATTATACTTTTTTACATTTACACTCACTTAGCTTGATTTGTAACTCAGTTTCAGTGTACCTTTCATTCAACATTGCTGAGAGATTTTCAGTTAATACTTTGTTAGGAATACTTGCTAGTATGTAGTAGGGCTGCACGATTAATCGTTAGAAAATCGCAATCTCGATTCATACTTATGTGCGATCTCATTTCCAAATGACAACGATTTAAAAAAAAAAAAAAAAAAAAAAAAAAGACAACGACAATTGTACCGCATTTTGATCCGGGACGTAATCTGCATGAAAACAAGCCTCACTCTTCCTGCTCAACAAATGACAAGGGCGGAGCCTTATACCACGTGATACAGAAGCTGTGGTGTGATGCTAAAATTAGCAGAAAAAAAACAACGGAGAGCACGTCAGGGATGACGAGAAAGTGACAGGAGAAAATCTGTCCCGGTCAACCACCCAAACATCAATAACGGGAACCTTATACAGCGCTTCCCTATACCCGTCGAACTCCCGCAGGCACAAAGAAATTACGGAGGCTATCACTTATCACCTGACCAAAGATATGGCTCCCATCAACACTGTGCAAAACGAGGGATTTAGGAAAATGATCAACACCCTAGACAAACGCTACACAGTGCCGTCCCACAACTATTTTTCTATTGTTGCACTACCTGCTCTATACATGCAGTGTCGAGCAACGGTGGAGACGGAATTTCAAGCAGTACAACATTTTGCGGCAACAACAAAACGTGAGACATTTGTTGTTTTTATGTTCAGTCTCAACTGTTACGAAGTTGATGTGCAGTTAATAAGTGCAATAAATATTTATACTGGAAAAGAAAATCGTGAGAGAATCGTGATCTCAATTCTAAGCCAAAAAATCGTGATTCTCATTTTATGCAAAATCGTGCAGCCCTAGTATGTAGATAAGTTTACCCATAGAGCTGTAAACTGTACAGTTTTAGTCGAGAAGAAAAGTTTTCCAGTCTGTTAATCTGATGTTGAATTGTACCTGTTGATCAGTGTTTTATCATCAAGGGTCTGTCCATATGCTTTATTAGAAAAAGGGTGTCTGATAAAGACTTGTTTAATTTTTTTTAAATATAAAAAAAAAAAAAAAAACTAAATTCAGAAGCACTGAAATTCTCGAAGTAGATTAAACTGCTGCTGATCGCACAGGAAGCGTGAATATGGTGAATGCCCTAAATGTGGGGGAGTGAGTGCGTAAACAAAAAGTATTAAGATTGCAATTTTTTTTTCTAGTTCAGAGCTGCCATGGCATTGCCAGGGCAACTCCTGCTGAAGCACCAGTCACTGGAATTGTGGCGACTCTGGTTTGGACAAAGAGGTGATTCACAGCAGGATTATTGTACGTGTGAGCTAGGCTGGGAGGGTGCTTAATTCTTTCCTGCGTGCCTCTTGCATGTTCCTTTGTTTGGCCTGTGAGCACCACAGTACAGTATAATGGGTGTAAAACTATTGTTTATAATATTTCAGAGATGCTACAGTCATTAAAGCATTGTAATTCTCTTGGATAAATATAATAGATTTTAGATTTAGATGTGCCAGTAATCTTAATAGACTGAGACATTTGTGTTTTATGTCATCCTATACAGCCTAAAATAAAATAAACCTAAACTAAATCAAACCACATTCAAACTAGCATGTGTGTCATTTTACATTTCACACATCCGCAGTATTGATTCACAGTACTCTGGGAAATGGCAACAGTTTCTTTATTTATTAATTTTTTATGTCTCACAAATACAAAGTGTGTGAGTTTCTGTGATGGTGTGAAGTGGAAAAAAGAAAGAGACTCTGAGATCTGAACAGCAAGCAGCTTCCTGTCGTTTCAATTTTAAATCTGATCTGGGTTCACATCATCAGAGTTCGGCTAATTAACAGTGGTTTTTAATATTCTGATACTGTATTTCAATGAGAACAGCTCTACATAAGTCATGTTTTAAATATATAAAAGTATGTAAGTAAATTAGAAAGTATTCACAATATCTTTGCCAGGTTAATCAGTATTACTGTTTCATAGTTTGAATTTGTTGTGGATTCTTAAAGTGTCGCCCACACGCACGCACAGCCGGCACAGGTGTTTTCACTTAAAGTGCCTAATTAGAGCTCTTCTTCTTAGAGGACAGTGTGAGCATCTATAAACTGTTTGATTGACAATACGCTCTATTATATTTTTCAAATGGTATGAATTGTCTTAAATTCTTTTTGGATGGGACCTAAATGATTTTTAGTCGCATCACTGTGAGATTTTCATCAGACAGTATCTGCTCTTCTGTTCGCTCAACCACACAGTGTAGCTGCATTGTTCAGGCCATGCCTTAAAAAACAACCTGTTATTTTTATATGTGTTTAGAATGGTTACTGGTAACAGTAGGCTGTTACGTTAGCTAAGTTAACAGTTGCAGGTCAACCCTAAAAGGGAATAAAAACGTATTCAAATGACAAAAGCCCCAATGCTTTGACCTAAAGGTGGCGATGATGAGGAGAAGGCCTTGTTAGCTACAGGAAAGACAAGAGACAAATCATGTGACTCTTGGAAATGAAGGGGCGATCGTGGCTCAAGAGTTGGGCGTTCGCCTTGTAATCGGAAGGTTGCCGGTTCGAGCCCCGGCTTGGACAGTCTCGGTCGTTGTGTCCTTGGGCAAGACACTTCACCCGTTGCCTACTGGTGGTGGTCAGAGGGCCCGGTGGCGCCAGTGTCCGGCAGCCTCGCCTCTGTCAGTGCGCCCCAGGGTGGCTGTGGCTACAATGTAGCTTGCCATCACCAGTGTGTGAATGTGTGAGTGAATGGTTGGATGACTGGATATGTAAAGCGCTTTGGGGTCCTTAGGGACTAGAAAAGCGCTATATAAATACAGGCCATTTACCATTTTATTTACCATTTACCATGAAGTCATGTCAGGAAAGTGTCCTGTATGTCAATGATTGTTCAGGAGAATGCTCCTTTAGTTAAATTTAAATTTTTAATGCTACTTTAACTCGTATATCTTTTTTAATTAGATTACACATAATAAGATAATGCAATATATTGCATCGTCAATTATAAGTTAATCACATATATATATTCGACTGCAAGTTGAATCAGCTCAAATAATTGCAAATATCTGTGTGTAGTAGTGTTTCATTTGCAACTTTTTTTTGTCACCGTCTTTATTTCTTTTGTTGCAATTTGTGGCTAGTTAAATGTTCAAAGACAGTGAGACAAAGAGCTGAAAGACTTTAAAAAGCATTGTTATTTGTCAATTTATTTTATTTTATTTTTTAATTTCTCTGTTGTCTTGGCACAAAAGGGAATTACATAACAAAAACACTGGTATCATCTTTTGGCCAAATTGTTTTTTAAACATTAATATCAGCCCAGAATTTCACAGTTGGTGATTTTTTTATTTATTTTATTTTTTTTGAAAAAGTCTTTTTTTGGTGCAGAAATAATCTGTCATGCGATGTGTCTTGTTGTATTTTGAATTTGTGTGACTGAATTTGTGGTCAAGAAGAATAAATGACACGGAGTCATTGGTGCACCCTTGGTAGATGAATAATATCTTATTAAACTAAATACTAGATAACCTTTTATTGTCTGGCAGTATTTGGGCATTATTTTTTTTAAACAAATAAATCATTCATGGCTTTGTGAGAGCAAGATTAACCATGCTTCTGCTGTTATAGGCTACCTTACGCTCTCCATGTTGGAAGTGGAAAGGAAACTTCCTGGGTCCTCTTCCTCTTTTTCATCTGCTGCAGTGTCTGCACTGATGAACTAAATGTACCTACACAGGTCTGCTGTTCAGTCTGTGCTGCACAGTATGCAGTGTGGTTGGTATAGTGCTACACTGACCCATCTTTCCGTATCTCTGGGTTGCTTTTCCATGAGAAGAATCAATGGTAGAGAGCACGATTTTGCATAAAATGAGAATCACGATTTTTTGGCTTAGAATTGAGATCACGATTCTCTCACGATTTTCTTTTCCAGTATAAATATTTATTGCACTTATTAACTGCACATCAACTTCGTAACAGTTGAGACTGAACATAAAAACAATAAATAAACATAAAAACAACAAATGTCTCACGTTTTGTTGTTGCCGCAAAATGTTGTACTGCTTGAAATTCCGTCTCCACCGTTGCTCGACACTGCATGTATAGAGCAGGTAGTGCAACAATAGAAAAATAGTTGTGGGACGGCACTGTGTAGTGTTTGTCTAGGGTGTTGATCATTTTCCTAAATCCCTCGTTTTGCACAGTGTTGATGGGAGCCATATCTTTGGTCAGGTGATAAGTGATAGCCTCCGTAATTTCTTTGTGCCTGCGGGAGTTCGACGTGTATAGGGAAGCGCTGTATAAGGTTCCCGTTGTTGATGTTTGGGTGGTTGACCGGGACGGATTTTCTCCTGTCACTTTCTCGTCATCCCTGACGTGCTCTCCGTTGTTTTTTCCCCTGCTAATTTTAGCATCACGCGGCACAGCTTCTGTATCACGTGGTATAAGGCTCCGCCCTTGTCATTTGTTGAGCAGGAAGAGTGAGGCTTGTTTTCATGCAGATTACGTCCCGGATCAAAATGCGGTACAATCGTCGTTGTCTTTTTTTTTTCTTTTTCTTTTTCTTTTTTTAAATCATTGTCATTTGGAAATGAGATCGCACATAAGTGTGAATCGAGATTGCGATTTTCTAACGATTAATCGTGCAGCCCTAGTAGAGAGTGATATACAGAAGACTACGTGTGTCCAGAGTCTGTGGGCTTTTAAGAAATCCATGGAGACTTACCAGTGTCCCTATAAAGTGAGGCCCTATGTATGCATTACCTCCCACCATACCATCAGCACTGGAGCTTTAACCTGCCAGGATTTTTATTTTATTTTATTTTTACTGAGTTGTAGAACGAAAATGCTATAGTCACTAAGGCTGTCTAAGAAATGCGCCATAAGCAGCAGCTTATTTTCAACCATGGAGCCGGCTGTTAAATTTTTCATGACCCGAGTCTTTATTGAGTAGAAACTGATCTCATTCTGTCGCTGTCAGTGTCACTCCAGACTGCTTTATTTTTGGTTAAAGCGGCGATGATTTCAAAGCTCTGTCTTAATGTACCGATATCTTTTGTTTTCCGACCAGAACAGCTTAAACGTCGAATAGGTT
Organism: Maylandia zebra; assembly: GCF_041146795.1. Taxonomy (NCBI): domain Eukaryota; kingdom Metazoa; phylum Chordata; class Actinopteri; order Cichliformes; family Cichlidae; genus Maylandia; species Maylandia zebra. The sequence goes on along the minus strand of NC_135179.1, from coordinate 24,328,444 downwards.
TTTGGATGATCAGTAATCAGTGAAGCACTCGTACTCTATCCGAGACAGAAGTACTTTATGACCAATAACAGTGGTGCACATTCACCTCTGGTATTTCTTTTAGATGGCTCATTGTGGAGGGAAAAAAAGCTTTTAAGGCATGATTACACATAAGGCTATTATCCTGGGTGTGCATGTTTGACTGATAGCCAAGTAGAGCATACTAATAATTACAACTTGGACATCATTATTTTCCCTCTCGAAGCCAGAGTGCAGCTTTTGGAGGAGTTGGTGCGTATTTCTATGAAAGGTAGCCGCAGGTGCGTTTTGTCACCCCATGCCAACTCACATTTGTATGTGTTTAATCAAGCACATGTGCCTGGAGAGTATTTTCCACATCAGTAGCGCTAGGTGAATAGCCAGAGAGCTGGTCTTGATTGTAGTGCTGCTGCTATCATCATGCTGACTTTCTGCATGTAGTGGCTGAAGTGGCGCTTAAGGCTTATCATAAATACTGTTCAGTCCTTTTTTTTGTCTTTTTTTTATGACAGAATCTTGGGAAAGAGCCATTCTCATTAGGTGCATGATGTTGTTATGAGTTGACGAGAGGATGTTTCACATCCCAAAGGCATAGGAATTCCACTTCTTTGAGTTTAGTCATCTTGACTGGTTGATCTTCTGAGCGGGGGAAACAACACAAGATCATTCAGCACTGGCAGAAGCAATGAAAATAAAATAAATAAAAGTAGTCAGTGTTTTTTCTCCAGACAGCTGTAGGCCAAATAGCAATCTAATCCGAGGAATGGAGTTTTCTTTTCATAGTTGTGGTTCAGTGCAGGGCGGCAGGGCATTATCGGTGGAAACAACAAACTCTCCTCTGTTTGTGTTGGAATGTGAGCATGACAAATGTAATTCAGGCCTCAGTAGTGTGTTGTTAGCCCTGTCTGGTTAGGTTGTGCATATTTGGCTAGCGCAGCTGTTGAGATAACCCAAACTGCCCTTTCTGAGTCCCCTAGTATGACTTCTCCTTTTAAAAAAAAGAAAAAAGAAAGGAAATGGGTTAGTGCGTAGAGGACAAAAGGAGACCTGTAATAGTATGAAAGAGGAGGCTAAACACTGGTCTGAAGACTGTAGTGGTACAGCTTTGTGGCACAGCCGTGACTGACAAGAGAGTTGGTGAGACAGTGGAAATGGCTGCTGCGTCATGTAAACCCATAGTTGGCTAGGGCCGCTGGTGCTCAGGCCAGACTGCTACAGACTTATGAGGTGTTTATCGGAGAGGTAGAGAGGCTGGAGGGCGCTGGACTCTGCCCCCGAATCCCATCTGTCAGAATCCCAGAGAGTGTGGAGACGAGGCCGCCTGTTCTGGTTTGACTAGAAAAGCTTACCAGCATTTCACATAAAAGATGCAAATTTGCTAAGCTGCAAGCTTCAGTTATTTTTGTAAAGTTTCCAGGAGAGTGATTATTTCTGATGATTATTTGAAATATCACCTTCTGTTGTTACATATTAGCATAATATTTATATACGGTATACAAGGGATGGCAGACTCGCTTTAGCTAATAGGCCACATATGGCTAAAATGAGCTGCAAGAGTGAAATGATTGTATAATAACCTGTCTTTCTTTTCAAGTAAAGATATAAACATTCAGAATTAGAATAATTAGAATAAGTGCGGTTTCAACAACACGTCTTATTAGGACCGATTTATCGGCAGACCGATATTATCAGCTTTATTATTTAGCTATTTGTTGATCGTTCTGCATTTATAGCGGTTGGTAAATCTTTTTTTTTTAAAGAGACTGAAGAAACACTCTACGATGTTACAAGTACTGATGTTGCATAGCTTGTCCACTAGAGGGCAGCCTGCAGATTTCCTGTAGGCAGCACATGGGGTTTGAACGCCACAGACACAACAATCAAGAGTATAAACGGGGAAATCTGTTTAATGTTTTGTGTTTCTGAAAGGAAAAATAAATAAATATAATCCACTTGGAATATCAGATTTTTAAATCTCCAAATATCGGTATTGGATTTTAAAAAAAAAATCATATCTGTCAGGCTGAAATCAAGAAATAATTTGTAATGCGAGCCTGTGTAGTAAAGTTAAGATATTAAAGCTATGACTGTAAATTTTACACTACAAGTGGGCCAGATTAGACCCTGTGGCAGGCCCACACTGGCCTGCATGTTTGACACCGCTCACATATACTGTTTCTACCCCCTCATGGTAATTTGGGTTAGAGAATTCTGGAGGGATTTTGGGGGCCATATATCCAACCATTTGTAAATAATCAACCATTGTGAAAATAATCTTTTCAGTGTTTAACTCAGTTTGAGTGGTTTGAAGACAAAGTTAGGCAGGCATGGTTGAGATGCTTTGGAAATGTGCAGAGGAGGATAGTGGATATTTTGGACAAAAGATGTGGAAGATGGAGCTCCCAGGCACAAGAAAAATACGTAGTAGATGTAGTGAATGAGGACATGCAGAGGGTTAGTGTGGGATGGGGGCAGATGATCCGCTGTGACGACCCCTAAAGGCTGCAGCCGAAAGAAGAAGAAGGAGGATTTTAACTCTACGGGACAAGCTAATTAACACCATGTCCTGAAGACAGCTCTACAGGCAATTCTAATGCAGGCCTACATCTAATAGCAATAAAAACCCATTAAAGTGCAGGCAGTTACATGTTTGACCACTAATTACTGATAGTTAGAGCAGTATGAGTGTTTTCTGTGTTTATAATGTCTTCACTGTTCTGCCTAGTTTGTGTGATATGGTAGCAGGAAGTTGTCAGTCTGTCACTTGTTTTTGCTTAAACAAATCACACACGTTTCAAAGGCGTGATGCAGCCAACAGCACAAGGCGCCGTGCACCTGCAGAACGTTGAAGTAGCAGCTGCTTCTCCCAGAGCCGCTGTGCTCGCTTCTTCTGTGCACTCCATCAATGCGGAAGTCCTCTGAGTTTAGTTTTTTCCCCCATTTCCATGTCACTCCATGGAAGCAGGTCATTTTAGGCATTTCTGAGCTCGATAGGTTACAATAAGCTAAGGTTCTAATTAGGATTGAGATTTGTAAAGCTCACAAATTACCAAGCATCCTGACAGGATTAGGACTTTGGAGCATATCAGGCCTGAAAAAGTGGTTCGGTCATGACACAAGTATGTGCCATGGTGGACTGCATGCAGCTGGCGTTAGCAATTAGTTCCTCTTCACTGCTTCAAGTACAGCTAACCGCTGGTGTAGTTTTTAGCTGGAACGACAACCTGTGCACTCTTTGCTCTCCTCGTGGGAACAATGAACAACTGTTATGAACAGCCCCCACAAATTATGTGGTTTGAATCTCTTAAAGCGTAGAAAATGAAAATGTCGCAATAAAAGGGGAAAAAAAAAAGGAGAGGTGTGCATCTCACCAAGTCTTACAAGTTATCATCTTGTCGTGTGAAATTGAACAGGTACAATTTGCAAGGGAAAATGGTTTTATATGGTAATGAGTAATGAGCAGAACCAACTTCCTGCTGTGAATAACTTCATTTGAAATTGATTGTTCTTGTTACTTTTTGAGCATCTCCATTCCATCTGGCGCTCATTCACTGATTTCATTCAGACAAGATGAGAGGTCTTCTTCTTTTTCAGTGTACTGCAGAAGTGCTACATGTGTTTGAGCTGCTTTCCTTGCTTTCAGGAGTAGCAGGAAGTGTGGCCCACTTTGGTTCTTATTCTAGAAAGATGTCTAAATATACCGCTGTTAGGCTGGGCTTTTTTCCTCCAGTCTAACTGAAACAACCTCAGTAAATTCATCTTCACACTGTATGAAGCACAAACATCATGTGCCCCCATCTATAGACAGAAGGTCTGCTTTCTCTGTGTACTCTACCCTCTGCAAATCTGTTCTTGGAGGAAGCTGGGGAGGGGGGTGTTGAACCATTGATGACACAAGATGGTGCTGTGTGTTTCGGATAGCTTCTTCTTTGTAGGCATCAAAGCTGTAGTGAAGTGGCCTTTTTGTTTGCTCCCTCAGAGGCTTGTTTTCCAAAACCCAGAGCAGATGGTATGTGTATTCCATGGATGAATCACTGAGCCGGGTGGGTTTTTTGCGTCGTTGCCCTGGACTCTGTTATGCCTGTATGTGTGCGTCCTCCTGCTTTAGCTTTGTGAATACACCTGTGTCATTAAGTTGTATTGTATTAAAAAGGGTTTGAACTCTGTGTCATTTTTTTATTTCTTCAGACTCTGGAGGAGCCCCCCTACCTGACAGTAGGGACGGATGTGAGCGCCAAGTACCGAGGGGCTTTCTGTGAAGCCAAGATTAAGACTGCCAAGAGGCTAGTCAAGGCCAAGGTAAGTCATATTTCAAAGTGCTTATGATCCAACATTAATATTTAATTATCTGTCTGTGTTGTGTATGAAGTGGATAGCAGCCGGGCCGGGGGGGTGCTCTTGTCTTTGTGTGAAGCGGCTACAATCAACATCACACAGCACTGCTTTATTGTGCATCCAGAGCTGTTGGTTTGGACACAGACACATTATCCAAAACGTTCCTTCAGAGCCCGGGTTAGCCTGGGATAATTGGATAAAGATCCTTCTATTAGATAATAGAGTCTGCCACAGTCAAACCAGGATTAGTTTCTTATTTCCAGTGTTGCCAGAAATCCAGCTGTGCTGCTCACACGCTGGAGGCCCGTCACCTGGTTTACGCCGTCAGTCAGAGGCCGATCAGGAGCCCAGCTGCGGCAGATGCGAGATCACCCGGTACCCGTTGCATCCTCGAGCGCACCTCTCACCCGGAGCTTCTCTGCTTTGTCACGGCCTCGAGAGCGATTGCCGCCTCCCCATTGGTTTTCAGCCCTCCTGATGAAGGTTTTGCATGATACACGTAATACGGTATCTCATTTCCCAGTGGGGCTGGAGCATCTGGATAATACAATAGAGACAGATCGCTTGTCTCTCATTCTGCTGGAGTGTGTGGGAGGAACAAAGACTGGATGCTGGCTTTTTCACTGTGTCAGTGCACTGTAGTTCCCCCTGTAGAGACAAAAGAGCAGAGATGCTCTGCTATTCCAGCACACCAGCTGAACTCATCAAATAACGTCCTCTTTTTGTCTCATAGACGGGGGACAAACACCATGACAAAGTAGACCACGCAATGTTCTTAGTTGAAATGATGCCGGCTGAAATGAATCTAATAGGACAGTCTCAGCTCATAAATTAATTACCATACTAATTAGATGAGAGTAGGGTTTGTTGTTTTTTCCCGGGTAGCTGCGATGTGAATGTGGAGCTCGGTTACACAAATGTTGAAACATGGCAATTATTCCGTGGTCGTTGTGAGTCTGAATATTCCGCTGTAATGAATTTCTTCGTAGCTCTTTGGTTCATTAATCTCTGTCTGCTTGTTTATCAAAGTCGATGTTTGCAGCGTACAGCGCCGGTGTCTTTTGAGTGATTTTTAAGGCTTACTGGAGGAAAAAAACAAACACGTGGTTAAGATTGAGCTGCGCTAGAGAACACGTAAGACACCGATTAACACTATGTTAGTATCAATCACTGCAGTTAGGACTAATGCTGAGTATTTATATATAAGTCTTTGTAGTATTTTTATATGCATGCAAACAAAAGAGTGTCTCAGATGAAGCAATTGTGAAATCTCGTTGTGAGGTTCTTCTGACTCATTTAAAGAGTAAATGGATGAAGCTGCACGTACTAACAGCTTTGAAGTACTCGTGGAGAACAGATGAACACCAGCTCCTTCTCTTAAACACATTTCCCGGTTCTTTGAGCACTTGCAGACCACACTGAGAGAAAGCCCACTCCTCTTTAGGATGGTGCTGTTTCAGAAATGTCACGCTCAAACAAGTGCTGACTAACTCAGTCGTGTGAATGCCACTCATGATGTAACCTAACCTTCCTAAAACTGATTAAAATTCCACTTCTGTGCATTTGAGGTGCCTCACAAAGTCTGCAGTTTTATCCTTGTGGTTATGTCGCTTTAGCAAAAAAGGCACCAGAAAGCTTCACCATTGCTCTTTTATCTATTTATCCCCCCCCCATTTTAAATGACACTATTTCTAGGCTTCAGATTAGGTTACTGTAGATTAAATATTTATGTGGGTTTTCCTTATTTAAACAGCCAGGTGTTTGACTTTTGGAGGTAAATATTGATGTCATTGTCCTGTTAATCTGTGCTCCTGCTGTGTGGCACGAAGCGATACTTCGAGGCAGTTGTAATGGAGGGAAAGTCGATTAAATAGATGCGAACATGTGAGGTGAAGAAAAGCAGATTTATAAAGGCACAAATGGTGAAGGTGTGTACTCCCGAAACATATCTTTTTCAGCATAAATAATAAATGTTGAAAAAAACAACATATAAAAATCAGAACAGTGGAGGGCTTTATTACTGTGTCAAATCCTTTTAGCTGTTTATGGCCACAGAATCCACCTTTGCTTGAATAAAGCAGTCACTTCTCACAGCTCTCGTTTCCTGCTGAGAGAAAACGGAGCATGAAGGACTACTGGCTCCTCATAAATCTGTTCACAGCATAAAATTGCTGCGCCGAGGCTCTGTTGTATCAGAAATATGGTTTCATATCTTATTCCAATATTTGTTATCAAGCCTAAGTGGCTGTGCCGTGTGTACGGCTCGCAGTTAGGAAGTCGTCAGAGCGCTCTGCCGTTATTGAAGCCAAGGCCTCGGACAGCGGGAGTCACCCTACCTAAAGTCTGGGGGGAGTCGAGCTTCTTGCCATCCCCAGAGAAGAAAGGGATTCCTTTATTCCCCCAGTCGGGAATGTTATTATCTCCATAACTGATGAAATGCTACCCGAGGAAGCTTTTTATTTCCCCCCCTATTTTATTACCTGACAATCTTACAGTATGCATTTCTTTCATTCATTGTCTTGATTGTGCATTCACAGCGAGACTTTGATTGCTGCTTCTGCTGTTGTTATATTTGAAACTGACTCGAGCATTGTCTGAATTTGTTACCCGCAGGCTTGTTTTCTGGGATGAGGTGCTTAACTTTTTTTTTTTTAGCCCCCGTTCTCTCCTCTGTACAGCACCTTATTCTAAACTGAATCACAGTCAATAAAAGTGATGCCAGTTTTCCATTATAATTATGTTACAATTTTTTTGTGTGCATATGCTCTCAATAAAAGTGATGCCAGTTGTCCAAAAGTGATCCATTTAAAACTATTCATTGTTAAATAGATCACTTTCAAGTATTGATGCTATCACATTAATATCGATCTGATACCAATACTAGTGTTGGTATCGATACTGTTGATATTTGGATCCATCTGCCCACATCTACTAAAAAGATCCTGCACTTCTGGCTGCTTTCAAACTTTTGCACATGCTCTCTGGAAACGACGTGGCAGTAGATGGCTCTTAAGTGCGTGTGTGCCTGCCTTGTGGCCTTTTCTGTCTCACAGTAATGCCAGGTTGCCATGCAGATACAAGATTACCACAGCGTGATCAGATTATGATCTGCCGTGGCTCACTTAGGGGGTGGACGTTGCAGATGTAGAGAGCGGGGGATGGTCAGATGTTCGGCATCAACTGAGGGTTCAGTCATTGTGTAAAAGTCCTGCAGTATTAGGAGAGACTTGCTGCCTGTGTAAGCAGGATGATTGGTGTGATCCGGTCAGATCTTTAGGTAATTGTTTTGTTTATGCTGTTACTGATTCTACTCTACTGTTGCCTCCCACCTTCCCCAGGTGACCTTTAAAACAGATCTGACCACAGCTGAGGTTCACGATGAAAACATCAAAGGACCTCTAAAGGTAAGGCAGGAAAGATGGAGACCTATTATTATTATTATTATTATTATTCAGTATTAGTCATGAATCCCTCCTGTCTGAATTTAAGACTCCTTATTTTATTTTATTTATTTATTTTTAGCTTCACTCCTGTTTGTATCTAAGCTACACTTCACCCTCCCTTTGCATAAAAGCGCACGGGGCAGCAAAGCATTAGCTTTGCAATTTAATTTCACTACATTAAGGGTTTATGTAGCAGCAGTATCATCTTCTCATTACTTGAAAATACATCATTTAGATTTATCACCACAATATAATAATAATTAGTGCACTGACTGGCAGAATAACAGCAGTGTATCCGTCCCACAGGTGGGTGCTGTTGTGGAGGTGAAGAATCAGGATGGAGTTTACCAAGAAGCCACAATCAATAAGCTGACCGATGCTAGTATATATACAGTTGGTAAGTCAATAACAAGCTGTCTGCCTTGCCTCCTTCCTCTCACACTCTTCTTTACTCTACCACTACCTCATAAAAAACATGTTTGCACTGACAGAAAATCCTGCATGCTGATTTGTGTTTCTTGGACTGCGAAGTTGCTACAACTTTGAGAATTTTAGTCAACATATTAAATAAGGGGAACGTCAACCAGTGGTGCCTCTGCAGTTTTGAATGTGTGCATGGTAGGGCTGCCACAAATGATTATTTTGATAGTCGACTAGTCACCGATTATTTTTACGATTAGTCGACTAATCAGATCATGCATCCATTTGACGTAAAGCGTACAGCTTATTGCACCAGCAGCATCTGCTCTTATATAACTATCATTAGCTTACAGCTTTAAGTGTTTAAGGTATGTGCTAACTAAAAATAAAGACAAGATGATAGTTTGTTAAATTTCGTTGAAGTTGAATAAACTCCTTGCTATCTAAAACATAACGGGACACCAGAGTAAATTCTCGAGCATCTCACACTTCTGATAATCAGCTGTCTGCTTGACGTTTATTCAGCTGTGTAAAAACTATAACTTTAATCTCAGCCAAACCGATTTACTCAGGAACAAATAAAATACTACAAAAAAAAGCCAAACAATAACATTTTTAAGTTATCTAAGTGACTTATATATATGTTTAACCTGAGTAGCGAAAGACAGTGGTGGGTTTGAAAACGATTTGCTGGGAGTCCGGTGTTCTCACGGGCTCTAGTGAGCCTTGCCCCCGGCTAGCTATCGAGCTAGTGGGTAACAGACGTCTCCGAAAACGTCGGAGAGCTTTTGAAAATATGTGGTGTCTTGATAACCTGAGCAGATATTTGAGGTTTACACAGCTACATTCTCGCCTGAAAATATGTTGAATGTTTATTTTGTGACCCAGAAAGAATAATAAGAGTAATATTAAAACTAACTAGCTGCCGCCATTGTTGGAAACTGAGCTGGCTTGCGCTATGAATTCTGGGACACAGCTACTTCTTCTTCTTCGGGGTTTAACGGCAGCTGGCATCCTTGTACATGCAGTGCTGCCATCTTCTGTTTCAGTCCGTTATTACACTCTTAAATCCTGCTAGTTATTCCTGCAGCTTTTGTGAGCTTACAAAGCTTCAAACAACGCGTCGACTATTAGATCAGTCGTCGACGATTTTGATAGTCGACGTAATCGTGACTAGTCGACTAATCGTGGCAGCCCTAGTGCATGGAAAGATTAACTGTGCTGATACTTTTGGCTGCTCTCTTATTCACCTCAGCAGGTAGCTCCACATATTTCAGTTGAAAACTATTTATTTATTTTACACCTTATGCCCTCCCTGACTCATCCCCAGTGGGATTTGAGTCTCCTGCTGGGACCATTAGGCCAGTGTGTAAACCACTACTCTAAGGCTACGTTCACACTGCAGGTCTCAATGGTCAAATCCGATTTTTTTTGTCTGCTTGTTCACACTACAAATAAAATGCGACAGCAAACGCGCTCTAGTGTGAACGCTCAAAGCGGCCCGCATGCGCAAAAGAAGACGTCACACACAACGCGCTCTGTACACCCAGAGCAAACGATATTGTTTGACTGATGGGCCTTAATATAAAGACTTCGGACTTTACGTTTCCCAATTTTTGCTTTAAGTTTTGTTATTTACATAACAATGTAGATAACCTAATAATTATCCTTATTGCTGTTTTAGAGGAGCGGTGCTTCAAAGGATAGTTGCAGATTTCTGTCAGAATCTGCAGATTATACAGTACAAATAAAATATACGTGAAAATAAAATGTTCATGTTTCCCCAACGTTGTCTTCCCAACAGTTTCACTAACATCTACACTTATTGGCCAGGAAGCGTTTGCGATGTCTTCTCGGGCGCTGATAATTGGTGTCTGTCTTGTGTCAGTGACGTAAAAGACGGATTTAATGCGACATGACTGTTCAAACAACAGTCGCTTTCTAAAACATCGGATATGTATCGGATTCAGTACCACATACGAAAGTGACCCAGATCGGATTTGAAAATATCGGATTTGTGCCGTTCACACTGTCATACCATGATCGGATATGGGTCGCATAGGGTCAAAAAAATCGGATTTGATGCGCTTTCGCCTGCAGTGTGAACGCAGCCTAAGAAACCACAGGACAAATACTAGGCTGGACCTACTTTTGCTTTCTGAACTGCCTTAATTCAACAAGTTTTTGGAAACATCGCTTAGAGATTTTGGTCCATATTTAAATGATGGCGTCAGCTGCACATCCATGATTCTCCATTTCCCCATGGTTTCATGTTGTTTACACTGGTTGGTGACCCTGTGTGAACTGTAGGCTTAGTTTCCTGTTCTTAGTTGGCAGGAGTGACACCCGGTGTGGTCTTCTGCTGCTGTAGCAAATCTGCTTCAGGGTTTGATGTCCCTTGGTTGCCTTGCTATCAGCTTGAAGCAGTCTGACCATTCTCCTCTGACCTCTGACATCAACAAGACACTTTCCCCCAGAGAACTGTGCCTCCTGGGATCTTTTCTCTTTTTCAGATCGTTCTCTGTAAGCCTTAGAGATGGTTATATGGGAAAATACCAGTCACTTAAATCACCTGCTGTCATGTTATTGCCTGATTACGTACTAGCATTAATGAGCACTTTAACAGATGATGAAGTGGCCAGTAGGTGTATTTGGCTAAATAGCGGAAACCAAAAGTGTCTTATTAGCAATTAGTATATAGTTAGCTAAAACAATGAATAATTTAGAGTATCTATGTATGAATACATGAAGTTTAAACTAATCTTAACACCAGAAAGAACAACCAGAAGAACACTGTGGGCCAAAAAGACGGGAATCACTGTAATATAACACAAGATAGCAAGTGAGAAATGCTGGTGATGCTACATGTAGGGGGATGAAGTGTGATATCAATCATTTGCTCTATAAAAAGTTCAAAATAAATATGACAGGGTGGTGAGAACCTCAAAAACCCCAAGTTTTAGCTTCTAACTGAACAGATTTGGTGTTGGGGTTTGTTTTTGGGGTTTTTTTGTGCCCACAGTTTGTAATTGCGAGTCTGTCAAGAACACGCAGTTACATTGTTGGATAATCCAGAGTACACAGCATATAGACTTGCTGCAAAGCTTTCCAGTCTCTCGGCAGCTGCTCGTCACTTAAGAGCACCCGTGGGGGTTTTCTGCGCCTTGAAAACACTCATCTCGGCACATTTTCATTCTTTTCATTCGCTGGTGGGGAAAACAAAAACATAACTCACTGTTGAAGTTACCTCAAGTGTTCCCCTCATTGTTGTCTACAAGTACGTTTGAACAATGAACAACCCAGGGTTTGTCTTTGCGATCCAAGAGACTGTTTTAAGAGTCCTTGAGGTCATTATTATTAAATTTAATGTTAGATTTAGTGCTCTTTCACATGTGAGCGCATTTTACAAATGGCTGCTCATTTATGGATAAAATATCAGAGAGATATGAATTAAATTGAGACGCTTCTCCTCACGTCTTTATTTTGCTGTTTACTCAGCTCTGTGTAGCAGAGGGTCCTTGAAGCTCGAGTAAATCTGTGAGCTGAAAGTAACCGTGGCTGCCTGCTGGAAAACGTATGAGCCTTAAAAGACGAGCATCATTTGTTTGCAGTATATCTGAGGCGCGATGGCATTTTGCAACTGAGGCAGGAGCCTGTCTGTGCTTGAGTTTGTTTTTGTGTGGGCGCGGGGGTACCGGTGGGCTCGCAGTCTGATAGTTGGTCTTTTATCTCCGCAGTGTTTGATGACGGCGATGAGAAGACCCTGAGGCGTTCCTCCCTCTGCCTGAAAGGAGCGCGTCACTTTGCGGAGAGCGAGGCAAGTATCTCACTGCCCCTCAGTCCCATAACAGCCTCATCTCTGCTTTCTGGGGAAATGAAGCTCATTTTGTGTATAAATCCATTTATAAGTGTGCGAATAGAGGGTAAACCTTTTTGTCCGGTTGTGTTCTCTCCACCGCAGACACTTGACCGACTCCCTCTCACCAACCCCGAGCACTTCGGCACACCCGTCATCGGCAAGAAGGGGAACCGCGGTCGGCGATCAAACCCGATGTGAGTATCATCCACTGGTCTCTGTGCTCAATCCCGCAGCGCTCATATTTAGCTTCATTTTATCAGAGGCCTGTGATGCCAGTGGGAAGGTATTTTCTGTTCCGATCCTCCGCCATCAGAAACAGACTCGCCCTGCTCTAAGTGTGCTGACAGCAGTTGAAATGAAAGATTTACTCTCATCTCCATCCCCTCATAAAGAGCCCCCGAGGCCTGGAAGGAGAGAGAGCCTGCTCGCCTCCTCCAGCTCCTTAATCATAGCGGGCTCCCTGAGTGTGTGCGCATGCATGCTGGAGAGGCAGAATGAGCGTGGCACAGTCCTGCTGAACGTTATCTCTTTTTTTTAAAATTATTTATTTAATTTTCCCTGCTTTGAGTCTAATGTTGCAGTGAGTGTTTTATGCTCTGATGTCCCTGCTCCTGGGAGACGGCACAGTTTTCATTGAGGGAATAAGAACTGCTGAGGGTCTTCTTCTTTCTTTTTTTTTGGTGCTGGGTATATTCGTAGCTCCTCTCTGGTATAAAGAGGACACTTGGCTAGATAATCTTATTCTCTTGCTAATGGGGCCCAGAGAAGTCAATATTACTCTAAGCATTGATGCAATATTGACTCGGAGCGGTCCCAGCTGCACATTAGCACCTCGGACCTTTTGTTTCTTTAGCGTGCACTAATAGTGTTTCAGCTTTTGAACTGCAGGGATTGGCTGCTCTGTAAAGATAGCAGCCACAAGGCCTGCTTTTAAGTTGTTGTTTAAAAAAAGGGGGGTGGGGGGTGTATAGTTTGACTTGTTGGAAAACATGCTAATTTGCCCTCCTGAGTTAAATGAGAGGAGAAATATGCATTAACATAAACACAGGAAACAGAGGAAATAAGTTTATGTAGCTGTGAGTTTGCCAGACGACAGAGAAGGAGTCACTGACCATGCCAAGAAATAGACGAGCTGTTAATTAATGATATTTTTAGGTTGCTTTAAGGCTTATTTTACTTTGTTTTTTAAGGAGCATAAGGAGAGCTGTTACCCGTGTTGTTTGGTGGTAAGAGTGCCATCAATCGTCTCCTCCAACAAGAAAAAGCGAGTGTATCTCAGAATGTGTTTATTTAAATTGCTGCCTTTAAAAGCAACGACAACTGTAAAGCAATCCCTGCAACATCAGTCTTTACAAGTGGAGAAAACGTTTCTTTTTTTCCCCCTAAATGAATAATAGTCTGTGCCTCATTGAAGAGTTAGTGTTTTCTTTGTGACTTTGATTCACAGCTTAGTTGTTGTTGTTGTTGTAATAGTAGCAGCCTGGCTGATTTACAGCTCTTGAGTGGTGCCAAATGCTGCGTGTGTTTATATGTACATAGAGCTGTGCTCAGAGCCCCGTGAGCCATAAAAAGAGAAAAGCAGGGTCTGTTTGCCTCTCGGTGCTTCCTGCATGATCACTCAGAGACGAGGCTATCTGTCAGGGCTCTGCCCGAGCATCAGGAAGACTGTCAGACGGCACACAGCGAGCCGGCTCCTTTTTACCCACCGATCCTAATGAGTGAGCTCATCAGTAGAGGCAACCTTATGTCTCACTGTGCTACATGATAAGACAATGATGGATTGTTAGGTGGAGACTGGTGGAGGTGTTGTTTTTAATCTGAGGAGCAGTTAAATGATGACTTGGTTATCAGAAATCATCTGCCTCCCCCTTTTTTCCCTTTTTTAAATTGAGACACGCAGTTTTCTGTAACTGAAATATAAATGGAATACGACCATTCACGGCGCCTCTTTATTATATTATATTGCATAACACAGAGAAAAGCAGCAAATACTCAGAATCAGATTCATTACTTAGGAATGTTTGGCATTTTTGCTAAGTGGCTTTTAAAATCAACAGCAGCTCTCACGTGGTATACTTGAATTCGTGTAATGAAGGTAAAATGGTGTAAATGGTGTAATATATGAATGCTCGCTGTGCCGTTCTGTCCATTGAGCAAAGTCTCCCTTCCTCCCACAGTCAAGAGGAGGAGTTGTCCTCATCCTCCAGTGAAGAGGAGGAGAGCGATCAGCGGCAGAATGAAGACCTGTTCGGCAAGGTGGTCTGCGTGGAAGGGGTTCCCACCGGGGACAAAAAGAAGACTACGTGGTATCCTGCTCTGGTGAGCTGATAAGCTTTCCTTCCTTTGCTGCTCTCTGCAGCATCGCTGTGGAGGAACGGGGGCTGCTGCTGCTGCCGGGCTTCCAGTGAAGTCACGGCATTATGCAGTTTCATCAAAATGCCTGCTTATGTAACCTTAGCACTCAGCAGGATTATGTTATTGTGCTAGAATTTGCCTTCCATCAAATGCTGTAATATGCATGTAATAACATTTCATATCCAGACAGACTTCATGTTCCGACTTGAAGGACGAAAAAGAGCTCGAGTCTTATTTTGCAGAAGAAAAAACCCCCGTCTTGTTTTCCATGATGTGTGCGAAATGTCAGACAGACATCAGTTTGATGTCTTCAGTCTTTGCCTATCCATTTCCATCCACCCAGCTGTAACTCTCAGTCACCGTTAGCGCACAATGAAATAGTGACAGGCCTTGTTTGTTTGTGTAAGTGTTACAAGTAGAACTGGGAGAATAGGAGAGGGTGGGGAAAGCTGTCCCTTTTACTGTGTAGTCAGCAGGGGCCCCGCCTCCAGGATTTGTTGTTCTTGGCTTGCTACTGACTGAGCTCCATGCTGCCTCCTTGTGACAGTTGAGAGAAGTGCACTGCACAGTAGCCTGTCATTGTTTACACTGCAACCATATGGCAGAGGGGTGGAGTAGGTACACTGGCAGCTGTCTCATGCAACAGATGATGCGCGGCTGTGATAGACAGGGGCTCTTTTGGGTGGCCTTGTTATGTAAAAGTTCTAAGACACGAGCGTGCACGTGTGAGCGTATGTGACAGAGCTCGAAATCACACAGCAGGCGTGAGTCATGGACCTGAAGTGAAAGCATCCAATCCCGTGAGCCCGAGTGTACGCAGGTCTGCTGGAAATGCGCTGCTTCCTTTGGGTTAGACCCCGGCAGGAGTAGCAACCCTCACGTTAGTTCTCCTCCTCAGCTCCAGCTGCTAATGATGCTGGCGGGTGCCCACCCCTCGTCATCTCTCGCTCTTCATCTCTCCTGCTAGTTTGATTTTGTATCATAGGCAGCACATTTTGTAATCAATCAGTGTGCCCTTTTGCTGAAACCGCTTTAGTCATTAAGTCATTCTCTGATACACCCCCACCCCTCCCCTATTCTTCTTCTTTTTATTGCCTCAGCACCACCTCACGTGACCTTTTTCTGACTTTCTCTTGTTTCTGTGCAACAAGGTCATCTCCCCCGACTGCCACGAAGACATGACCGTGAAGAAGGACAACGTCTTTGTGCGCTCGTTCAAGGATGGAAAATTGTGAGTCATTAATAATTCGCCCAAAGCGACATTTACATTCTGTTGTGTTAAGCTGCTTCTGCACTAATCATTATTAGTAGCTTATCCAGCATAATTTATGATGCAATCAATGAAAAGTGAGACAGAGGGAACTTGGGCCGCTTGTCGGCCACAAAACTAAGAGGTAGTAAAGCTGTGGCGTGCAGATGCTTTGCGCTGGCCCTTGATCATTTATATAAGTTGTTCTTGATTCATTTTTGTTTGTAAGTCAATTTGCACACTAACCATTTAATACTAATGTAAAGTACGGCCATTGTGGCTCTGTCAGATAACATTTGTATTTCTTGACTAAGTAATTGTGCGTGTGTTTGGTGAATGAATTCAAATCTCCATTGATTAGAGGAATATAGGCTCATATAGGCCTCAAGCACACAGCCTTCCTCTGCAGCATCGCCTATTGTTATTTTATTTGTCCTGAGGCTGTGAGTTACTGGTGTGGAGAGGTAGTGTAGCTTCCCTGCAGCCTGCCCTCGGCATAGAACCACACAGCCAGATTGTTTTGTCTGTGGTAAAGAAAGAAATAAGTCCTGTCAAGAGCTCAGCTGGCGGTTGTGTTACTGCAGCCTTTCTTCATGTGGGTAGAAACATAGCCCACACTCAGCATAAATTAATCTGGCGCTTGTTCGCCCGCTCCAAAGACTACTTTCCTGTCTGTTTGAATTCCCGCAATGACTAAATACACTTGCTTTAAAAGGAATCTTGAGCGAGTCGCCGGCGTGACCTCCTTAATCTGCGGCTGAAGACAAATATGCAGCACAGGAAGTCTTATCACTCGGTTAAAGGTAGAGCTGATGAAAGGGATAAGATAAAGAATGATAAATCGGAGACCAGCTGGAAGTTGTACGGCTGTGAAGTATTTCCTCTCTGACCGAGGGCACCCTGTGAAAAACCTGTGTGGTGTTTTTTTTTGTCTTGTTTGCAAGTGGAATCGCATTGGAGTACTTTTTCTTTCTGAACTGCAGCTATTTGATTTAAGTCGCTGAAAGCGCTACTGTGCATCCAGGTGAGATTGCAAAAAACAGCAAATGAAAGGAGGAGGAAAATCTATATGATTGTTTTCAGTTTGTTTCCGTCTCCAATCGGTTTGCTCTCATATGCATTAAGCAAAATTTCCAACATGTGTATCATTATTGTTACGCATAGCATTTTTAGAGTGTAGTAGCGAGACATAAGAAAACACATTTTAAGCACATTTGATTGCTGAGTGTGCATCCTCTCTGTCGCTGCAGTGCTGTGTGATTTCCTTTAGCCCTTTTACTGCTTTCAAGTGCCTTTCCATTCTTCTGCACACACTTGTCACTGTTTATTATTCCACTTTTTATCTTTTCTGACAACCTCTTCTCAGCTATTATCAGGCTGGTGTGGTTTGTTTTTTGAACAAGGGGTTTACATCCATAGGCCACGTGACCTCTCCCGCACAGCACCCGGGGTCAGTGTGTTCGCTTTCCTCAGGAGAGTTGTATATTGTTACTAATAACCATTGAATATGTCTTTCAAAAAAAAAAACAATGGCTTGGAAAACATTTTGAGGGAAAGGAAGGTCAGATCCAGGGGTGAGGCAGGAGTTGTCAGGAAGTGGTCTTACTGTTTCCACTGTTACTACAGTAACCAGATCTGACAAGTCTTTCCTGTTTCCACTTTTTTCCCCCCATTTAGCCAGCTTGCAAACTTGTCTGTGTTTTTTAACCTGCAACGGAAAAAGACAGTGTAATGAGCGTGAGTGGGTTTTAAACCTCAGCTAAACAAACCTGCACGTGGTTTCTCCGAGTTACAGACAGGTGTCCTTGTCAGTGCCGTGTTTGTAGTGATTATCTAAGGAAATGCCAGGAAACCGAGCCGTTCTCTCAGTGTGAGGTCGTTTAGCTTTTATACACTTGTTTCTTTAAAATTTCACTCCATGACAAATCTAGTCATTGGATCTGCTCAGCTGCCTACAGATACCACAGCAAATCGCCTCACATTGCTCACCAGCCAAACCTCTGACTGCTTTCAGCTTACAAGCTTCACTGATCCGTGTGTCTGCCAAATCGCCAGCAGCTGACTGTGCCCAGCCGCTTTAGGGGTGCTGTAAGAAAGTAGTCTGTGACCGCTCAGGTTTTTGGAGGCTTTGATTGGCACACAGCTGTAAGGTTGTTTTAATGAATAAGACTATATGGTAGAGCTCTGAGCTGTTTAGACTTTGTTGTTTTAAGAAAACTTTTTTTTTTCTACTCCACACTTTCTAATCAGAGTTGCTATATTTTTATTTATTTTTTGCAGTTACATGGTGCTACAGAAGGACGTCCGTGAGTTCGACAGCAGCTGCCCTCCAAAAGCTGACGCGAGCCTCAAACCCGGTGAGTTTGAAGTCGGTGCTACAGAAGTGGTGCGCAGCAGAGCATACCTTTTATCAGCCGTCTGCGGGCAGCTCTGTACGCTGACACACTTGGCAGAAAACACTCGCAGAGTGGAAGACCAGAGAAGTTTTGTTTATGTTCTGGAGAGAACGCAGCGGTGGAGAGCTCCTGTCACTCTGCAGTCTATTTTTAAAGTCCTCACTAAACTTTTTTTTATAAAAGTGCTACATTATTTTTCATTTTATTCAAATTTTTTTCCACCGCTGAGCTCGTACTCTCGTAATTGCACTTAGCAAACAGCTTTGTATTGTCCCCGTCTTGATATTCACAGGTGGTTGACTCACAACTGTGATATTTTCCGCGTTACAAAAGCGTAAAACAAGCATCTGCCGAGGTGGTTAGATACTGCTAAAACCCACCTGTGACACTGTGGCTGGATGCTTCAGCTGCTGTGCGTCACTGTGCAAACACTGGCAGGTTTTCATGCTTCCAGAGTTCCTGGTCTTTTTTATACTGTAGCTTTTATGTGGGCGTATTATTGTTATTGTTGTATATAGTGTAGAACACATTTTTAAAGGTATAAGTGTGTCGTTTGAGCATGCAGTGATGCACGCACAGCTCCAAGAAGTGTTTACGAGGTTCGATTAATCCGCTCTTTCAGCGCTGGACGCAGCCCTGGAGTTCCAGAGGCAGCTGGTCGTGCCCAGCATCTGGAAGACAGAAGTGAAGGAGGAAAGTTCCAGCAGCGAAGAGGATGATGACGACGAAGAGGAGGAGCAGGAGGAGGATGCGAGTGGTGAAGAGGAGGAGGTAGAGACAGCAGAGCGCACTTATCCTCTTATCCTACAACCTCCCAGATTTAAAAAAAGAAAAAAAGAGAGATGCCAAACTGTCTTGTTTCCTGTCTGCAGGAGGAGGTGGAGCCGTTCCCCGAGGAGAGGGAGAACTTTCTGCAGCAACTCTACAAGTTCATGGAAGACAGAGGTGAGAGCAGGGCAGGGACCAGTGTGATGTTTGAGGTTTATTTTCATTTGTGAGACAGGTTGTGAATTTTGTCTTCTTTTTTTTTTTTTCCTATTAAAAAGAAAAATCATAATTTTCTCCAGCAGACAAACATGTTGTGCTGCTTTTCTTACCACATCCACCTATGCCTTCTGCTTCTCCTCTTCAGGGACTCCCATTAACAAGCGGCCGGTTCTGGGCTACAGGAACCTCAACCTGTTCAAGCTCTACAGGCTGGTGCACAAACTGGGAGGTTTTGACAATGTGAGTGCTACTGCCCGCCCCTGAGAGCAGTTTGATGTCGCTCTCGTTTCGTTTGGTGTCGACTCTCTCTGAATTTTGTCTCCCTCGTTGAGCAGATTGAGAGCGGTTCTGTTTGGAAGCAAGTCTATCAGGATTTGGGAATCCCCGTGCTCAACTCAGCTGCTGGCTACAACGTCAAATGTGCTTACCGCAAGTACGTACAGACACTCCACAGCTCGAAAGCTTTCAAAATGCAAAATCCTCCAGTCGACTTGCTTTTCATCTTTGTGTGATTAACTCTGAGCGACGCAGGTGTGTCGGCGTGCGCACGCTTTGGAGCAGTAAGATTAAACTTTGGAAAATCTTATTGGATGTGTTGAATGTCTCATCACGCAGGTACTTATACGGATTTGAGGAATACTGCACCTCCACTGCCATCACATTCAAAATGGACCTCCCTTTGAAGCAGGGGACCAAGGGGGAGGGGAAACCTGAGGGGGAGGCAGGGAAAACGGCTCCTACGTCATCAGTTGCCGAAGAGCCGAAAGCCCAAGTGGACGGAGAACCTTGTAGCACACAGCCCGTTATCTGCAAGGTGCATTATCCCGAGTGCTGTCTGTTATTTTAGATGAATTTCTGCACACCTCCCATGTTTCTCATAATAAAGCGTCATGTCTGTGAAGGTTCTCAGTCTATAACCTTCACAATAATAAAGCGTCCTTCTCTCACAGGACGAGAAACCTGATTCGACCCCGAGTAAAACGGAATCCGAAACATCGAAAAGCGAGGGGAAAGAGGGCGGAAACGATGGCGATGACGAAGAAGAGGACGGTCCGCACAAAGCCGACGCCGACGAGGGCTCGTCGACGGCTCGCCTCGGAGCCGACGACATGAAGGAGGAGCACGATGAGGAGCAGGAGAGCAAGGACAACTCTGGGTAGGTTCACTGAAGGGGATGCTCCCTCCTCCACAGTTGCTTAAAAAACAAAACGTATGGTCAGGGCACAAACATGAGCTCCTGCATGGTAAAACTATTCCATGTGAAAGCAAAATAAGAATGCAAAAGGACTCGAGGTATTTGCTTTCCTTGGTGGCAGCACGATGCTAGAACACCATTAGCAGATGAGGAGCAGTGATCCTTCTGACCTTAAAAGTACTAATACGCCGTATACTCTTACCTGCTAACCAGAGAGAGGCATGCTCTCCTCTCTCTCCTCTAACTAAGCTCTTATCCACTGCCCTTTGTGCTATTATTATTCCTTGTTGCTTAGTCGACATCGGCTGGCAGAGACATCTTAGAGCACCAAAGCCTGACTGCTACCTTTCACCTGGCATGTCATGCTGTGCTTTCTCGCTGTCTCTCGCTCGCTGGGATTGTTTGACCATGCCGAGCCTCTCTCACTCAGTGCACAACATGGCTGTGCTCTTCTTGATTCCTGCCCTTTCCTGATCTCTCTCTCTGCCACCCTCTTCCTGTCTTTTCTCTCATCTTTTTGGCTTTCAGTGTTCAGCTTTATTTAAATGTTCCATGTGTGTGAATGTTGTCATAGATGCATTAACCCTCCAGTTGTGAGATATGTATATATATTTATATATACAGTGCTTGAGATGCTTTTAGAGGAAAACTCTGAGTGTTGGTAAATGGATTGTTGTACAGTTTGGCCTCAGCAGTTGCATTTTCCCTGTTGCCTCCTGTGATTAGCGCCGTCTGTCCAGCTCAGACCTGTTTGTTCAACGTCCACAGTGACAGATGTACAGTTGTGTTGTTTGGACTGCTGAAAGCTAGAAAACAGGTTCTTGGTTTACTGAGTCTCTGTGTCTGACTGAAGGACTGCAAAATTCCTGCACGTTATGAGGAGGTTATCTGTAGTTTACACCAACCGTGGCCACAGATACCTGCTGATAGAAGACCACTTGTGACCTCTATGACAGTCAGAAGTCTCCTTGATCCTTCGGCTTTGTCGGGATCAACGTCCTTGCAGATTACGAGTTTACGGATGCACTCAGTGGACAAGCCGCAGGCTGATCTGATCTGAGCTTTTCTGATCATATCAAACCTGTTTGATGTTTACAGGCTGCAAACTGGAACAGACGGGTGTTGTGTCAGGGTCATGTTTTCATTCCAGCATCAGCACAGACGGCGTGTAGCCACTGAAACTAGCTTACTGTGAGCTTAAACGAGAAGGCGATGCATTAGTAGGAGACATCGATGAGTTATTGTTGAGTTCTTGCTGGACAGGTGCTTATTTTTACGATGAAGCCTTCTCAACGGCTTTGCTGGAAAGTTCACTTGGACTGTTGACCTTTTGGCTTTTACTCATAATGATGAGCACTGCAGTTGAATTGTGCTCATTTTGAGCAAGCCGAGTCTTAATCTACGTGATATTTGTGTGTTTTATTTATTTTTCAATCAGGGGTGGAAATGTTTTTAAAAATCAGTCGGCTCCTGGAAATAAGCCCGTCTGCACGTTCTGAGGAGCTAAGTTTGGGAGGGACTGTGAGGCGTGTTGTGCTGTAGATGTTGTTCGTCGCAGCGGGCCGACTAGGACCTCGCAGCCGTGCTTCCTCTCAGTGCTGTAGCCTCGCTTTAAGTTGCTGCGTTGCCTGTCCCGTTGCGCTTTGCCATGCTTAACCCACCCCACGAGGCCCCCTGGCGCCTAAAACACTTACTGACACCCCTGCACCACCCCTATATCTCCTGATTGTTTCCCTCTAGCTCCTTCTTGTGGCTGCTTTGTTTCTTTACAGCGTGCGTACGAGGGTGAATGAGAATCCCCTGTGTGTGTGTGTGTGGGGTTAGACAGCATAACAGTAGTGTGATTTCTTATCATTAATTTTTACTATGAAAGAATAAAGAATGATGTGTTTTGTTTGTTTTTTTGCTGAAACACTTCATGTACTGTTCTTTGACTGGCTTTTCTATTAATGATGCAGCTGGACTAGAGCTAAGGCAGCTTATGTTTCTGTGCAGGTGAAGGTGTAGTGTTGTAATGAGACAGGGAAAGGCAAGGGTGGAGCAAATAGACTAGAAAACAGGCTTGTTATAGCAGCAGGCAGCGAGTTGGGGGTGGATGGGTGAGGGTGGTGGTTTTTGTGGTGTTATAGCCTAGGGCCAGGAAGTGCTGAACTGTTTTTCTTGCAGGGATGACAGCAGTCAGGAGGGGGAGGAAGGGGAGGAGTTTGAGTGTTACCCCCCGGGGATGAAGGTGCAGGTGAGGTATGGGCGAGGCCGCAATCTGAAGACGTACGAGGCCACTGTGAAAGAGGCAGACGTGGAGGGGGGAGAGGTGCTCTACCTGGTGCACTACTGTGGCTGGAACGTCAGGTAAGACAGGACCTGGGGAGAAATCACCTAAACGTCTATTTTCACCCTAATTCAAAAGAAAACAGACCAAAAAAACAAATTTTTAAAAATCCATCTCTTAACTCATGGGATCACCGCCTACGTGGGTGTCCCCGCAGCAGTAACCCTTCCTCGCAATTCTGCTTCGTGTGAACCAGTGCCATGGTCAGCACTCTGATTATGGAGAGCACTGGGCCATCTAGTGGCAGAAACACAACTGAGTATCGGGTTGATGCGGATTCACTCCTCAGCTTCCTCTCTCTCAGTTTTGACCAAAATCCCCTGTCTGTCTGTCCCCCAGCTGTCTGTCTCTCAAACAGATCTACAGACAGCCTGATTTTTTTATTTATTTCTTTTTTTTAACCAATTTGAAGTCTTTTAACAATCAAACAAAACTTCCAATCCTACAATGTGATATTTGAATGTGAGCTAACACTGAATGGCCAACCTAAGTGCTGCTACACTCACCTCTACCTCTCAACCCTCTCCCCCCTCCCCAGCGGGTCAGGGTTAAACGCAGTGTTGAGTAGAGTGTTAGGGTACCATGACACAGAGGTTAACTAGTGCAATCGGCATTTCATCGTCTCAATGTTGTTGTGTGGTCCTCTAGCACTCTATAAAAGACAGTGGGATGTTCTCTGCATTGTGTCTGTTGTGTGTGATGTTGTGAAACTTTTTTCTTCCATCCCCCCCTCCCCTCCTCCTCATACGACCCACTTCCTCGGTATTGTGTGAATTCTACTGAATATGATTTGTGTGGTGGTCGGTGTTCTATCTTGTTTCTTTCTTCATCGTAAAAAGGTTGTGTCTTTTTTTCCACATAACACCATGGGATTTCTTCTCTTGCTGTTGAGGCTTACTGTGTCACAGCAATATGTCGGGGTCAGACAGTAGAAGCGTCTGTGTGGTGGTGGGTGGTGTGAGAGAATATTTCACAGCTCCTTCTTCAAAGTCCTAAATGATGAAACTCTTTCTCGTCTTTGTACTTGATTTTTTTTCCTTTTTTTTTCTTCTTTCTTTCTTTCTTTTTCTTTTCTTTTTTTTTTTTATAGATATGATGAGTGGATCAAAGCAGACAAGATTGTGCGACCCGCCAATAAGAATGTACCAAAAATAAAGCACCGTAAAAAAATTAAGGTATGACTTTGGAGAGCCGGTGACTTTTATTAAGTCTTAAAATCCCGGTTTGGTGTCGTGAAGTGAAAGGCTGACTGACTTATGTTGACTTCTGGCAGAAAATGCAAGACAATTTGGAGAGGCTCGATGACAGGGAGGTCCTCGGCCCTTCGTCCAACGCTAACCGTGTCCCGCGCTCCAAGTGTGGCCTGAGCCAGGACGTCTTTTCCAAGATGGACGAGGGTGAGGACAAAGGGCCTCAGCAGTCTCCAGTCAAGGCTATAGAAATTACTTCTATCCTCAATGGCCTGCAAGGTAGCAACACTCATTAGGCTGTAGTGGTCATGCACACTTGCAGCAGATTAGGACCGCGTCACTCTGATGTGTGTTGTTGTTTTTTTTTTTTAACAACCTAATAAAGCTTTGTTCTGTTTGCTTCAGCCTCCGAGGTGTCCACGGATGAAAGCGAGCATGAAGCTGAGGAGGGAGAGCATAACGAAGAGGATCAGCCAGGGAGCCGTCTCAGAAAAGGCCAACCAGAGCCACCGCAAATTCCAGAGCGCTGGGAGGGCGGAGCCCCGTCCGAAGGGTCCAAACCCTGTCCTGTCACGGGAAAGGCCCAGGACACCGTCAGTGTGGAGAGCCCAGATGCCGGAAAGCGCAGAAGCCAACCAGAGTCGGAGGGAGAGGCAAGTACGAGGAAGAGGAAAGCTGACAGCGCAGCAGAGAGGACTCCAAAAGGTCAATCCAAAGCTAAGACCAGGAACACCAGGAGTGCTGACTGGCTACCTGCGGGTTCTCCGATGAGAGGGGAGGAGAGAGCAGCCGCTCCTGGAGAGGAGAGGGGGGCCTCATCTAGCAGCAGTTCAGATGATGAGGGTGCAGCTGTGGCCGAGGCTCAGCCTGAGGAAAGTGAGCGAACCCGCCCCAAAACCAAGGGGTCACCGACCAAGAAGTACAACGGAATGAAGGAGAAAAGCAAAACCAGCCGACAAGGAGGCTTCTGGGAGATTCCCGAAAAGAGAGCCAAAGTTTCTGGGAATGTAGAGGAAAGGCCCGCCGTTCGCCCAAAAGGACAAAAAGACGTGTGGTCCAGCATCCAGGCCCAGTGGCCAAAGAAGACTCTCAAGGAGTTATTCTCTGACTCGGACACGGAGGCCGCAAACTCTCCTCCCCCACCGGTGTCCTCGTGTATGGAAGAGCCGAGCGTCGAGCAGGACGCGAGAGGCGAGGACGACACCTCGCAGGAGCAGATGGAGACCGAGAAGCTCCGGGAGTTCCCGAGCAGCGGGAGCAACTCTGTACTCAACACGCCACCGACGACGCCGGAGTCCCCATCGGGAGGAGGAGGCAGCGCCGTGGAAGAGTCTGGTCAAGCGCAGCCTTCCTCCCCGGCCCCATCCATACCCGCTGCCTTGCCCTCAGAGCCGGTTTCAGACGCTCTTCCCACAGGGCCAGTACAGGAGGAGGTGACGGGCGGGCGCAGCGAGACAGATAGCAGCACAGTGGAGGTGGAGAGTCTAGGAGGAGAGCTGCAGGACGAAGGGGCGAGTTCCCCCTCGAAGGTGTTCGACGTCAGCCTCTCGTGCAACAGCAGCAGCAGCTGCAGCCTCGAGCTGAGCAACAGCAGCCAGCAGGAGAGTGAACAGAAGTCCAAAGGTACGAGTGGCAGCAAAAATCTATTTTAACAGGTTTATTTTTCAGTGACACAACTCATTTTTCTTCAGGATGAAATACTAAAGAAACAGAGGCTGACTACTCATTTCACAGTCCGCCTATTCCCTCACCGTCTTCTCACTCTTTTCTTTTGTAGCGTCTGCGAGTCAGAAGCGGCAGAAAGAATCACAGACTGGCGGCGCAACAAAGAAACACAAGCCAAACCGCAAGAGCCTCGGTGTGCCTCCCAAAAAGAATAGG
This sequence comes from Maylandia zebra, assembly GCF_041146795.1. Taxonomy (NCBI): domain Eukaryota; kingdom Metazoa; phylum Chordata; class Actinopteri; order Cichliformes; family Cichlidae; genus Maylandia; species Maylandia zebra. The sequence continues at coordinate 24,302,787 of NC_135179.1, read as the reverse complement.
AAAACAGGTAAGAAGAGCTGTGGGTAGAAATGATGACACCCGCTAACGTTCTCATTTTCAGCGCCAGCACTGCTTTCATGTGTCTCCGTTTCATTTATTAACCCGTTTGCAGGCATCATGTAACAGATGCCAGGTAGGAGAGGATTTGAGGCGTTTCCTGTTCACTGCATTTTCTTTCTTTTTCCTCTTTTTCTTCAGCCAACAGCAGTGACAGCGAGGACCAGTCTGTTGTTGAGGGCACTGCCAAATCAACTGCCTCTAAAAACAACCCATCGGAGCTGAAGGCTGCCACTTCGCCCAAATGTCACGGGCGATCTCCCCCTTCGAGCCATAAATACCACAAGCAGGGTGATGCAGACCACGCACAGCACCGGGATAACCACGGAAGATCGCCGCGGGTGTACAAGTGGAGTTTCCAGATGTGTGCGTATCCAACCCATTTGGTTTATGCTTGTCAGCTCTTTAGTGCTTCTTGTGAACCTATCCTTTCATTTTGGGTCCTCTCAGCTGATCTGGAGAAGATGACCAGCCTGGAGAGGATCTCGTTTCTTCAGGAGAAACTTCAGGACATCAGGAATCACTACCTCTCCCTCAAGTCTGAGGTCGCCTCTATCGACAGACGACGAAAACGCATGAAGAAGAAGGAACGAGAAAGTGAGTCAGCTCTTTATTGTCTGGAATAATAACTAGCATGTTATTTACTAAATTTGGTTCACCATTAAAGCAAGAGGAGTAAAACAGGAAGTCACTGTCGCATCTTCTTCTTTTTTTAATCAGCTTAACCAATCACTGCTTCTGCTCTGCAGGCACAGTGGCCGCTTCCTCCTCATCATCCTCCTCCTCCTCACCGTCCTCCAGCTCGCTCACAGCGGCAGTCATGCTGACGCTGGCAGACCCTCCGGTATCATCCTCATCGTCCTCATCTCAGAACTCCGGGGTTTCAGTGGAGTGCAGGTGACAGGACGACCCAGCAAGGAGCCACACCGCACGAAGCACTTAACCAGCACCCTGGGGTCAGCGCCCCGATTCCCTTTCAACAGGATGAAAAAGTCGACCCACATACTGTAACTACGGGGCACAAAAACCAGACCAGAGACAAAAAAACCACGAAAAAACAAAACAAAAGAGAAGAAACAAGCACTATTTTTTACTGACAACTGTTTTCTCGGCAAGCTAATGGCACTTAAGTGCACTTTTATGACGATTGTGTAGGGGTGGGGCGGGTGAAATTTGTCCAAAAAAACCAAACCCAACATATATACAGATTTGACTTTTGTGCTTTACTTAATTGAACATTTAAAAGAATTGTTTTTGCAAGCAATAATTGTTTCCATTTGATAAAGTTGTATTGCAAAGGGATGATTTCCAGTGAAGACCATCTGTCATCTGTCCTCGTAGCCCAACATGGCGCTCGCCATGTTATTTCTGGAAATCTGGAGGAGAGACGCTGCCACATTGGCATTAAGGGCATAGGAAAGGTAACTTTGCTATGTTTCTCTCTGTTTCATTAAAAAAAACACAAAGAAAAATAAAAAGGACCTTCATGTGGATGGGGTTGCCCTCCCCATGTACAGGCAATCGCTCCTGTACATGGTCTGAATCAAGTAGGTGGTGATGGATAAGGTTTCAGCACCATCGTATGTCCGCTGATGGCCTCAGTGGATCATAAGGAATGATACTGTAGTGCCTTTTTTTTCTTTTTTCTTGTTGTTGTTGTTGTTCTCCGCGGGGGCACTTTGAGAAAAGGACAGTACTTTCTTTTCCTGATCCTCCTCTCAGATCAGAGCGTTAGCTGGAACAACGTGTCCCATATAAAAGACTGCAGAACGCTGTGAGTGAGCGAGTGAGCGGGCAGTGAAGGGCTAAGTCTTGGCAGGTAACGACGGGATGTTATCAGTGTATTAGGATTATTACGGTAATTGTAAAAGCAGAGCTCCTGTGTTGGATCACCTGCAAATCTACTACTGAATACTCATCCACAGATTACTGTTGAGATAACAGTCTAAAATGTGCAATGATGGAGGTTGGCGAATGCAATGGATGCATTAAATCAGTTCATCAGCCTTTTTAAAAGCCCATCTGCTTTTTTTCATTATGTTTCCATCCTCCATTTTTTTTCAATCCCCCCACTTCAGTTGCATCAGCTTCACTGATGTTAATGTTGCATATCTGCAACCGGATCGAGTCAAAAGTCAGAACACACACAATCAAAGCCGAACTCCACGTTTTCAGTGTTTCCACCTACATGAATTTATTTAATTAAGTACATTTTCACTTCATCGAAATGATGCACACTTTATTGGCATGACATGCCTGCTTCTCACACTCATCCCTACCAAAAGAAAAGAAAAAAAAAAGTTTGACTCTTGTTTCTTGTACTATGACCAGAATAAAGGTAGAGATATTGTAAATGTGCATTTATATGATAAGGTGACGTACATGTATACATTTCTGAAGACATCTCCAGTGTTTCCTTTGTATAGACCCCCCTACTGTATGATATCCGGAAGTTACATTTTGTTCGGCACTTGTATGTAACTGTATGCTTTTGTTATAAATTTGTATATTGAGAAGTGTTTTGAGTCGAGCTATTTAATATCTTGCACTGTTAATAACATGTACTTTTCTGTACAGACAGTTTTATGGTTTTAACTGTAGTTTGAGTGTAAATAACTGAGGGTTGCAGCATGTTCCGTTTTTGTTTTTTTGTCCTCTTTCTTGTTCTGTTTATTTGAGCTCATTTAATGTTGTTCTGTTCTCCCTTTCTCATCAGTTTTGAGTCTTTATCTAATTTCATGTTTGCTTTAGTTTTTATCCAGTTTTTCTTTGTGTCTTTTGTTTTTCTATAGCTTGTGCTTGTGAGAGAAGAATGGTGGTTTTTGGATGTGGCTGAACTATTTTCCAACCTGTACATGGCCTAAAGCTAAAGCTGTATGAACTTGTATACAGGAAAAAGTCTGTGTCATAGATCAACAGAAAGTAACGGAGCTTATTGAAAAATGCTCAATAGTATTTATTAGGCTCATCTGAGGATGGTCATTGTGTAATTTATTGTAAAAATGTAAGCAAAGCAGAAGCCTCTGTTTGAAATAAATGCCATAGTTTGTGAAGTACTCGGTGTGTCTCTTGCATCAGTGGTGGAAAGTAACTTTAGTCAAGTCTTTGAAGCACTTTACTCAGACACGTCTCTGTTATTATATAATTCAGTGATGACCAGCAACTGTAATCACTTCTATCAAAGCAGAGGTTTTGGCAGTTTGCCAGTCTGCAGCATTCAGCGGTGTGTTAGCATAACGGCAACGAGGAAAGACACCAGCAATCATCTTGGGGAACCTGCCCGTCAATTTGGAAAGGCTTTTAATGCAGCGTCCAAACAATATGAAGCCAATCGCTCTACAGCGAGAAAGATAAAAACTACTAGAGTGGGCATCCCAGGAAATTCACCCCAGGTTTATGACAGCACAATTAGAAAAAGACTGGACAAGTATCATGTGTTTTGTCTCCAGAGAAAGTCTTTCCTCCCCAAAAAGAACATGGCAGCAGTGTTGGTTTAAAAATGTGCATCTGAACAAACCACAAGACTTCTGGAACAATACCCTCAGAGCAGACAAGACCAAAGTAGATACATCAGACCATAATACCCAGCACCATGTTTGTTATAAACCAAACTACACATCAGCACAAACCCCCTCATACTAATTGTCAAGCATGGTGGCTGGTGGAGGGGTGATGATTAGGGCTTGTTTTGCAGCTACAGGACGTGGGCATGTTGCAGTTAGTCGACCACAAAGACCTCTGTATACCAAAGTATTCTAGAGCCAAATGTGAGGCCATCTGTCCGACAGCTAAAGCTTGGCCAAAATTTGTTCATGCAACAGGACAATGATCCCAAACACAGAAGCAAATCTACAACAGAATAGCTTAAAAAAACAAAAACAAAATTATGAAGGTGCTGCAGTGGAATGCTGCGGTGAGATAAGAGATTTGTGCATAAATCAATGCCGGCAAACCTCAACCATCTGAAGCAACTTTATAAAAAAGAGTAAGTGGAAATTCCTCCACAAAGATGTGAGAAACTGATAAGGTCACAGCGAGGTGGTTCTGTTATAGGGGTGTGCTTAGTTTTTCCTCTTGGTCTAATTTTTGTTAAATAAATAAGAAATAAAAACTTTTTTTTTATTATCTAAGACGTAAAACCTTAGAACTGAAAGACTACATTTTAAACCATAAATTTAAATACTTGTTTTTGTTAGTTTGTACATAATTATTTTTTTTAAATGCAGCATTTTAACTTTTTATCAATTTATATTAATATTATTATTATATTATGTATTTATAATATTTATATCTTAAATATTATTCTTCATCATTTTGATTTTAATTTAAAGCATGGCTGGGTAAAAGTGCTAAGGGGCGAAATGTGGCCAAACAAATTATTCGACAGATTATTATTGGTAATTTAACTACATTATACATTAATTTTGGTAAAGTACAGATTATTAACCAGATTAATGATGGTTAAAAGCAACTAATCTTTGTGCGTTATTTATATTTGCCTTTGCTAATTAGCACAGGCAGTATATAAAATACTATACAGTCTATGGTTATTAGTGGATGTTTTATTTCCTTAGTTTGAGCTTGTTTGTTGCTAACTCAGATGTTTTGGGGTAATTTGGGTCACATTTCCCGCCTTCGTCTACGTCATCACTTACGTACTTCCTGGCACACTTCCTCAGCAGCGTGCTAGCTGCTAGTCAGCGGCGAGCGTGGCTGTTCATAAGTAGTTTGAGAAATGTTGAGCGGCAGGACGAGCGCGCTGGTCGCCGGGGTGTGTGGTGCTCTTTTCATCGCATACTGTGTTTACTTTGACAGGAAGCGGCGGAGTGACCCCCGTTTCAAGGAAAAGTTACGTGAGCGTAAGTGTGCATGTCAACGGCGTAAACTTAGCATCGTAGCACGTTAGCCTCCATGTGACCGCGAGGACGTTAAAAAAAAACACTTAAAGCTTCTGGAAACTAATCAAGACTGCGTATTTTCTGTAGCCTTGTAAGCTCCGACTATGGTAACATTTGCTCTAATATTATGTCCCTCAGCTGCAGAAGAAGAAAAAGCATGCTACAAGCAACAGCTAGCAAACTTATTCCCTCGTGTTTTCCGTGTTGTACAACAGCAAACTAAACATGCAGCATGGTCTTAAAAACCCACTTCTCTCTCACAGGTCGACGAAAGCAAAAGGTTTCCAGTGAGAAGACTGGGCTTACAAAGGTAGGACATGTAGAAAATAATCGATTCTTCTCTCATTTTGTTTAGTTGGAGCTTAAATTTGTTTTTTGTTTATTAACTTGACTTTGAAGCTGCCGAACTTGAAGGACGAAGAAGCTGTCCAGAAATTCTTCTTGGAGGAAATCCAGCTGGCAGAGGAGCTCCTAGCACAAGGTCAGCCACATGTTCATTCACAGAAAACACATGGAAGCTTGCAGCATGCGCAAGACGCACACCACTCATATCACTGTAACTGTGGCTACACTGGTGTAGTGACTCTCTACAAAGTTTTAAGCCCTGATACATTTTTAATGCTTGTTTTTTATGTGGTCTGTAAACCTGTTTCTTCCCTAACCCAGGTGAATTTGACAAAGGTGTAGACCACCTGACCAATGCCATTGCAGTATGTGGTCAACCTCAGCAGCTACTTCAGGTGCTTCAGCAGACGCTGCCTGCTCCAGTCTTCCAAATGTTGCTCACCAGACTACCCAGCATCAGCCAGGTGAGAGTTACCTGCATCTCCTTGTTTTTTTTTGTTTAGCATCCTTGAAAACCCCCCAGTTGCTATTTGTGATTTCTGGGACAAGAAAGGGTGCAAGAATAAACCTTAGAATCATCCAAAGCTGAGAGCTGTGTGTCAGTAGCTCTCGGTTATTTCACCTCTAAGACAAAAATACTTAACGGCCCGTGTAACTGATTTGCCTTTCTGTAATGGGTAATCTCTGAAAGATATTTTCTTCCTCTCTTTCAGCGACTCATCGGCACTCAGTCTTTAGCAGAAGATGACGTCGAATGAACGTATGTGTGTGAATGAGATGGAAATCTATGAGGGAAGGGGGGTTTTAGACACTATCACTGCTGCACGGTTCAGTTGCTTGCGAATTCTGAGCTTCACTGGCCATCGGTTGAGATGAATTTCCCTCCATCACAGCACTTTGAGGTGGATGAACGTCTGCCAGGTTACATTTATCGAAATGCATTCCTCCTTTCCAACATATCGGTTATTATGTAGCCATTTGTTTGTATTTAAAGTGCAACCTAAGTATGTAAACAGGAATGTAGACGGTTTGTTCTGTTTGTGACTTGGACTGAAGTGAGTCTGTCTACAGAACACTTGCTTGTGGTGTAATGTTTATATAAATGATTTTGCAGGTTAATTAATATGTACTTTTTAAAAAACAAAAAACAAAGGCATTCCAGTCTTTCACCTGGGTTTTTGTTTTTTGTGTCTGTGTAATACTACAATAAAACATGATAACATGTGTTGACTTTTTTGATTGTCCACTTGCCAGTAGATGGCAGTAGCAATGCACAGGAAAACCTGAAGCATTTAGTTCTGAAATATGGAGCAAGGGCACTTTCACTTTCCCCTCAAAGGGTGTGCAGGAATTGGGGACAAATATGTTTGTATCAATAAATATTAATGAACATGGAGGGGAGTGAGCCAACCTATTGTACTTATCCCATCCATGTAGGTGCAAAACAAAAGATCTGTGAATTGCTGATATTAGTAATAAAACATGCTGCTGAAATGGGGTTAAATTGCTATCGTGAGAGTATTTGTTTCCAGCCAGAATGCTGAAACCTCATCTTGTACGAGTCCAATGAACCACAATGTCTTTATTGTGTGTGCAGGAATATAAAACTGGAGCAGCTTGTAGGGGAAGGGAGTGGGTCTGCTTGGATGTGTGTCTCTTGGAAGACAAATAGAGCTGTAATTATTTTTATCCCTCTCTGCAGCTGTTTTTTTCTTTCTTTTTTAAGGGCTCTGGCCAGAGCAGCCCAGGCCTCAAGTTTTGCCAGGAAACAAGAGTAGGGGGGAAAATAGTTTTTCAACATTAGGAATGAAAAAATGAACAGCGGCCCAGAAATGTCGAGTGCAGACTAAATGGTAGACAGTGTTCCATTTTCCATGAACTCATGTGATCACTCTTCAGTCTTTTCTCCACCACTCCTGGTGTTTAGCCACTTGGTGGAAATGGAGAAGCCTGTCAGGGGCCTGCAGAGTCCACTGGCGCTAGGTGTGTGCGTGCAGAAGAAGTGACTCGTTGTTAATCTATCCTTCGGGGAGGCGGAGAAGAAAAATAACAGACTGTGTTGGAGGTCAAGCTGAAATCTGTGGTCTGCTGCTGGCAGATCGAGGCTAGAAGCAGGTTCAGACTTCTCCACGGAGCGTAACACTGGCCTGCCTCTCCTGTAAATAAACACTGCTGCTGGCCTCGTGCTCTGTCCCCTGCAGACTGGAAGGAGCTCAGGGGTCACTGAAGGATGCCAGATAGGCCCCTCCTTCTCTGAAAGCGTGCCAGCACAAAATAAACCCATTGAAACAGGCCCTGACACGAGGACAGACGCTGTTTGATTTAAGGATGACACAGCAAATCCAGTTTCAGGGCAGAAACCACACCCGAGTGAAGAGTGGGATAATAATCTAATGAATGGAGTGCTCACTGTAATACTTTTAATATAACATCATTCTTTTAATTGCCTTGCTGCTCTATTTTCAGTCTGTATGAATGGGTTATGAGTCAGCTCTTTGTATCTGATGAAGCTGGCAGCGGGAAGAAGAAAAATGAAGAAACTCCCTGTTGTTTTGCAGTAGGGGGCACTGTTGCTCCAGGCTGTATTTGGACACCTCTGTGGCGTTACACTGAGCCGCAGACAGATTCACAGTTTGAGGACGACTGAATGGACAGAAGCTGAGAGCACAACAGTTCCAGTTGACAGCAATAACAATGTCTGTGCCTGCAGCACAGATACCCTGTGATTTTAAAAAATCCTTTTGTTGTTGTTGTTTTGCTTTACTAATGTGTGCACGGTGACACATAAACATCGCTCCACCACAGGTAGAGAAAATAACCCCACGATCATGGCACAGGGAATGCTCAAAGCAGCCTGACTGCCATTGTAATTTGCTGGAAGTGTTGAACTGGGAATATTATAATCAGTACAATAATCTGAACTCTGCAACTCATTAGTGGAAATCCTGTCAACAAATTATCCGCATCGCTAATGACCTTTGCTGTGTGTTATTGGAGTGTGTGAGTTTGAATGTCAAAGCCTGATTACTGCTTCTGTGTACCAAGTGCTATCTGACCGGTGGAGATGTCTGGTTATGTAGGAGCAGCTGTGTTTGGGATTTTAAGGCAGCCAGAAATAACTCGGTTGTGTGTGGTTGCTATGGCAGCTTCACGTAGACTCTCGGTTGAACCGGTCTGCATTTGAGACCCTCTGAGTGTTGGCTTCTGAGCAGCGAGGGGGGTATTTGCTGCCTGTAGCTTGCTGATCGGTGTCTGTGTCCTGCTGCTGCTGAAGCCATGGCTGTGGTGCTCAGTGCCCTCACTTTGTGCGCGCAGCACCAACACGGTATATTAAATACCCGCCACCTTTTTTTCTTCTCTTTGTCAGTCACCAGCGAGGGGAAAAGAAGACGGAGAAAAAAATTTCCAAGGCACGTCCTAAAAATAAAGCAGCACTGTCTGTGCTCAGAGTATTAACTTCCACACAGATGACCCATTTTTCCATCTCAAAGGGTCTGAGGATGGTTGGAAAGGAAAAAAAGGAGGGTGGGATGGGGAGGCAAGAGTGGAGCCAATCACGTGAATCTAAAGGAGGCTACAAATCCTGGCAGATTTCTCTTTCTCTGTGGGGTAATGCCTTGCTGTCATCTGTTTTTCCATTACTCTGCTGCTAGTAACTGAACTTGTGCTGCTGCTGTTGCTGCTAGCTGCTGCCAGGCAGGTTTTGTCCTCCATGTGTAGGCCTGCCTATTGAGCTCTGTTGTTTACATTCCCCGTGAGTGGGAGCCAAAGGGTGTGGGTGCCCCCCTTTTCTCTCCCCCACTACCAACCACTCAACCATACTGACTGCCTCTCTCCCTCTCTCTCTCTTTGCTAATGTCAGCCCCCACCCTGCCTCCAGCCTCCAACCTATCTCCCGATCACTAAATCTCTGATAAGGCTGAAATTCAATAGCGTGGCTGTTGCCTGAGAGAAGTGAGTGCGTCACATGACCTGTGAATTCCTGTTTACACTGAGCGGTTTTCATATTTCTGGTCTGATAACGCGAGGGCTGAAATTTTGTGATGAAGTGGAACAAAAGGGGAGAATATCAAAAGAACGTGTCACTCAGCATCAGTTCTCACCCTGTCATTGGCGTTATCTGCACAATCTAGGCATGCAGTTAAGCTGCAAGGGGGGGAAAGACGCACATACACACACACAAGCTGAACTGGAGGGTGAAGAAAGGGTTAACTAAGCAGACTGTGTGCACAGTTTTTTCTCTCCTCCCCCTCCTCCCTGTGATCTGCCTTCCTGTCTCACAAGCAGTGCAATGCAGAGGCTTTGAACATCATGAGAGTCAGACAGGCTTGTTTTGCATACTGTAAGTCTCCTGCATTGACTTGTAGCAAATCCTTGCCCTTGGGAGGCACGTCAGAGGGGATTAATGGGAGGGCCGGGGCCTCACAGAGTTTCCCATTGTCGTGGCTGTGCCCGCACTGTATTTTCATCCCGCAGAGTGAGAAAAGAGTGAGCAGGTGGGGAGGTGGTGGTGGTGGGGTGTGTGCAGCTTGTGTGTGTGAGAAGGAGGGGGGAGGGGGTTATACAGTGGTGTTATTTCCCTCTGCCCTGATTTTTGGAGCTGAGCTGTAGGGAGGGGAGGACAGTGTAAATAATGTATTTGGAGCGGCGGGGTAGAGGGAGATGGAGCTTGACCGAGCTTAGAGCGGGTGGAGGGGGAGGGAAGGAAGGGTTGAGCGGCCATTCTGCTGCACAGGAAGCAAGGGGGTTGGAAGAAGGGGAGGTGGAGGTGGAGGGGGGAGCAGAGGAGGAACTGTACGAGCTACAACAACAATGTTGCTGTGGTGGTGCTCTGGGGAATATGGGGCCTCCGCAAGAATGTGGCAATCCTCTACTTCCGCTCTGCTTTCTCACTTTTAGCAAGACAAACAGTTTGCTGCTGCAGACTGCCGCTAATGATGCAAAGTTAAGAATAATGTAGGCGTAATCTTACAGCTGGTAGGACTTTCTCACTAAGAGCAACGATTGCAAAATGACACCGGCCGACCTTCTACAAAGCACGCATGCTAAAATTCAAATTTAAAAAAAGATTTGAAAGGTGAGGCAAGGGACACATTTTGCATTTCATGCTTACAAGCTCGCCACAAAGACAGAAAACACAGAATCATGCAGCCTAACTGTACAAAGCATGCACAAGTATCTCTAAACTGTTAAAACAGACAAGTTTGCAGGTTTTCTTTTACACTTCCAAGAAACTGCATTAAATGGCACAAGCCACGTCTGACACATTTTTGCAGAGCACTGAGCTGTGGTGTCATTTTTCAAAAATAGATACACAAACACGTCAACAGCCAAAAATAAGCTAAACCTGCAAAGTGACTTAAAGGCAGTTGCTGTTTTTTTTCCCCTAACCTTTTATCATTCATGTTTACGTCCAAATAACACCAACTTCACAGGCATTAGCTTTAAACTACTCATGCAGGCACTGAGTGATTGTTTACATACATACATTTTTATTTTTTAAAGCCTGCATGCTAGCTAGCCTCATCATACCTTATTTAAAGAAGTGTAAAAATGACGAATAACCATTATTATGGGGGATGTGTGCTGGACTGTCTCTAGTATTGTGTGTTTTCCACCTTGGTCTAACGTGTGCTAAGCTAAGCTAAGCTACCTGTGATTACGAAAAATCACAGGTTGCACGGTGACTGCATTGCGATGTGTGTCTTTCCAGTTTTCCGGTTATATTTATATATAAAAACGCTGCTGAGGGCCTGTGTTATTTCGCACTTCAATTGCCCGCATTCCTATTTGTGGAGAAATTTCAGCTTTTTTTTTTCAGATCTATCTCTATCTTTCCGTGTTAGCAGGCAACCATAACTAAATCGTTGCATGTAATTGCCAACTTGACCCCATTCAGTCACAAATGGATTGCAGACTGATGCCATTCATTGCCGTTTTGTCGCCATCTTGATGCGGCAGCGTTACTTTGAAGATGACAGCCGACTGCGCAGCCGCAAACTCTCTTCAAAGCTATCATTTCAAAGACAAAGAGATTGCAAGTTCATTGCACACAGTGGCATTACTTTTGGTCGTGCCGCAGTCTCAAACCACTGTTTACCCTAGTTGGACTTTGGCATAAGCCGGAGGCTATAGCAGCTTAAATGGCGTACATGAGAGCAGTGTTGGTCTTTGCATGAACACAATTGAATGTATTTTACAAAAAACCCCTCTGTTCCACTACCAGCGCCTCTTTATTTCTCTCCTTCTCATTCTTCCCTCACTCTCCCTCGGCGTTCCCTCTCCCCTGTATCTCTCTCACACCTGCCATGTTCGGTGGCAACAATAAAAGGGACCTCAACCTTGAAAGATGATAGAGCAACTCCGAGTACAATAACAAAAGAAGAAGAAAAAAACTACAAGTCACTTCTGCTCTCCTTTACACACGATGTAACCTTGGTGTAACTTTTGTATTTTATTATCTTTTCTTGGGCTCACACAGCTCTGTTGCTGTATCACCCTGTGCAGCTCGGCAGATACAACCCACTCGTTCACCCGAGAACTACAAAGTGGGTTTGACGCCTTGCATCTTGTGTAACCGCGGTCTTTGAAGACTTTGGCTTTGAGCTCTGTGTCTTATCAATTCCCTACGCAAAGCTAAATCTGAATCTGAGGCAAGCGCATAAGGGGGTAGCTTATCTGCCCCACTCATTTAATATTATTCATTCATGCGCACTATATTTATGACATGCTGTGCATGCAGAACTAATTTACATTTTTTCGACATTTATGTAAGCATCGTGTGTGTGGAAGGGCCAATGCTTAGACGTGGCGGTACGGCAACTTATTAACTTTGCATGAGGGAAACAACTGGTTTCATTTTGTTGAATGCATCAAACAAAGGAGCACTTCATACATTAAAGGTGTAATTCCTAATGTTTTGCTCACAGAGTTTATGCAAAAGAGTCGACACAAGCTGACACGTTGGTTTGTAAAGCCTTGTTTTGAGGTCTCGGTGTTAGCATCTTAGCGGCGGTCATATTGTTTTCCAGCACCAGAAATAACCACCTTCAGATGAGAGGTTGGCGTTATCAGCTAATGCTACCAAGCTAGGAAAGGAATAATTAACATATGAATTATGAAAAACCATGTTATGTTATCAGGTTGGCTGTTTACATGGGAGTTTATGGGCATTGACTCACTTTTTTAAGAAGGCTCCAGTGGCCATTTGGGGAACTGCAGTTTGATTTTAGCCCAAAAGGATGTCACTTAGTTTAGCGTGAAATCTGTCACAGAGGACGCAGTCGTGGGTACTTTTAGGGCACACTTTGAAGTCAACTCACATTTAAACCCAAGGGAAAGGGAAGCAAAGTAAAACAGATTTCCGCCCAATTCCAGTCAACGGAGCCGCACCGTAAAGTGAGTGGTACTTATCACAGCAAATTCCTGACTTATTTGTCATCTGGGGCCTCGGATTTGTCACATCGAATCTTCTTTTCTCAATGGACTGGGGAGGGAGATTACGGGCTCATAGTCGGTGAGATAATGACGGCTTTGACTCTCAAATGAAAGTCCTCAAGAGGATGCTGTGGAGAATACAGACACGTAACATTTCATTCCCACGGTGCCACCGAAGCTCGCTCTCTCACCCATCTGGAAATAAGACTTATTTCCCGGTCAGCCTCAGAATTATTCGGTGAACCCGAGCCGCAGAGCCACACCGCTGTTTCCCATCTTTCAACCCTGCAAATCATCACATGGCACGTAAATGACTGGACGGTTCACTTACTTTTCCACCTTTTGACTGATTCTCAGATTTAGTTCCTCTCCAGCAAACAAGGTTCATTTATTTTTGCATGATGTCACGTAGAGCACATGAATATCCCCATTTGACCCATTTTAGCTAAAACCTCGTTTTCCCCTCTTGTTTGTTTGGCAGCTACTGTGAGGATTTGATATTGCTGCCTAGCAACTTGTTAGTTTCCAAACCTGGTTTCATTAACATATAAAAGGCTTGTTTTTGGGGGGGAAATATCCTTATCTCATTTGAGGTGCTTCTCCCCATAAATTATTCCACAAACGAGGCTGCCCATCAGCCAGATAAGCTCTTTACTATTTTGTTTCACGCAGAAAGCCCACATTCCTGGACTTGATTTGAATTTAATGGACTTGTAGATGATTAATGAATCAATTACCGGATACATCATCTGATCTCTGGGTGGCTGCAGAGGCAAAGCTGACAGCTTTTCAAATTGAAAGGAGCAAAGTCGTTGTGGAGTCTTGCCAGCTGCCAGCTCAATGCGCTCCTATAATTATAAATGCATGAAATAATTAACAAACAACTCCACTTACACGCCGGGTCATTCGGGGTCAGCTGGAAGGGTTGGTGGAAAGTGGAGCTCGCCGATGATTGCACTTTGTCTGATAAGGATGGTAACGCGGATTGAGTTAATCTTGTAGCGAGAAATGCACGGAAGGCTTTTAGTCCAGATGACGCTCAGTGAGAGGCCTCTGTCCTGAAAACATGTTAGTGTGGATGTAGCTCTAGTGAAAAGCTTAGTGAAAGCCCCCTCCCACCGGCACCGCCACCTCACCATCCACACCCCCATCTCCCCTCCCGACCCCTGCCGCTCCATTCTTCCAGAGGGATGGCTTGTTGACATCCATTAGGAGGTTTCCCAGCACCGAGCCAGGCCAGGAAAGAGAGCTAATGATGTAATTCCCTGAGAGATGACATTAAAATGTCAAAGTGCTGCAGCTGACATCATCCATTTAGCACAGATTTTCCTATAGCATACATTTGTCTTCCATTTCCACCCTCCCATCCCTCAGCTTTTTCTTCCTAGGAACAGAGCTCCCCACCCATCCCAGTACCTCCAGGCTCCACTTAGGTGTGCAGCCACACAGTGGAGGACAGGCTGGAATCAAAGCATGTATTCCCCTGCAGCTATAAATGCCCTGCTCCAGAAAGCAGTATTTTTGAACAGGGTATGTGTGTCGCGTTACATTTAGCTCTTCTTCTTTTTTTTCTTTTTCCAAGCTTCAGCAGATGCTAATTCATCTTGTCTGCACAACAAAGACACCACACGCCCTACAATTCTCTCACCTCCACCTCTTTTTTTTACTACTTGTTAATTCCCGCCCTCCTGTGGAAATGACCTCTGCATGATTTTAGGTTAGCTACCCGAGTTTATCCTGTTTTGCAAAGTGTGATCTGACCTGGTTTTGTTTTGCGTGACAGAACCAGGAGAACATTTTGTACAGACCGCATTTTGCTACCTGCCTCACGTCGCGACCCTGCGCCGTTTCACATCGGTCAACAGTCACGCTGTTGAAAATGTGGACTCTGAATTATATTTCTACGAGGGAGACTTGACAGCTCTCTGTTCTTCAGCCCAGCGAGTGGGCAGGCTTACACGTCAATAATGGATGCTCGGAGGCAGAGTGAGTAGACGTGAACTGGAAGCAGAGAAGGGGGCTGCGCCTCACTCAATAATGAATCAATTGATCCTCCTGCAGATGATGGATCAGGTTGCTATGACGACAGATGCAGTGTTACCCAGAGCGTGGAGGAGAGAAGCTGGTTTCCCAGAACCATAAACTCCAGGCTGCGAGTGTGTGGCTTTAAATGTATGGTGACGCTGGATGCGATTCATAAAGAAGACGAAAGCAGAAAATAATAAGCAGTAAATTAATGCGGCCAGATTCTCTGAAGAGGAATTACCGCACAGAATCAGCAATCCATCACATCACTCCAGATCTTTCCTTTTTTTCCTCGATTTCTACCGTGAAAAACAGATGTAAAGATGTTGCAGGTGCATAAGGGATTACACTGGCGGTCACCTCCGCTTTGATTAATCGAGGCGTCGTTCCTCTTTGATGGATGCTGTAGCACCCAGAGCTGAATACACATGTGGGTTTTATTGTGCGTGTAGCTCTGGCTTCTTGAAAAACCAACATGTTTACCGTGTCTGCGTGTGTGCGTTGTGTTGCTGTGGCAACGCGGCTGATGCCGGGTCCAGCTGGGACCACGTTGCCAAGTAACAGCTGAGTTATGAGAGCGGAGGAGAGGAGCGTGGGCGTTGGGAGGGGTGGTGGGGGAAGAGGGTGGAGGTAGAGCAGAGGATACGAGGACTTCTGTAAAGACAGCAGCGAGTAACAAAGACTGGAAGCATGAAGGGAAAAAATATCTCTGAGGGTTAAAAAAAACTTTTTGCATTTATTTAGTGTAGTGCTATGGATTGAAAAATAACATGGTTTTCATCTCTCGCTCGCTCTCTCTCGCTGCGGCTTTCTGCCAGAGAATATTAATACTTGACACATCTCATCGCTGGCAACATAAAGTGTTGTGCCCCATGCTAAATAGCAGCAAAGCAACTTTTAGAATTTCTTTGATGTATGTAAAGTTGAAGTAATTAGTATAATCCTGTGTGCGACCCTGCCTCTAATATGACAATACAAATGGCCTCCAGCCTCCAATGACTTCCAGGTAGGCCGACACAAGCCTTTAGCTACAAATGGTGATGACTGTGCATCCTTGTAGTCCAGGAGGCTCAGGTGCGGAGCTGCAGTACAAGGCCTGTTGTTGAGTCAGCACTGAATGGCAGCTTTTAGGAAAATGAACCCACTCAAGAGCCAAAACTGCAGTTTCTCCAGTGGCCATTCAAAGCTGGCTAACTAATGGTACCGGTCTGTGAGTCGTTTGGTACTGGGTCACGAGCAGAGATGGGCAGTAACGCATTACTTGTAATGCGTTACTGTAATCTGATTACTTTTTAAAGTAACGAGTAAAGTAAGGGATTACTATCGCAAAAACGGTAATTAGATTACCGTTACTTTCCTGTAGGAACGCTGCGTTACTGCGTTACTAAAACCGTGATTTTTTTGCGAGAATGTCTCATGACAGTGATGTAAGCGAGTGCGACGTTCATGACAACAGCTGTGTGCAGATCAACAATGGATCATATATCGAGTGCAGGAGAGAGTATGAGCGTGCAGCGTTTAAAGCGTGGAAGTACTGACCTTACTTTGAGTTTGATTCCATAAAAAGTGACAAAAACATTAGCGTCCGTTGTGCGTGGGAAGAAAACTTCTTTTTACAGCGAAAAAAACCCCCCTAATCAAGCACCGAGTGCGCAACGACGTAATGTGAAATTCACAGAGAAACTCGTGGATTCTTCAACTGACCGCGGCACACCTGCACCAGGGTAAACATCCGCCTACCCCCAGTCCTGCTTTACAGGTGAAAATAGAGCAACAGGACCGCTAGTCTTTGATGTTATTTATTTTTTGCTGTGTTTTACATGCATCTATTTGAAAGACTGAGTGTAAACACAAAAAATATTTTATTTTATGTGCTGGAATGTGCAGAAAATAGGTTTAAATATTAAACTAATTTCTTCAAGTCAGAGAATGGTGCATATAATTAAATTTTTACTTGATGCATAAAGTTAAAAGATTAAAACTGATAAAACAAGTTAAAAAAAAAGAGACTTTTCCATTTGATTACATTTTGTATGATGGATTATGCAGAAAAAGTAGAATTGGGCTGACAGATCTATCACTTTATTACCTATTCAAGTTGTAAATCGTGTTTTTAAAGTGTTGGTCAAGTTACTTTTTTCAAGTAACTTGACCAACACTGGTCACGAGAGTTGAGGCTTGGGTGTGAAATTTATGGTATTCAGGGTTTTTATTGGTTTTTAGCATTATTTTTTTTATCGTTAACTCTGCTTCCTTGGGTCTTTTCCTGTGTTATGAATAAATCTTCTTATTTTGGTACCGGTACTGGTTTTATTTTCTTGTATTTATCCGCAAAACCTTAAAGGCTGGTCCATGAAAATAGTGTCGGACATAAACTGGTCCGTGGCGCAAAAAAAGGTTGGGGACCGCTGCTATACACAACCTTTTTAAAAAACTTTTTTAGCATCTTACAACTTAAAATGAAGTCTTAAAGATTTTTATTATTAGGAACGTTGCTGCTAGTTTTAGTCACTAAACTGGACTATTTCATTGTGTTTGTAGTGTTGGTGCTGTCCAGACCTTTTTTTATATAATTACCTAACAAACAACATAGCTTCCTGTGTATTTAGCTGCTCTAACTAACTGTCCAGAAGGGCTGTGCTCAATTTAGGCTAGTAAATCTTAGCATTTTATGTGTCTATTATGTAGCACTTATTAGCATCTACACCCCTTGACAGCTGTTGCTAGGAAAAAATGTCTATTCCCTGACTAGTTCATAAGTGGTTGCTGGTTGTTGCTAGGTGCAGCAAAAACCTCGCCATGATTGCTTTTGTTGCTAGCAGATTGCAGTTTGAATAGAAGATGCCGACCTTTCTGTAAACACTCGCTAACTAGTAGCCAAGTAGTACTAAAACTTGGCTAAAAATGGAAACAAAGATCCATCTTCTTCAAAGTAAGAGTTGTGCCTCACCGCTGAAATCATCAAGTTTCAAAAGGCACAACCTTGAAGACATTTGGTCTCTGTTTCTGGTTTGTGTTGCAATTTTATCACTTTCAGTACCGCTTGGCTAGTAGTTAGCAAGTGTCTGCAGACACTTCAGCACGTTCCAAAAAATTACGGGCAAATCATGGCATCTCCTAGCATCCAAAGCAGTTGCGTGGAGGTTTTCACCAACTGGTTGGGGGAAAACACATTTTTCATTAGCGACTGGTTGTTGCCAGATGTTTGCGAACCAGTCTTTACATTGTCACACTTCCAAAATGACAGACAGGTTAACCTCACGTGGTTAGCTGTCACATAACTGCAAAGCCTCAACACTATCTATGGATTCAGTAGTTTGCTTTAGCTGATTACTCAAACTAAAGCTTAAAAATGGGACTTCACAAACCAATGGCTGACATCATTGTGGCTAAGTCCATTTTCAATATACAGTGTGGTCAGCACTGGTTTAGTGAACACCAACAACAACAAAAATGTGGTCTGCACTTCAACAAATTACATGAATGTGTAATGGTTTGTGATAGCAACAGCCGGTCGAGTTTTTCAGCTTCCATTAAATTGTTTCAAAGACGGGTTACACCCATTAAACTCCATCTGTGTGTCAGATGATTAATAGCAAAGGATGACGGTATGTTTTTACTCTCCATCCACTCCTCTGACCTGCTCGTTCACACACATGAATCATCCGACCTCAAAGACTCAGAGTCTGTCCTCATGCTCAGGGCATGATTATGCAGTTCCCCTGTCATATCAGTATTTGTTGCAGGCTTCTGGCTCAAATGCTTCCCTTCATGGTCATTAAGAAGAAACTGGCTGAGCAGTCTGATTTGTTGTCATGGAAACTGATCCTGAAATGCCTCTGTGCTTCATTTGAGACTAATTGTCCTCCCCAAACAAACATGCACGCTCTCAGACTCACATTAGCAACTGAAATCACAGCATTTCTCGCTCTCTTTGTTGTAATATCCTTGTGCTCCAGTACTTCTCAACAATAAACCTCTGAAACAAGCCCTGCAAAATCCTGTGGAAGAGCGAGTTAAACAGCTAAAAACAACAAACTCTGCAAAGCAAAGCAGCTATTCAGGTTCCCGGAGCTGCTCCCTGGCCAACTGATCCAAATATGCTTGACTAATTTTCCACATTTGACGCTGAAGTGTGGTTGACTGACACATTTAGTCCTTGGCTGAGGGGTTCATTAAGTTCGCCGCTTAGAGATCAGAAGGCAGATTTGTGCGGTGGAGAAATTGCAGGTGGAAAAAAGGGTAAGCCAGAACAACAAAAACAATGGAGCCAACATGGTCCAGCACTTTATATAACAGAGCTCGCCTGTGGCGATTGTGCAATGCGGTGCAGTTGTCTGGGCTGATGTAAACAGAGCCTCAGTGCCTCTGGAGGCTCAGCCATGTGCCTTGATGCAGCAGTTATGGGCACATGCCCTACTTTCATAAATCAGAGCTGGAAAAAAAGGAAACAGCGTGATGGGGAGTGGAGGAGGAGGAGGGGCGAGTGGTGAGAGGGGATGCCGAGTGAGCTAGCGAGGGGAGGGAGGGAAAAGAGTTTTAGAGGAAAGGAGGGGAGGTGTTGCGGAGGGGGGAGGCTGAACAAGGCTCATATTGATGTTCCAAACACAGCTGCAAGCGTCAGCTGACTAGCTGGCCTGGAAGCAGCCCCAAGCTCTGCCTCCTACCTTTATCAGTTTACACTGCGACCTTTCTCTTTCCATTGGAATAGATGACCCTCCCCCCTCGATCTGTCCTCTCTGACATCTGACTTCTGCCGGGGGTTTCTGTATCTGCATGCCTCCAGAAACACTGGCTCTCTTTTCAGCACATCAGCACTTTCATTTGTCTCACATGGCTCGGCTTTCAAGCCTCGCCCCACGCTCTTACACAACTCACCATGAAGTCACTGTTACTCCTCACATCCGCACCCAATGGCGGAGGATAAAGAGAGAGTGATGATGACGGGCTCGGTTACTTTGCAAATACATGCCACTTCAGCGGGATTGTTGGGCAATGTGCAATCCTCTCGTCTCGGGTTTCTGCAGAGCGTTCCTGGAAACAAAGAGATGGATTTAGATACTACGTTTAAGCTGACACCTCAGGTTTGGACATATTTGGTGAACTTGAAGTTGAACCTGAAGCAATAGTTCAGGGTTCAGGTTCGAAGCAGCGGCAGCAGCTGTTGTCAGGAGTCTGTCCTCAAGGGGCAGTAATCAGCAGAGTTAACTGTCAATCACAGATCCCCCAACCTCATGGGCTTTTTCTCAGAAAGACGCCTACTTGCCTACAAACACACACGCACACACCTCCTCTTAATGACTTTCTTCAAGTGTTACTGGATAGTGTTTCTATGGGAGCTGTCCACCCCCCACACACACACACAGCAGTACCTTTCTCGCCTCCCCTCCCAACTGTTTGCAGGAAACACTCATCCCTTCTCTGGAGATGTCGCTCGCGGCAGCTCATGCACTCACAAATCCCGGGCTCCTTTCTGGGAAATGAAGGGCTCAAAAGATACATACATACATTTACACACAAACTGGGAAAGCAAAAACCGAGGGAGGGGTGCAGAACACCGCTCGCCAAGTATATCTGCGTCGCCTTTTTGACAGTGAAGAGGTTGGATTGACTGTCTGCCTTCTGCAGGAAGCAAATGAGAAGCATATTCTGTTCTTCCCCCGGTTACTATGTGACAATCCGAGTTGCTGCGGTATCTAGGCAGACCACAGCGATCCCCAAAACATCACAGGAATGAGAATTGTTTCTGGCAGAGACGGATGGAGGGAGCAAATCAGAGAGGAGAGGGAAAGAATAGATGCATTTAAAGGCAGCCATCGCTGGCTTCAAATGTCACCGAATTCCCGGTTAGACAATGGAACACAGCTGCTGCTAAGCTTTGAACTGCAGCTGTCTGTCTGCTCTTGGCATTATTTGTGTGGAAATGTGGTCGCTGGTTGTGTTTTGAATGTGAGGCAGATATAAAACATCATAGGAAGATTAGTGCGTACAGTATTCGCATGTGGAGAGGGTGGATCAAGGTCAGATAGAGCTGCAGAGAGACACATGAGTAGGTGGCGGCCATGTCAGATGTTCCCAATTTAGAAACCCTCAAGCAAGAAGCAGAGATGAGGAGAGAGGTGGGGTGGCGAAAAGAGGCTGCGGTGCTCAGTCTGGAGTGGGCTTTAATGGTTTGGGGTTGAGGGTCAAAGAGACGGGGGAGGGGGAGGGAGACGAAGGATGAAGCTCCGAAGGACGTCTCGCCTTTTGAGGCGACTCTGAAAATGAATTTCGATTGCCTTTTTTGGCGTGCTCGTGACTCAAATGGCCGCAGTGTCCGTCACACCTCCACAAGTGGCTCATTACCAGTGTCATCTGTGGATCATTGCAGAACATCTCTTCCCCATCTCTGCTGCTCCTTTGATCATCCTCCAGACAATACCCCATTAGGCCCGGGCTGATTTTCTAAAGCACAGCTCAATTACTTAAGGATACACTCATTAGCATATCTGAAAGCACAGGCGTGACTCTGCAAATAAAAGAACACATTAGATCCCCCCCGCAATATGTTTCAATTATTCATACAATACGAGGGTGAGTGGAGAGAACCGAGTCACAGCCCTATTTGCATTCAGCCAAGGTAATTAACATTTATCGAGCTCTCGTCCGGGCTTCCACTTTGGAAGCACTTGAGTCGCTGGTGTTTGCCTGCTCTGCAGCACACGGGCAGGTAAAGTAGGCTGACAATACGCCTCAGCATCAGTCCGCCTTAAACGTCACTTTTCAAGCCACATCATTTTTGTCACAGTAGTTAAGCGTATCACCCTGGATGCCTTAGTCAGCAGCTGCTCAGCTGCGCTAGGCAGGGCTCCTCAATTATTCACAGAAAAGAACGCGCACACACATATGGGCTCACTTTGCATGTGTTTGTGTGTGTCTGGAGAACAATGATAGCACTTTGCAGAAATTCTTCTTCTTGTTCTGGTATTTTTAGCCAAACAGGGTGATGGCAATGTCAGTCAGTGCCACCGAATCCTTAAAAACGCTCATGACAGCCATGATGATGAGTCAGCACTATCTGCCTGAGTTCGGAGAGGAGGAAAGTAGTAGAACATCTTGTTATCCGGGGGTTGTGTGCAGCAAGGTTAGAAAATGAAGCAGGAGGACTTTTCTTGAATAATATATCAGCCGTTCAGCTCGATCCCTACCATTTTTTTCTTCTTTTTGTATGCATGAGTAAATTCCTGTGCGTGCTTATCTGTTCATGGCCTGCTGCAGTGCAGCGCGGCGCAGTGCAGATCTCTGCGTCGCACATTAAGAATGTGTGAATATGTGTGTGCGTGCATCAGCCGCTGACTTTGTGTTCATTCCACAGTAAATTGATCTGGCTGCTCAGTAGACTGGATGGAAAAGGGCCCGGGGCGAGAAGTGCACAGTGCATCAGCAGATGGGAGAGCCCGCTGTGTTGCCATCACACAGCATTCCTCCTCCACTGGGCATGCTCAGAGGAGCCACGCCTCACGTCTCACGCAACACCACCACACACCCTCCTCCTCCTCCTCCTTCTGCTCTCGGGGCCTGTTTGAACCAGTCAGTTGGAGGTGGCGGTGGCAGTCCTTTCTCCTGTTTCTCATCTGACCTTCAAAAGCCATGCACGAGGACAGTAGGTTGACAGGGAAGGGAGGAGGGCTGTTTTTCTAAAAGCTCTCTGGGTAGCAGGGCTGATATGTCACTCATTATTTCCACTCAGTGCTTTTGCTCCGTCATAGCCCTCGGAGGGACGTGGAACAAACCGGCGCCTTGCACGCAGAGCCAGCAGAGGCTGGAACACAATAGCTGAACAACAGAGATAACCTATCTTAACGTGATCTGTCACCAACATTAGCTACTATTACCTCCTGTTTCTTATCAGTACAAGAAACTAACAGCTGATGATGATTCCCTCAAATGTCAGTTTCCTTGATTGTGAGCTGATGTCGAAAGGGAACTTGCTCAGAAGGGTTAATAACAAGGAAGTGAAATCATTTTAGCCACTGTGTGGCTCGCTTATGTAACCCACAAGTTGTGCAACCTGACAAAAATACAAGCTGGTATTAATTGAAATCACTTTTGGTGAAGACTCACACATGTGCTCCAAAATGCAAAGTGCAGTGCTGGAGGTGTAATTCCTTTCGAAAGAAAAAAAAAAAGGTGTAAATGCACGCAGTCTCATATTTGCAGCACTGCTCGCATATCTCATTCACACTTCTATATTTAAATATACTGCAGGCCCAGAATGACCTCATGAATCACATGGTGCACTTATAGAGCGACAGTATCATCTTTTTTTTGGTTTCCTGCTCTGCTGTTGCCAACACAATCAAACCATACTTTACACATCATCATTATTGCTGCAAACCGCCTGCTGACAATGCAGAGAATCTCAGGCTTGAATTCCTCCATGAGTCACATAGCGTGTTACTTTTTTTTCCACTCTCTCTCTCTCACTCAAAACTAAATCCCTCAGGCTTCCACACATTCCCTCTTTGTTTTGCCACCACATTCTGCTTGTCTCTTGTCCTTCCGTCTTTGCTCGTTCCTCTCTCTGAGTTGCACGACCGGGTTCCTGTTTATGTCAGGCGAGCATCAAGCCAATCAGCTGTGAAGGCTCTGATCCTCCTCGTAGCTATTTACTACCCTGTGGTCTGCGTAAAAAAAAAAAAGAGAAAGACTGAAAGCGAGCTGAGCTTGGGTGCAGGCTGCTGAGTAAGCACACATGCAAAGCTTCAAATCACTCCACAGCTGACCTACATACATGTAAACCCCTCTGCTTTAAACTGTGCATGCGTGGGCCGGCACAGTTTTACCTTATCAAATGTGCTCCACTACATTTGCTTGAGTTTGTCACAGAGCAGCAGGAACAGCGACGTGATGACATTTTTTTTTCTTTGTTGCCGTTGAGGGCTGGAATGTGCTGGTTTGTAGATAACAAAGCAGCCCGAGGCGGCTGCATGCTAACTGCGCATGAGGTCACAGTCCGCCAACACAGGACGGCGTGATATGAGAGGGGATTTTATCCTGGATTCTCCCTCGGTGGTGTCATACCTTTGTCCTTTGTCTTCTTCTACTGCCTTGTTTTTCCTCAGTGCTGCAGTTTCAGACTGCAATTGCTGGTTATCAAAACTGCCAGCCTCCTCTGTTATTATATGGTTGGAGTAAAGTGCAGACTGCATTTGAAGACAGCAAGAATAGACTTTTGCAAGAGTGTGCAAGGACCTGTTCACGAGTCCAGCCAGTCGCAGCTTTCTCTTGGGAGTTCACAGTGTACAATAAATCTGTTAGGCAGGGAGAAAATATAATCAGGGCTTTGCTGGGGCATTTGAGTTCACTACAGGCAGTACATGAGCACTAATGCCTGATTCAACTCTGGCTCTGGGAAACATGCCTGACATTCAGTGTTTACACCCCTCAATGAAAGCTGCTAGTCAGACAGTCTGATCGCTCAGCCTGGAATTAGATTCAGGAAGTCATGAGATTTCCAGGTGGCTCGGCTTTCCTCGAATTGTTAAGCAGGGATTTTTCAAAGAAAAGCCAACACACATTAAACCGAGGGCATCGACTGGCTCCCCGCGCTTGGCACGTGGTCACGTCTAAACACGAGAAAGCTGACACAAAAGGGAAAAAAAGAAAAAAAACAACAACTAACTGAGTGAAAACAGGGGGAACAGCATTTGAGCGTTGTCAGAGAGAAACCTCTTCGCCGTGCCATCGTTTGGTGCACAGAAACACACGAATTATGAATCAGTGCTGAACTCCTGCTGAACTCTCTGCACCAGCACCAAGCCAGAGAGCTGCACCACATGACATCCAACACACACATGCGCACCCTGTGACCTCTGCAGAGCTCCAAACATACGAGGCAGTCTGCTGTGGAGTGCTGCGTCTGCTGGGTGAATCATTACGCTGTGCTGCACCTGGCTGCATTTAGAGAGCAGAGAGGATTTTGATAAACTTGACGTCTGTTGGGAGGTGGCGGAGGACGCAGCCAGCCAAAGGGGAAAGATAAATACAAACTGGTGGTGCAGCGGTTAAACCTCCCGCCCTTTTTTGGCAGTCAAAGTGTGCGTGTGTGTGAGTGAGTGAGCAAGCGGGTAAATATTTAACCCTTGTGTCAACACCACACATGTGTCACAACAGCATTCCTGTGAGGCGCTTGTCTTGTGACAGAGCGGTTTCATAACAGGAGCTGTGCTCTGATCGCCCGCATTCATTGTTTTGTGGCTTTTGGAAGAAGCTTTGTGTGCCGGTGCAGAGTGACTCGTGTGGCATGACGAGTTTCGTGTTCCTGCACGTTGGGCGTTAATGAGCGCAGAGGTGAGGCTGTGAATAGCTGGGTTAACTAGTTCAAGACAGCAAACAGCACTCTGTTTACCCAGCAAAAGCCTCTTTCTCTCACTTCCTCCTGGCTGTAAATGGTTAACTTGGCAAGAATCATGTGAGCGCTAGTAAGCTTTTTTTTTTTTTATTGCATGGGGGAGGGGTGGGGGGTTGAACTTTACTCGCCTTGCTGTTAGGCAATGACATTTCTGATCAGAGCGATTTTATCGTGAGGAGAGAAAGCGAGAGAGCGGAGCACGTCACACTGCCTCAGGAAGGAAGACAGAATTGAGCTGTCTGCAAAGATGTTTTCTCGATGAACAAAGCAGATACGCGCATGTGAAAATAAAAGTGGAGAAAGGAGGGAGGGGGAGGAGGTGGTTGGTGCGTTGTCCTTCAGGGCAACCCTGGGTGCAGCTAGACTTGACAGTCGGTGTGAGAGCGTTTCCTCTTCAAGGCTGTCTGGCTCCTCCTCCCCCCTCCCTATTGTGTGGCAATGCAGGGTGGGTGAACTTTATCCCTGTTTGGTGAGAGACACAGCTTTCAAGTCATTTGCATGGAGCAGGATCAGGTTGCACACTGTGCACCTACTGCACAATGAGAATCCCAGCACTTAACAGAAAAACAGGGAGATGTAATCACAACCTTTTATACGGAAAACAGCCTCTGCCCAAACCTGTAGGACGACTCCAAGCCCGCCCTCCACGCACACACTCAAAACAAGGGTTAGCCTACATCACACACACTGATATCACAAAGGTTGCACCACACCCAGCTCCACATGCCCTTTGGACAGGCAGGCAGGTTTTTGCAAACACATGGCGTAAGACGGCTCAGTATCAGCGGTGTGCTTGTAGTCGTTACGAATTTGCACAACACAAACATGCGGGTTAATATCACCTTTGCCTTATCAGGCTCCTTCAAGGGCACCAAACTTTCCCACAGTGCTCTGCTCTGTCCCGCCTGCGTTCCTCTGGGACCTCAACTGTTGCTATAAGAGTTTAACAGTCATTCCATGTGCTTCCCACACTCTTACTGTACCTCTTCAGCTGAGCTCGTTGTGGTGACTAAACCATCCACTATGTCTTAGTAAGGACTGACTGTATGTAAGCCAGCGTCTGCCAGTGGCTGTGTTGCAAAACTAGTTTGTCATAGACAATTACAATGCTGGGAAATGTGATCATAAGTTCCCAAGACCATCAGCACTTTTGTTTCAGTTTAAATAATAACAATAAAGCCTCAAATACATTTTCACTGTTGGGCTTAATTCCTACCAGTATCTTTAGCAATTTATTCACTGGAGTTTTCACTTTTCTGGGGAAAAATAACAGCAAGAACTAATTTAGTTTTGAGTATATAAGTAATATAATTAGCTGTGCAAGTAGTTTTATTTAAACAGTCAGAAAATCTATGGTGTTGAAAATAAGCTCATTCATTACACTTTTGCTCAGATGGTTTGTCTTCAGAATTACAGATTTTGCGACGCTTACTAGTTTTCCCCATTTTGCCTCAGAAAAGCCAACAACAGCCTTCTTTATTTTTTAGGGCAAAAGGGCACAAAGCAGGTCAGACAGCCAAGTCTGGACAACATCTATTTATCTGGGTTTTCCTGTGTAATAATAAATTGTCTCCATCTAAGGCAGGGGGAGCAGCAAAGACTCCACAGTGTGTAGCAGGAAAGTCAGTGACAACAACTGTTACATTAATTATGTTAGCTTACAGAAAAAAGAGGAGGATTTTGGTGGAGGTGGGTTACAAAGTGGCTTGCAGTTGGTGAAACAATTGCAGGAAGCCTTAAAAGGTGCCTCCTGGGAGCATATATATGCACATACTGGTTTTTTCTACCTAACCTCATTTTTACTCTTCTTTCTTTCTCTTTTTAAATCACTGTTGTGTTTACAGATTTCTGCTCATAGTATACGGCCCTTACCAGGCATCTGTGGCACTGTCTGTTTTTCATTTGTACTACTTTTCAGTCTTTATCATGCTCCTGTAACACAACAATTTATCTTTTGGGATCAATAAGGTATCTATCTATCTATCTATCTATGGTATTATCATAACATGCAATTACATTTGTGACTACAATGTTCCACACTATAAAAACTGTCCTTCAGTACACATTCACACGCTTGTCCTTGTCATCAGGACTCTATTTTCTATTTCAGCTCTTCACAGTGAGCCGTTTCCTGAGACAAGGCTTTGAAGTGGATGAGGGAGGTGAGACACCGTGCGCCCAGCTGCCCAGCCGCTGTGGTTAAGGGGTCTTTATCACGCAGACAAGGGGGACAGCACTCAGCTCTTGCCCTTCTATCTTTCACCGCGGCAGAAGAGTGATTTTGACAACCAGCGCACCCCAGCTGCGCAGGGGCCAGGCCTGCGAAACCACAGGCGGATAATGAATGCCACACCATCGTGACAACTTGCACTTTTATGGAAAGGGGAGGAAGGACACTTGTGCTCACAGCGTATGATGGGACGTCCCCCATAAACCAGACAATCAAAGCGAGGGCAGATAAGCATCTGTGGAATCTGTGACGGGAACCTCCGCTGATTTATGGGCACTACTGGAAAAGGTTTGTTTCCAAGTGAACGTGTTTAGAGGTAACCAAAGAAGAAATACAACTTTCCCAATGCAACCACGGCATCTGTAAATGATAAACCACAGTCGCATTATCCATGATCTTCCTTGCTTTCCTGAGCTGAACAAGCCACATGCTATTTATGAAGAACTTCCTCCAAAATGAGAAGACTTGAGGTTTTCCAATTAGGTCAGATTGCTATTCTTGGTGACTCTCACAGTCATGTTATTTGTATTCTGTACATCAGAGGGATAATACATCCATTTGCTTTCAAGGCAAACGTTACTAGAAAAGGAGCAGCTTTGATCTTCTCCCAATAGACACGCTGAAACAGCTTCTAAATAAAGGAGTTATAAATATGCATGTGCATACGTTCTTTTAGGGATTATTTGCCAAGGATTTACACACAACTTCAGTTGAAAGAATGAAACAAATCAGTTGTGTTTTCGAACTAATAACTGGAAAGGACAGCAAGAATCTGCGAGCCTGAGCTGTGCCGTGCCAACTGCTTTCTCCGGGAACATCAGAGTCCATTTCTAGCAAATAAATGGACAGGAGCTGCAGTAATAAATAAGCCTACTTTGGAAAAGTTATATTTTGACTCATGCTCAGAGAAAGAGGTTACATAACACATGAAATACTCTTCATGCTTCTCTATTTTAAAAAAAAGAAGCTATGTGTCCAAATTTATACTTCCATCTAACACAGGCACATGTGCTCAGACACACTACAGAGCTCTACAGAGTGATGTCTTTGGAGTTTGCAGGGTGATCTGTCAAGAACAAACCAGGTGCACAGAAACCACTGCATTGCTGCTGTAGGAGTGGCCGTGGGCGATGTTGTCCTTCTGGAAATTATAAATGTGTCTGTGTTGACATTTTTAACATTTTGTCTGAGTAAGCCACAGAGAGCTGAAATGACTCCGCAGATCACTTCAGTATGCTAAACATAACAACCGTGAGTCAGGTTTGAAACTGCCTTTTAAGGCCAATAAATAAGACAGCATTGACTTGTGCAAGGAATGCGGCTAATAGTGGCTTTTGAATTGAACCTCAGATAATGAAAAGAGGCTGAAGCTGCATTGTGATTCATTGAGGTCACGCCATGTGCTGATTTAGCTACAAAAACAAAACAAAACAAAACAAAAAATAAGAGAAAGGTTGTTTACATTAACGTCTGGTTATGACTGAAAATACACGGGGGTTTCCACTGGACAGGAAATGATGTCGTCAGCCAGCCATGCATGCAAGCTCGCTTAAGCGCGGCATTACAGAAGCAAAGTTCAGCTCTTTCTGTTCCTGGTTGCCCAAACCGAATCTGTACTGCAGGCCACTGAAACTACCTTCTGTTGAAAAAAATGGATGTGAAAACAATGCTGTTCATTTACATTTTTCTGTGGGGATTTTTTCTTGTTTTGTTGTTTTTTTTAATTCTTCCACTTTCCCATCTCAGCACAGTGGGGTTTTTTTTTTTGTTTTTTGTTTTAACCAAGCTGTCTGAGTCCCAAAAAGCCCGGCAGATTAAGAGGATATGTTACCATCTTGAGTTTTTTTTCTAAATGGATACACATGTGGCACATCTGGGTCCAAGCCTGACTCATTACTCACTTTTTTTTATGTCCCATTCTCTGCAGCCATGGCAACTGCTGCATGTTTGGCAGAAAGCTTTTGAAGGCAGTGGAAAAAGAGAGAGAGGGAGCATAAAGGGAGAGCTAGAGATAGAGCGAGAGAGGGAGAGTAGCTCTCAGTAGTTGGCCTACATCCAGTGTAATCATGCCATGGAGCTGAAATGAGGCCTTTGGCAGCACACCAGGTTTCTGAGAACAAAGATGTGAGCTTCTAATGTTGGCGGTGGGGCCTGCTTGGCATCCTCTGCCATTTCCCAGCAGCCCTTGCCTTGGCTGACTGCCAGCCCCCCCCTCCCCTCTCCTCCCCTCCCCTTGCTAGGACTGCAAAGAGGATCAGAATAAAGAGAGAGACTTGTTTTTCACTCGCTTCTTGCTCCGGCCCAATGACATCACCTCTGCAGCCTCCAGCCCCCAGATTCCAGCCGCCCAGCACATTTTTTCCCCCTTTCGACCCTCCATTTTATTTGAATTCCACCATTTTATACCTGACTTTAAAAATCCCATAATTTGTTTGTTTGTAATTGCCATGTGCCGCACACACGGCTTCTCCGCTCTAAACACAAGCGAACACGATGAGGAACGAATCTGCACGGAAAAAAAAAAATCAAAACATACTCAAACTAACGCTAATAAGGGAGGTGAGGCGGCAGATGGATGCTCATTAGCTTTCAGAGCTCTGCAGATCTTTTTCCTTTTTTTTTTAATAATCAGCCCTTTAATCCTTGCTGTGCAAAAGTGTGGCTAAAAATAGCACCATAAACAGGATATATATGGTAGCTGGGGGTAGCCTACTGTGATAATCTCTATGGTTACCTCTTCCTCTTCCAAGCTCCAGGAGCTCTGCAGAGCATGCACGTTAAAGTCCTTACATTGACTCTTTATACTTAGCAGCTTTTGCCAGTTAAATCTTCAAGACAGGGTCACGACCACAGCTGCTTAACTCGCACTATCCTGTTGTAACCTCCCTTTGTGTCGGTGCAACATGTTACAGTTTTGTTTGATGCTCGCCTCAGCAGTTCTTCTAAAAAGGTTATATAACATAAAATGTTGGCAGTGAGGACGACACAAGAGGAAAAAAAAATCCAGTGCTTGCGCTCTGCTTAGGCAGAAGACTTCACAGAGAATCTGTAATGTTTCGCTGGCATAAATAAAAGATCTCCAATATAAAATTTGACAGTCTCGGAGAGCGATGAGACGCAAATATCATCATCTCACCAGCCCCGCGATGCTGTCACATGCTGGGTATTCCCCTGGCCGTCACCTACCTCGCACTCTTTATTTAGCCTCCTCACGTCTCAATTTACATACTCATGAAAAAAAAAAAAGTTCAAAACTGCTTTATACAGCTTTATACACCCTGCCACTGCCCAGGTGACACTGTGGTGATTTTCACTGTATGTACACGATTCATATTGGCCAGTCAGAACAATCTGTGCATGTCTGGCTTCCTCTCAGACCTTTGCTGCCTCTGTTCAGTACAGCTCTGCCTTTGCTTCATAGCACACTGCAGCATTTTATTTTTCAAATCAGTAGATCTACTTATTATAGAATCAGGTCATTTAGGATTTAATTGAATCACAGCATGCCTCTGTCTTGCATAATAGCTATTTGGCCGTGCAGCTATTTGCTTGCACAAACATCGACTGAGTGGAAACCAAAGGATCAAAGCATTAGGCAACAATTTTCCCACCAATCTGAAGAAAGGAAAGAATTTGTTTAGTTTGTCCCTCACAACAGCCGTTTCCTAACTATGTCATAAAGCCGAACAACACTTCCTAGTGTTGTCCATCCAAAACGGGACTGAGTTTTGAGAGAAAGCGGCGATGGGAAGCAGTGGGACAATGCAGTGTTAACAGAGAAGGTGGGGTGGAGGGGGGGGGGGGGGGGGGGGTTAAACTTTCTTTAAATATCCTCTTTCACTGCAAAATGTCCCCATTCACATAGCGGCAGCTTTACGGGAATAACAAAACAATATGGCAACGTACTTGGCGGTAACACATGAGCATACGTGTCTTGTTTTGTTTCTGGTAATCCTTTGAAGAAAACGCCACAGCGCAGGATCACGGTGGCAGGCAGGGAGCCAGAATAGCCTGATGTTCTGTCGAAGGGTGAGGCGGATGAGGGTACGTGACTAAACATCTTGCTTCCTCTTTTCCAACGTCACATGGACTTGCACAAACATATCCTGCTTTGTGTCTGCAGGTTTCAGACGCATTGCCTCACCCAAAGCCTGAGGCTAAGCTGCAATGAGTTGGAATGAGACCAGATGAGAGGGAGGAATGAACTACTGGGACAACTCCTCCACTTCAAAAAGCCTCTCCACTTTTACTTCAGGGGATTTTGGCTGAGGTTATGCCACATGACCTGTTTCTAATAACATTTCTTTCTTTTTGCCTTTCTGTAAAACATGCCACACTAGAGTGGAGTCATTAATCTTGTTAAATCTTTCATACTAATATCTGTTGAGCTGCTTTGACTGCTAAAGTCGCTTGAAATGAGTCTGAATCGCTAATTCACTCCAGTGCCATTTCATTTCATTTCAGCAGTGGCAGATTTGGACTGCTCCGTGCACAAGAATATTAAAATATATATATATATATATGTGGGCACAGCTACAGCAGGCTATATTCATGCTGTAACCCCAATCCATTCAAGTTCACAACACACTGGCTGGAAATCCCCACCTCATGACTGAGCTTCCTGGTTACTGGCTGGTGGAGGCGCCTTTTTTTCTTCTTCTTCTCCTCTCCCTCTCTCATTCTTTTATTTAAACATTAACAAGCCAGGAAAATATTATCTAATCATAACTAAAAGGCTAACAGTGTACATCCTGAATTCACCCTGGTGAGCTGGCACAAATAAAAGAGAGAAAATGCGGGCTGTAAAGTCGCTCCAATAAGCCTGTAAATTGTGCCCATGTGCTACAATAAGACATTTTTGAGACCCTCTGTATAAATATAAGATCTGCCATTGGATTACAATTGCTGTTTTTCTCAGGGTCGACCCACCTCATTCAGTGCACAGTAGTAGTAGCAGCAGCTCACTGCGTCGAGGCGCGGTGCATTGAGAAAAACAAGCTGCAGCCTGAACCGGATAATGCTCTGAATTTAGGACAAAGCAGCAACCGGAGGAGCTTGAAAGTCGCTTTTTTTTTTATTATCCCCTGGCGGTCTGTTGCTAACCTACAGCCATATTTCTTTTAGCAGCGTGCAGGCTGGTACCGGTGGACCTATTTTTTTTGCAGGTTTGATGATAATAATAACAGTAGCGTGGGTTATTCCGGAGTCTGAAGCTGAACTGGGTGCCTTTTTTGTTGGCAGAAGCTCAGGTGATTAAGTTAAAATATTAAAAAAGGGAGAGAGAGAGAAAAGTGGTGAGTGACAAGAGGCTGCAGTAAAGTGGGGGGAGAGGTGGTGGTGGTGGTAGTGATGGTGGTGGAGGGGGGGTGGAGGGGTCTGTCGAAGAAATCAAGTCAATAGAAACTGAAGTGGATGTAGGCGCTTAGTGCTGTGACGTCACTTTCTACATTGAGCCAGTAGTAGAGGAGAGTCAGTGGAGATAGATAGAGGAGCGCCGTAGTAAAGTACACACCGTCATGAACTTCTCCCTCTAAAACTTCAACCTTGTTGCTCTAGAAGTCGGAGAGAGGACGAGATTACATTTTTTTGTTGTTGTTCGACTAACGGAAATTGCTCTTTATTCGCTTTCTTTTTGCGGGGGAGTTCGGGAGGAAGGAAAAAAAAACAAGAGAGAGCGGGGGAAGAAGGCAACATTTTGGGTTTCTTTTCGGGGGGTCGACGACGAGCGCTATGTCGTCCGCGGCGGTCGCTGCTTCTTCCAGGAGGCAGTCGTGTTATTTATGCGACTTGCCCCGCATGCCTTGGGCCATGATCTGGGATTTTACCGAGCCCGTCTGCAGGGGATGTGTCAACTACGAAGGAGCAGACCGCATTGAGTTTGTCATCGAGACGGCCCGACAGCTTAAAAGGGCTCACGGTTTTCAGGAGGGCAGGTCTCCCGGGCCGGGGAAGTCGCAGCTCTCCGGGAAGGAGATCCAGGCGATCAACCACGCTGCGGGGGGAGATCCGGGCTCCCGGCCGCCGCAGCCTCTGGACCGCTACCCTCTGTCCGACCGCCCGCCCAGGCTGGGTCCAGAGTATCAGCCTAGAGGGCAGACAAACGGCATCCAGCTCCCTAATGGATTTCCTAAGCCTGACGAGCCACCAGAGCTGAACCGCCAGAGCCCCAACCCGCGCAGGAATAACACGGTGCCCCCGAATTTAGTGCCTTTGCCTAACGGGGGCTTGACCCCGGGGCATGCCGTCAACGGCAGGAACCCGATCGGGCTTTCCTCCACTCTGGCGGGCGGTAGTCCCGCCGACATGGGCAAGAGACCCGCCTCGGTCTCCAGCACCGAGCACGACAGAGAGCTGAAGGAGAAGCACAGACCCGACAGTCTCACGCCGGAGATCTCGGAGAGCCACAAAAACAGGGCAGACCCGGACTGGATGGGCAAAGGCAAAACGGTGAGGGACCTGATGGCTCTGCACACCACGTTCGAGACCAGGTACAAGAAGGACCATGTGCCCATGCCACAAAGAGCTATGGTCTATGAGCCCGGCCCCACTCTTTCCAAGTCAGGTGAGCATTAAAAGGCAGGAATATTTTATCTATACTGTGCATTTTTAAAATTTTAATTTTTATTACCGATTTATTAATTTTCCACCCAGGAATGTGTCAAGATGGTAAAAATGGTATTTATAAAGCCATGCCCTAATATTATAAGGGCTATAAATAAATTTTTTGAATCCTTTGCTGTGTTTGTTATTGTTTTGTAGCCTGTGGTGCAGCACGAATTGGCAAAATTCACATCTCCCTTTCAGGCTAATTGTTGATCCTTGTATGAGCTGTGCAACTCAACTGCTCTGTTTAACCCTTTCCTACCTCCAGACAGAGGAAAACATCCCCGGGGGAGCAACAAGAGAAAAGCATCACCTGAACCGGAGGGAGAGGCGACAGCTGCCAAGCTCAACGGAGAGGGACAGCAGTGGTTACCACCACCTACTGACGGACTGAAAATGCCTCCAGTTCCCCCGCCAAGCTTCGCCTCTCCCCCTTCCACAATATCCCCTCACTCCCGCACCACCCCACCGGAGGCAGCTCAGAATGGTCAGTCCCCCATGGCGGCGCTCATCATGGCTGCAGACAACGCAGGTGGGAACAGCTCTCCCAAGGACGCCAACCAAGTCCACTCCACCACCCGGAGGAACAGCAGCAGTCCCCTGTCGCCGTCCTCCATTAATCAGAGGAGGCTGGCGCAGAGAGAGGCGCCGAGTGCAGGCACCCCCCATGTGCCAGGCATGGACCAAGTGCACCCCCCACAAAGCATTCCGGACTCCTCTGTACCCAGCAGCATACCTCTGTGCTGCACGCTGTGCCACGAGCGTTTGGAGGACACACACTTTGTTCAGTGCCCGTCTGTGCCCTCTCACAAGTTCTGCTTCCCATGCTCAAGGGAAAGCATAAAGCAGCAAGGCGCCACGGGTGAAGTGTACTGTCCAAGTGGAGAGAAATGCCCCCTGGTTGGCTCGAACGTACCATGGGCTTTCATGCAAGGAGAAATCGCCACCATCCTTGCAGGAGATGTCAAAGTAAAAAAGGAGAGGGACCCTTGATTTTTTTCTTTTTTTTTTGTCTGAACACTTCTTTGGGGAGGGGAAGCAAAAAAATATGAGTATAAATATATAAATATCACATACATACCATTCAAACAAACTAACGGACTTGTACATATTGGACCCAAGGGAAGAGTATACTTCGTAAAACATGGTTGTATAATTTTTGATTTTTGAATACATTGTGTTTCTATATTTTTGAAGATAAAGGTATGTACTCATTATAATGAACTACGTTCCTCTTTGTTGATGTTTAACAAAAAATTCTTGATGTACTTCTAGGTCTGGTGGCAGTTCCTGTTTAACGTAGAATGTGACTAATGCTACTCTACGAGCACTTGGCAAAACTAAAAATGCTTTTAGCTGTACTTGTATGCACTTGTTTAAAAATTGCCAAATACAATTTCTGATCTTGTATGAACATATTGTCTGAGCTTGCTTCATTTTGAGTGAATAAGTGACACAAGGGGCTGTGGACAGATGACGAGATAGCGCTCTCGGCTCTGACATGCAGGCTTGTTGTTGTGACGGCTCAGGAGACTTGATTTACGCTGCACACAACACAACACAGCACAACATGAGCAGGCTACTGTTTCAAGCTGCAGGACGGAAGAGCCTTTTTTTTTCTGTCTCTCTTTATGCACACATGTCTTATGTGATTCATGGAGAAGCTTGGCTGGGAAAAAAACAAGAAAAAAGAAAAAAAATACAAGACACACTGTCCTCGACTTTTGTGCATCGCTGTAACTGATTGCAGAACTAGGTGCCAAGTCATGTTCAGTCAGCTGGAATCTGTCGAGTCAGTAATGAAAACGTGCATGAATGTCAACATGATACAATAGTACAAACCACGCCGTGTGACCGCAAATTTGGACTTTTCCTGAAAATAACCACCCTTGGGTTTTTTTTCTGGTGACGTGTATTTTCCAAGCTTGTATGCAGATTGTGTCTGACGTCACAAAGGTGTTTGGCTTTTTTTGTTTTATTACACATATAACTTATCTCTCTCTCTCTCCCTATATATATATATATATATATATATGTAAGGAGAGAGAATTTTTTTATTAAAAAACATACTTTTGGTTTAGTCTGCAGATGACAAACTCCAGATAATGAATAAAATCAGCTTCACAAACCAACTCCAAGCATACGTTAGGTACAATTAGCACTGCAGCAACACACTGTTTGCTTTCGGTTTTAGCCTTTTGTGTCACACTGAACATGCACTCATAATGCAGCACCCTTCCCCACGGTGAGAACGGAGTAAACATCCACGCTGCCTTACATGCCAGCCTCGCTCTGTATGCCTTCAAATGTAAATGCAACTGCTGCTGCAATTTCTTTGACAGTGGAGTCACACACAAACGTGCACAAAACCCCCTACAAACTCTTGTATCGCTAATGGCAGCCCTTACTGGTCTCTACAAGCATTGAGGAGCTTACAGTGGGCCATTAAGTGACAAACTGCAGCTACTGTATGTCTAGATGAAAAGCAATCCTGAGACTATTTTTGCTCTCTCTCAGACAAAGAGCTCCCGAGTAGCTGACCACACAGACCCAGACATGGAGGATGATATCTAGCAGAAAGGAGGGCTTGGTGTTAGCAGGCAGTTGCGTAATTATTTTCAGACGTAATCTGCTTCTTGCTAGCTCCCTGATTTTTCAAACAGAGCACACAATCCAAAAGCAGATTGTTTTTTTTCTTCTTCTTCATTAAAGGCCCACAAACTGCTCTGACATTGTTGCTTTACTGTTCACCGTGGTGCCCATGAATCTGCTATTCAGCCGGGGATTTACTGACCTTCTTGCTCTGGCAGACATGTTTAAGATGGTATTTTTGGAAGGCACCTGAAAGCTGTGATTACCCGCTTCTTTAACAGGCTGCATGGTGTCCCCGATTAACTGATTGATTCATGATGTTGAATGAAAACACAGCCTTTGCACTCGCCCATTTAGCCGACTAAGAATAGCAGGTATAATTATTGTCCCCTAACCGAGAAGACTGGAAGGGCTGCAAAGGATAAAGGAAACTCTAAAGGTAACTTCAGAGCACGCGTACGCTTTTACAGTATGATTTAAAGCTTGAAACGTGTTTTTCATGAGTGCGCGTTTTCCAGGCAGCTGTTTGTTTATACACCCTTTTTCCGTTCTTTGGAAAGCTATCTTATCAGTTGGACTTTAAAACGAGAAATGCAGCCCACATTGATAAAGGACAGCACTTTACTGTGCTCATCAACAACACGCCCTTATTCCACCTTACGTGGTGTTCTCAGAGATTTTATTAAATTTTTTTTGTTAATCAGTTGACTCGTTGACCTACTTGTTCCTTATCACACTATACTGCCAACCAAATTAAAATTGCCACATCTGAGAATATCAGAGTTGAGAGCCAGGTTTTTATAACCTGGAAAGATGATGCAATGAGACGTAAATGAACACGTCTCCTTCTCTCGCTTTCCTCTGTGCTCGTAAAGATATATGACAGCAGACGCAGTACCTGTTTGTCCAGTGGTGACTGAAATGGCTTGCGCCATATCTAATACAGTGATACTGTGTCCCTGGAAGTGGCTCTGTCATAACACAGCACTCTGGTGTTGCGTGGTTACCGGTGAAATCGGTGCACGGCAGATGCTCTAGTGCAGGCTGTTGGTTAATATGCAGGGAGGGAGCTTTTCTGTAAACAGCCTGCATGTGAGGATCAGGGCCGCACAGAGCTGATAGCATGAAGTTCGGATTTAATTTTTCTGATTATACATCTTTTCTTTTTTAGAAAAAAAAAAAGTGAATCATCTCTCCTGCTTTCGGTACGATCACGCAGGAACCATTTGTGGTTAACGACTCACGTTTTTATTATGTTTACTTACACGAACCTTCAGGGATTTTTAATATCTAAGCCCTGCTTGTGAGGCGAACGCTCCTGACTTTGATGTGTTTTTACCCTCAAATGATTTATAGAAAACCTGACCGGGTGAAATCCAAGTCCAACCTTGGGTAAAGTTTAATTCGATTCCTTCTCTTCCCACTGCTTCCGGATAGCAACTTGGGGCTTTTGCTGGGCTACAGTCAAGTGTTTGAAATATCCCTGAAATCCGGCGATCTTTCATCAGGCGGCCGCGGGTCCAATCAATGGTCATAAAATCCTTCATTGACTGTTTGATCGATATTGACTCGACACAATCCAGTTAATCAAGCTAAGTGAAAGGCAATAACAGACAGGTGACGCAGCCAGTGTGTGCTGCTTGGCTGCCTCTCCTGGTAATGATTAACTCGGGCATTACGCAAAGATGTCGGCGCGATAGTAAAACTCAGCGTTCATATTTGTTGTCTTTACAGCACTAGATGAGTTTATTCTAGCACTTGACCGCACAGATAAGCGTTTCTCCTTCACGTATGGAAAAATACTCAAAAAATGACACCGTTTTTAAAAAAGATAATCGTATTTGTTGACGTTCGTTTTGTTCGAAACATCAGCCAAGCGTGACGCCAATGCTGACAGCGTGTTCATTGAAAAACACAACTACAAATTCTAATCCTTAGGCATTTATTTTACATCAAAAAATGTTGAATATGGTCCAGTGGGTGGGTGGAGGGAGCGAAGGCCTGTGTGGGAGACACTAAAGCACTCAATGTAGCCAGCTGTTTCACTAATGAATCCATGTTTAGCACAATAAATCAAAAGGCGTGCTCGTGCTGCTGTAATCCCCTGAAAGCGAAGCAGAGACGGGGACGCGCCAAAAGGAGAATCTGGTCTACATTTCTCCACTCCCAGTATAACTGAGCCGCTTGGTTAATTTTAGACCTGTCAGGGAAAACAAGGTCACAGCAAATGTTGTATCGAGGACACGCTCAGATCTGCTTCTTTTTCTCTTCATCAATCAAAGTTTCCCTTTGGTGCTGGGCTCGGGCTCCTGCGAGACTGGTAATGACGGTTTCTCTTCTCAGCACCGGGGGAGAAGCTGGGGCTTCAACCAGCAATTAGGAGGATCCGCAGGATGTGTAAAATTTCCCTTCTGATTCTTGGCTTGGTCCGCAGAGTGGGGAGAGGGGCCGGGGGGGTGTTACATCTGACTGGCCTGTTTACCATGAAGGCCAGCAAAGTTAAGATGATTACAATGCTGAGTGCCAAATGTGTGTGTATGTGTGTTTTTCCCCTCAAACTGGTATGAGGCTTGTTTACTGCATGTTTACACCATGAATTGTTCAGTGTTTTCTCTGCTGTAATTACATGTGTTTAAATGTAGTTTTGGATGGCAGTGGAACTGAACATACACAAAAACAGTGTCTTTAAGAGGGCACACACAGCTTTTTTGTTTGTTTTTTTGTTTAAAAGATAGTATGGGGACACCTTTCCCTCACTTCATGCTTCATGTTTGTCTCTGGATTTCTTTATTAGCTTTATCGCTGCGGTTTGGGAACCTAATTTTCCATTTTTCTTCCTTGCGATCGCTTCCTGCCTTATCTTTCCATCCATCCATTTCTCTCTGAC
This sequence comes from Maylandia zebra, assembly GCF_041146795.1. Lineage (NCBI taxonomy): Eukaryota > Metazoa > Chordata > Actinopteri > Cichliformes > Cichlidae > Maylandia > Maylandia zebra. The sequence continues at coordinate 24,263,320 of NC_135179.1, read as the reverse complement.
TCAATCTCTCCGTATTCCTGTATTCTCCCTTTTTGCTCTGGTGTTGCAGTGAATGGAGTCTGTGAAATGGAAATGAGGACTCTGGCGCTCTCTCACTCTCTCAGTCTCCCCCTCTTTCCAGACATCAGAACGAGGCTATGCCTCCAATGTTTTTCTCAGATCTTGGAGTGCTGCCAAATCTTATAAGTGGAGCAGAGAGAGAGAGGTGGAAGGAGAGAGTGAGCAGGATGCAGAGGAAGGAGAGAAGCGTAGGAGAAAAAGATGAAAGGAGAGAGGATGAAAAATGAACGAGGGAGAGAGGCAACATGAGGGATGAGGACAAAGCATGGGACTGATCCAAGAGCATTTGGGCTTTCTCTCATATTATAGCCAAGCCCAGCACAGTCCCTCCTCTTTCTGCTGAGCAACTACTCCTAGCTTCTGGCTCAGGATCAGCTGATAAGATGGCGTGGTGCTACTATGCCAAATGAAAAACAGGAGGCGTGTGAGGGGACTGTTATCGCGTGCAATCGAGAATTTTTGGTACATAACAACATGGCTGGAGAAAATAGGCCACAAGGAGGTCTAAATTTGCTCCACTGGAGACATTTGTAACATAAACACACCCCTGCAGAGTTTTAATAATGACAGAAATGCAGTCGTGTTTAATAGAAGCCACGACTTCTTTACCTTCCGGACACAGTATTTTGGGCCTTTGGGAGGTGCGTGCCAGTCAGGGTAGTAAGATGCTTGCTGCTGCCTTTGACATGCCAAACTAAAGTTAGATTTAGCTGGCAATAAGAGCCATGCTAAAAGTAAATACGGGAGCAGCGAGCAACACTTTGATCTAGAAGGATCCTCAGCCTGCCGCCCTGCTGTGGATTTTCAGTGCTTTGAGGTTTTTTTGGGAAAGATCCAAAATGAACTAGAGTTCATGACAATGCACTATATATACAGAAGGACTGGGAGCCAGACCTTTTCAGAAACTCAGATGCAATCATAGTGATTGACTGTCTGGTGGAGTGTTGCTCAAAAAAGTGCTGTCTTTTCCCCTGTGTGTTTGGTGAATGAAGCTTTGGTTGAGCTGTCAGCTTGTGGTGGTTACAGTGTGCAAGCTTGTGTTTGCGTGTCTGTGTGTGTGTGTGTGTGGGGGGGGGGGGGGGGGGGGGTGTTCAGGTGACTGTCTGTCTCTCTGCACCCCCAAGATGCTTGTTTAGTCAGCTGAGAGCCTGGATTTCATGGATGCGATGGCTTCTGAGGGCCATCTGCCTTTAAAGCTTGAATAATGATGCCAAGCCTATGTACGGAGAGTCGAGTGTGCCCCGGTCACAGTACAGAGGTTAAACAGATCATTTCTAATAATCATGATTCATGTTGAGACAAAAAAAAGGAAACACTGCAGTGATATGATGCAGCAAAAAAAATGTTTTAGCCGTCCTTCTGATTGCAGCCTTCTTTGCACTGCTGGTCTGTATCTGAATGTCCTGATGAGAGGGCGGGCTGGTGGTCTGATGAATCGCTTGGTCCCTGGGGTGTGTCAGCAGATCTGTGGTGATGTATTACGGGTTGCTCATTTCCTGCCGTCCCTTTCTGCTCCTTGCCTGCTCCTCTCTAGGGTTATGGCCAGGGGACGAGAGAGGGAGGGGGGCAATTATGGCCAGTTCAAGCCGGGACACAGCACTCCGTGTCTGCGTGCAACGAGATCAGCTGCCTCCGCCGCAAACACGCAATTAAACTTTCACTGTCGTGTTGCCAAACAACAAAGCACCACACACACACACATACACAAAATGTCTGAGACAACTTTTATGTGCTGCATAAATCCAGGATTCCTGAGAGATCTTCAGTGTGTTGTACATCGCCTTTCATCTCCTTAAAGGCATACAGTTGTCAGAAGATAAGAACAACACTCTTAGATATCCTGTCACTTTTGTTTTTATCTGGGAATACGTCATGCGTACATGCCCACACACACAAACACACACACGTACGAACACCCGTCCACAAATTCGCTGTATTTTTTTTATGTTACATAACAGTGAGTGGGAGCCATTTCTTCACCGAGTGCTAATGTTGTTGTCAATCAAGGCTTATAGTGGCAGCCATAGCACAATCTCTACAGAGGCAGAATAAAGCTTTTATCGCCTTTGTTTGGTCTCCCTTGCCAATCAAGTGCTCTATTCTCTTGATTTCACCTCCACCTCTCGTTCCCCCTCTGCTCCTATTGTTTTCTGTGTTTGTTTGAACTAATTTTCTCGGGAACTGTTTAGGTTATCTTCCCAGCAGCGGAACGTTTGAGTTGGCGTTAAGGAGCGAGAGGAGGTCAGGTCAGCACAGAGAACAAGCAGGGCCTGTGCTTGACAGGTGTGGTCTATTATTAGAGCCGGTGACTTCGAGTGCGTTACACAACCTGCGTCGCTCGGGCAGGTTTATTTAGATCGCAAGCAGAGCCGTTTTGGAGTATCTGATAGCTCGGGCAGAGCTATGTCACAACAGGTGTCTGGGGTTGGGGGTGGCGGATAATGGTACAGTAAATAACAGAAGGGTTTTTATAGCTCAAGGTTGATGGAGTGAAATTCAGAGTGCTCGGAGGAAAGCATTTGCAGATTTAACTCTGCCGTGCGGGCACAAAGGCGATCCATCCATCTATTTGAATCCAACAAAAGCGCACTTGTATTTAGCCATCACGAAATAAAGTATGCTAATGACAGGTTGCGCTTGATATACTGTATACATGTCTGCTGCTCTGTAATGATATAATCACAGAGCAGGAACAGCAGCCGCTCCCCTCCCTTGTCCTCCTCTTTGGCTGGAATGTGCAGGGGGAGAAAAATGATCCAATGTCATCCGCAGTGATGGAAGCTTCTCTGTTCAGCCAGAGGGATATGTTCAAGGGAGGGAGGAGGGGGGAGAGAGCGGATATTTCTGGTTGAGTGTGAGTTTGAGTAAGTCCGGGCGTCGAGCCAAGCATGCCGATGGAGGGGAAGGGAGGGGCGGGAGGCTTTTGGAGAGAGAGAGAGAGGAGAGAGATAGAAACCCTTTCGGGCTGGCACGCTGTCAGTTTCACTAGCACACAGCTGCTTCTGGAAAATTCTGCACCCTGCCCTACTAAACCACCAGGCATGACATGAATAACAAGAATGGCCCAGCCATCAACAGCAGATACTTTTCCTTTTGACGTGGGCCTAACAGACTGGTACAAATGCCCTGGCCTTGCACATAGTGGAAAAATCAACAATGAAGGGGACACCGGGGCACAATGTGGAAATGAAATCCCGGGTTTAGGAGGCTTTGTCTGGACAAGGACGCAGTTGACATAGAGCCCGAGGGCTTTGCAAAAAGGCCGTGCAACAAAATGCCAACTGATGTGTTTTGATGGGGTTACTCGTTCACCAGCCGGTCACTAATTGGAGAGTAAGAACCCACTAAATTGCTTTCAGTCAGCATGGAGCTGCATGTGTCATTTTGTTGCCCCTCGAAGACGGCGGCAGAAAAAGAAAGCATGAAATGTGGTAGCTAGTGTGTGTTTTGTGTGTTCCTAACATGACCAGTCAACACTTGCCCCAGATCTAAGTACAGCTTTCCCAGCAGTGATGAGATAATGCTAGCCCTTATCCCTCTATGAGGTTGTTAGATATGTGCAACCCTCTGTAGTGTTGACATTTCCGTGCCCAACCCAAGTGAACACATAGGGCCACAGAGGCTCCTCTCAGGCTGTCTGTATCCATGGCAGATAAAGAGGTGAGTCAGCCACTCATCTATCCAGTTCTCCTCCTCCTCTGCATGGCAATACTCCTACCCTTAGCCCCCGTCATCCTCGTTCACAAGGCCTTATGTGTACATTCAGCACATGGTGGATTGTATAAATAGCAGCGACCGCGTGGCTCGCCGCTGACACCTGACATTTTCATGCCCCAGCAAGCCGCTGATACATTTGGCGCTTGGCACGCATTCTTCTCTCGGGTTTATCCATCTGTTGATGTAGAGCCCAACCCCCCGAGCCTCTACTATGTTCCTGTAACATAACACGAGCCTCTCCTTTCCCTCTATTCATCTTAACATGCAAGCACCGCATGGCACAGACTTCACCCCTCCCTCCTACCTCCATGTTTTTCTCTGGCTCTTACTCGCTCTCCCTCCCCCCATCGTGCTGTCTTTCTTTTTCCTCTCTCTGCCTAACAACACCCAACAAACACACGCTGCACAATCCACCCAAGTCATTAGTCTTCAGACTGGCGTTCAGCTGGTCTCAGAAACCCACCAACATGGGGAACAAAAGTGAGATGGGAATTGCGTGAAGCTGGAGTGATAGTGCTGGCAAAGAACTGAATGTGAGATTGTGTGCAGGCAGGGTACTTCCTGGCTGCCCGCCAACTTCCAGCAGCAGCACTGCAGCATGTCAATATGTCCGTTGCCAGGGAAACAGCGAGAGCACACACAGTCCATAGAAAACCTTATTGCTACACTTTACACTCTTCTTCCTCTTTTTAAACTCCAGCTCAAAAATGCTCAATGAAGCTGTATTACTCTCCAGGCTAGGGAAGAGCATTACTAAAGGGGGGTTATGATGAACCCCCATGGACTTAGCCAACCACCAAGAGCTGCTGGAAGGGCATCATCCCTAACTGGCTTCCCACCCTCGAACATGGTTAGTTGTGTTTATTAAGTAAATGTGATCAGGGACCAAATATCTTTGCTGCAGTAAAATTTGCTGGTCTGGTTTAAAAAGTGTCAGCACTTCATTTGGGTCATTCAACCTTTACCCCCAACCAGTCTCAGCAAATGGCTGTTGGGGTTTTCTCATGGTTAATCTTTTGCTTCGCTCCAGATACCTCAGAACTCGGATGTTGTAACTTGGGAGTGATGTCACTTCTGAGTTAGCATGTCCCAGAAAATTTGAGGAAAAACAGGATTCGTTTTGGTTGGTTTCACTAGTAGTACAGCATAATACTAGTTTGTGCCCTTAAAAACACATTCATGGGTAGAGCCTGATCAGTGCAAGGGATTAAAAGTTTACAGTTTTACTGCTGTTTATGTTATGTGTTGCCATCTTGCAATGTTACGTTTGGGTTGGTTCGACTTTGCTTCAACTTTCCGAGTGGTAAATGTGAGTTGAGGGGGAGTTCCAGAATCAAATTCCAACTAGGAACTTGGAAATGCAGGCTTGTGACTTATTTAGCAACACACCATTAAACGTTTATAAAGTGCCTTGAAGAAACAGTTCATGGGATTTGTAATTAAATTTAACTTAAATTAGAAAAACTCAAAAAAAGAAAGTTTTTTTTATATTTTTTTATAAAATGTGGCATCTGGGAATAAAACATGAGAAGTGAAGCTACCTTCACCTGGATTTTAGCATTACATGATAAAAGCGACTAGCTAGCTTGGCTAACGTACAGCTAGCTGCTAATTAAGTAGCATACCTATAAAATAAGAGAGCATCACTCACCAGCGCTGGAGTATAGCCTTCTTCGATGGTTTGTATGTTAACCACAGTCAATTTGAGTCGAGCTCTCTGATGCCAATTAGCAGAGCTAAAGTGAAGTTAAAAGCTAGCAGCTAACGCTACATGTATTGAAAGCAGCCAGTCACACAAAGTTGCAATAGTCTTGGTAAAGAAATGTTTAGATATTAACATTTTCCAGTCAGTGCTAAATTAGCAGGTTGTATAAAAAAGTATTTCTATCTATTATTTAACTTTATGAAAAGTGTATAAGGACTGAGTCCCTCTTGGAGCCATAACACATTAAAAAAGACAACTTAGCTATAATGACTGTGACCTACTTTTACGTAATTTGTTGGTTTGTGAAATCTTGTTTTGAAGTGTTGAGCTGAGCCTTTCTGTCATCTTGATGTCACAAAAGTAGAAGGGCGGGTTTTAATATTAGACTACATGCTCACTGGGTAATTTCCTGTTATTGACAGCTGACTGTCTTTTGAGGTTTGATATCACAGATTCTTCATTTTGAAACATGGTATGAACAAGCTTTACAAAACACAACCTTTTTTAATTTAATATGACCCAAAATGAGTGAATGAGGCTATAAGTCCAGCAGGAATGCGTTAACAGAGGTAGAGACAGAAGCCAACAGACATCTATGGGATTGGAAGTCTTTTAGCAACCACAGGTATCGCCATCTGGTAGCCGCCGGAATGCAGATCAATGCAGATCAATGCTGTCTTTATTTTTCCAACCTGGAAAAATGTTTTATACCGTCTATGAGAGCCAGCTTCATGTCTTCATGTTTTGCAGCTTGGTTAGCTCAACGTTAATCTTAATGTTCATGGATAATTAGAGTGTCACATTCCTTTAAAAGTAAAGAAATCCTTTACAACAAAATATAATGCTTTTGAAAAAAATATTTTAATATCTAAATCATTTTATCTTCAAAGTACCGAGGTTTTTGTATCCTTCCTACACTACAGTACATATTTCTGTTTCCTCCTTTGCATATAAGGTTGATGTTTGTACCCTGCAGCAAACAGCTTGACTGTGAGTTATTACCGGCAGGTCTATACTCCTCCATCAGGTGTTGCGAAACAATCTCTTCAGATACATCAGGCTTCTCTGTTGCAAAGTCGCAACTTTCAACAGAGGTCATGTGTTTTATTGTGTTGATCTACAAAGTGACACAGTAACCTAACCGGCCTCTGTGACCTTTATCTAAGTAACTTTTTCTGCTACTCTGCTGATACCATTATTTTTTTTATTTTACAGCGATAAATATATTTATCTGTGGAACAGCCTGTATTGTGCTTTGTTTGAAGTGTATAGTTTGTATCCCAGGAAGAAATCCTCCTTTATCTCAGTACTCTCTCTGCTCTGTCTGTATTGTGGCTTTCATCAAATAGCCAGGGAAATTTAGGAAGGCCAGAGGAGTTTAAGAATGTATCTTGTGGCCATACGTGGTATAAATTTTGACAATAAGCCCTTACATGTCACTGATTACCTTACCATCTAATACCCCGACTTAGCCTTAATAGGATACCATAGCGGCAAACTGGTGTTTATGCAGTGTGTTCATCTTACAGTGTCTTTCTCTGAAGGACGGCTAAAGGACAACTCTGTCAGCCCCACCTAGCTTGGCACTCTTATCCAAGTCTGGCTCAGTCTGTGCTCGTATCACTAGAGGGGGAAAGGGGTGTGCCAACTATAGTGCCTTAGTACTTTTCAGAACTATCCGTGCCTGCGAGTGGTCTAACAGCTGCTGCTGCAGTGTCTGAGCTTGCTCAGGGGTGCAGATGAAAGTGCTGATGTGTCCTGTTATTTTGGGCTGTGCAGTGCCCTGGGGGGCAGAGGAATTTTTGGAGGAGACCGGGCAAGATTGTTAGCGGAGAGGTGGGGGTTTGTGCCCAGAGGGGGATCATAGGAGAGTTTCTCCCAGAATGCAATGTGACCCTCGTTGCCACATGGCGCTGCGGGAATCCTGAGGGGGTGCGGAACTGCTGACAGTACCAGGCTGAGCGACGGGCACAGACGTGAGCACAAAGACTGGATGCGCTCTCTATCTCCGATGATTGGCAGTATTTCTGGCTGCCTTTCATACATGAAGGGAGGGGCTGCTGATAGCCTGTCACAATCAAAGTTTTATGCAGCGTTTGATCCAAACTACATTTCATCTAGAGTTTCAGAGCTCACTCCTGACATCCACAACAAATGTAAAAGCCCATTTGGTTGTCCATTAGCAACACAATTGTCATCAGCAGATGGAGTTTGAACTCCAAAAATCCAGGTCGCTTCTAAACAGCTACCAAATGGAAATTAAGGTTAAATTATTTTATCAAGCACTTTTTACCTGTGAGACTTATATGAAATGATTCAACTTGTCCCACGTAAGTAATGTCATTTGTAATGACAAATCCAACAATTCAGTATATCTGTTATATATTTCCCTATATGGCATCAGAATAGAAAGAGCAACAGAATCAGAGAAACCCTGATGTAACCTTGCATAATTTTATACTATGATATCTGATTTTACTTTCACAATCATTACGATTATCATATTCAAGAGTTTTGTAAGAGCTTTATTGTCATCTCACATAAAAACATTGCATTCCTGTTGCATAACATAAATGATATAGAAATACCAGACGCATCATTTATCATTCACTCAATAACCACAACTGCTAAGTTTAACTACAATTTAATTGAAGAAAAAAAGTGATTTGTATTTCTTTCATCGGGTAAGTATTGAAGCTGCTATTTTATTACACTTGTGCAGACTCCTTTCATTTAATTAAAAACATCCTTACAATAGTTCTCATTATTATCCCGTGCTTTGCATTTTTCAGTGGTATACAAATATGTGAGAACCAATTTCAAGTCAGTTTTATTTATATAGCGCCAAATCACAACAGCAGTTACCTCAAGGCACTTTATATAATAAAGTAAAGACCCTACATAAATAGAGAGAAATGCCCAACAATCAGATGACCCTCTTTGAGCAAGCACTTGGTGATAGCGGGAAAGAAAAACCCCCTTTTAACAGGAAGAAACCTGAGGATTAATAAAGCGTAATAATATTTCACGATTAAATGCAAGGTGGTATATAAACACATAACACAATTGTGCAGCAATCTGTAACACAGACTTTGGCTTATCACGTTGGTGATAATGTGCACGAATCGCAGGTAGCTGCTCCATGCCGGCAGCTTGTTACATGCCTGAAATGTTAATGTCAGCCATCACACTGCCATTAACACTCTCTGCTGGCTGTAAATGACACAACGTTCCCATTTCCATTCATCTCACACGTGGCAGTAATATTACAGCCACGTTTGGCCTGCCGTGTGCGAGAAAGACGCCGTGTCATTTACTTAATCACACGTCCCTTATGGCTCGTACTTCAAAAACTATCTTTGATTTATCTCGGTGCCCCTTTACTGAAAGCCGTCCAGGATTTCCAGTGTCTTCTCGTTCCCGTGCTTCATCAGAGAAACCTCGTCCATGGACAATATGACACGATATTAATTAAGAGGGATACTCACAGATTGCACCATAAATCACTTTCCCTCACATTTTCATGCTTGGTCTAACATTTGCAATTTGCATCTTGTTCCCCTCATAACTGCGTACACCTCTGTGAAGAGGCAGGAGACAGAAGACTTTAGCAGCTCCACTGTCATGTCATGTTATCCTCAGAGGGGCTTGCCAATAACCTTAGAAGGATGGATGACTGTGCTGACTCATTGCACTGGTGTTGTTATCTTCAGTGTCTGGGACATTGAGGAGGCTGGGAAATGAAAGTCATGATACTATTTCAATGTACTTCCACAGTAGGGCTGTATAGGATTTATAGATCCATTTTAATATGCATTTCTTAGGCTCATTTTCTCCTTTATGCTTATTTACTTGATCAGGAATCAGTGTTAGTCCAGGTATTTAGAGATCTGACTCACATGACTGTGTGTAGATCAGGCTGCTTTGTTATTTCAGCTTCTCATGTGATCAGCACTCAACACCAAAGGCTACTCTGAGCCCCACCCCCTCGCCCCCTTCAGTACTTTGAAGACCGACAGAGAGAGTCTGTTACCAGAGAAACAAAGGTCAGTGTACTGCGTCGTCACATTCTCAACTCACAGGATGGATCTTGAAAGAGAAAAAAGGACCCGGCAAACAAACATCCTTTGTTTTTGCTGCAACAAGACCGCGTTTGTTGTTGTGCTCTGGGCTCTGATGTCATCGTCATGGGTCATCCTCTCCGTGACCTCTGGGGCTGCGATTCTCAAATAGCTTCATCAGGAGGTGCGCGCCAATTACAGCATTGATTTTTGTTTCACTGGCTCGCCCACGCTAACACAACCCCCCTGCTCCCACCCCGCCCCATCGCACAAACACAAACATGCATGTATTCATCCAATAACACAAAAATAGAGTACAGTGAGTTCACTGTTCTCTCAGTACGGTCGTTTTCCCAGCGGGAAGCTGCAGTAGAAAGACTTACTCTAGAAAACTCCATCTATTTGTCTGAGTACCATCATTAACTGAGGCAGAAGAGAAGCCGACGCCACACAAAATGATTAAATTGCAAAGAAACATGTTGACATTTTACAGCTAACTCACTGCAACACTTTAAACTGCTGCAACTCTTTCACAGAGGAAACTGTGAACACCTAATGTGACTGACCTTTGATGGTGTAAGTGATGTAATCCTCATGATAGATGCGTCAGACTTTGGCCTTAGGTTGCTCTCAATGTTCTACTCCCTAAAGGCCTCACAGGTTAAACAGGCCAAAGCAACCCCCATCAATACATGACCAAAGAAAACACTACATCACCTCAACCACGGCAATTAATCCCGGCCTTGTAGCCAGCTGACAGGCCTTTATCCAGACAACAAACAAAAATAGGCACTTTGTTGCCTGATGAAGATGTCGGAGGCCACATGGTAATTTTGCTGTAGCACTGCTATTCTCGTCCTAACAAGCAAAGCGGCACACCGCCTTTACCTAAGATTAAAAATTCAAATGCAGCACGCTCAAAGTAGGATTACTGTGCTAAGCTTGCTGTAACAAAAGAAGGGGTGGAATATAAAGGTTGGAAAAATTATGTATTTTCAATCCCTTCTGCAATGCTTGCTAATGTGATTTATACAAGAACATGTGTTTTTCTTCAGTTGACCTTATTACTGTAGCAGGGAGTCTTAATTTACATCATTTCTGGGCTGAAACATGGTTTGTACATCACATGTACAGCCTGAAACTAGCACTGCTGCTCTTAAAGGATTAGTTAAACATTTGGCTAATGCATTGAAGAATACATTGAAAGAGGCAGGTCAGGAAGTGTTTAGATTAGCTTAAAGACTAAGAATAGCAACAGTTATTCAGAAAAATCCTTAGTCACTGACAACATTTCACAAATAGGGAATGGAAAAAGTTTTACTTGTAAGAATTATGTTTAGCTATAATTAGCCTAGCATGTAGCACTAGTGGAAATACTGGAAATATGTTTGGTTTAAAAATGACACCAACTAGCTGTGAATTTAGGAAATAATTAGTTGCACTATTCTCACAAGGTTATATTACATGAACTTTGTACTAGAGAACACTAGAGTGTATATATTTGTTGTGTTACATTATTGCTAAATATTGAAATATTATATGACAAACTCCTGAAAGAAGTTCTGGTGATTTTATATTTATAATGAAAATGTTTTGTTTCCGTTTACAGGAAAGGGGAATAGATGAGCTAAAATAACCTTTACTTTAGCAAAGTTTTGATACTTCAGCCGAAACATTGTACGACTTTGAAAAGTCACACATGGTGAAGATTTCCTTGCAATTTTAAACACCCCTTCCAGTTTTATGTAAATCAGATTATTAAATTAAGCCCCCACAATGAGCCGCCATCTGACTGGAGGATGATCCGTGACCTGCTTTGAATACAATACACAATGCAATTCAAGAGAAGGTTAAGAGTTACATAATTGTGCATTGCTTCCTAGGTTCCTAGATGCTACTATGTTTTAAACTCATTAAAATATGATCTGCCTTAATGGGTGTCATGCCTAGTGAATAATCAGCTGAGTGCACAGTGATTCAAGAGATTGCATAACCTTTATATTTCATGAGACTTTGTTGGTGTTGCCTCATTCTTGTGTGTGTTTACAGGAGTGTATGAGGAATGCAGCTCTGAGTCAGCACAGAGGAACGCCAGTGAAAGCCAATATGAGACAGAGGATGGATTATATGAGGTGATGTTTTTAAAGGAAAGAGCTAAGCTTGAGCCCAGCATGGGCAGAAAGATTCTCAATGGATTGCTTTCTCTTGTTATTATAGCTTTGTTTGATTGTTAAGAGGGTAGCTTTCTTTATTTGCAACATTTAAGTGTGTCTACTTCTTATGTATTGTAAATCAGTGACAAATAATTGCTTTTGTACAAATAAGCATTTAAAGAGCCTGTTAATGCCCTCACTAGCAGTCTGATGAATTTCATTACGCAGCCATAAATGAGTTTGTCCCTTATAATGCTAATCTTGAGCTACGCAACATTAATTTAATCTGTGTTCGATGAGGCAGCTCGTAACTGATGCAGGTGAAGATCATTTCGAACAGTCGAAAGCTGCTGGAAAAAAACAAAAAGCTTGACCTTGAGTTCAGCTGGCATTTCCATTGCAAAGACTGAACTGTGAGGCTTTTAGTTTGCTGAGCGAAAGTAACACATCAAACTTCCTTTTTCTCTTCTTCTGTTGTGATATAAAGGGACCGCCGCCATGAAATCGACTTCATCTCTCTCTGTAAATGTGATCTGTAAAATTAGGTCATACATTTACTGTATGTTGTGCTTTCTGGACTTTTGATAAAGGACTGTAATGATTTTTGTTCAGAAAAATTAGATATGTGACTAAATTAAATCTATATCAATTTTCTTTGGATTATCCAGTGCACGGTCAGGGGTTGGGTGGTGGATCTAGAGCGATGGGAGGTTTACACCTTTATCAGGTCATCAGTCACTCTACGGGTTACACATGGAGACAGATAAGCAAACTCACATTTACTGCTTCGGCCAATTTAGAATCTCCTGTTAAGATCACTTGCATAGGCTGAGGATTCTGGGAAGGGGTTAGAGTACCTGTAGAAAACATGCAAATTCCACATAGAAAGAACCGAAGTTAGATTTAAACCCAGTACGTAGAGGACAGATGGAAAGAAATTGACTCTCGAGACTGTAAGCGCCAGACTACCATAGCCTCATTGAACACGAACGCACGGAAAGCCCGCCGTCAACTCGCTGCCCTGAACATGACAAAATAGTGTTATGTCAGCACGCAGAGAAATAGCAGTAAATTGGGAAGCAGAGAGGTACAAAGAGGTGTGGAGGGAAGGGTGTAGGGATATAAGGAGAAGAGGTGGGTTGGGGTGGTGGGGATTCAGGCTGTACCTGAGGCATGGAGGGGTACATCATTATTCAGAGCAGCGCTTTGATGTTGAGGCTGGGTGGATCTCAGGGAGCAGGCGAGAAGCAGTTCTAATTAAAACAGTAACAATGCAGCCCGAGTTGCCCCGCAGAAACGGGGGCTTTGAAGAGTCACTGAATGCCCCATTTAGAGCTGGCTGTCCACAGATAACACCAGATATTACGTTGACGGACTCTGAGGCCTCTGTCGCAAAATGTGTATTTTTCACTACAATTTATGAAACATTTCTCTCAGTGTGTGTGTGTGTGTGTGTGTGTGTGTGTGCTATGAGTTCTCAGTGTCCTACTTTCTGGGTTCTTTGGTGGCGTTGTGGGTCTGACAGGAGTGACAGATTGAGATGGGTTGTGGGTATTCAGAGGCCGGACAAAGACAGGAAAGCCTGGGGGATCTTGGTATGACAGGTAGACAGAGGAGAGACAGAACTTCATTACAGCTTCTGCAGAGGGGAGCTCTGAATATCAAATTAGGGCCCCAAATCAACACAAGAATAATACTAGTGCTTTTATTCTAATACGTTTAACACACACACACACGAAATTCACCTACAACAGAGCCCGGTAAAGTACAATTTTTCTGCTTCCTGGCTTGTATAACACAGATTTCCCCTCGTCCACCGAGCATGTTTGTCTCACTCCTCATATCTACTGAGACTTATTGCTCAAAAAGGCACAAGCGGGCTGTAGAGAGAGCCGAGTGATGCTCTGAGACAGTAGCAGTTCAAAGAGACTGTCTACACAGAGAGAAGGGTCTAATTTTATCTAGGAGACAGAGGAGCTCATGAAATAGCTCTCTGCCTGACTACAGCTCAATTATTCATCAACACAAGAAGTCTCTCAACTAAAAAGCCTGACACGTTATTCATTCCCCCCCTCTTCCTCTCCCTCTTCTCCCATGCTGTTTCATTCAGACACTAAACCAGCCACCCACACACACATAAACTCGAAGGTACACGCCCTACCCTGGTCTTGAACCATGCAGTGCCCTCCAGAAAAGCAGGCGCGCTCTGGTGAGGATGAGTCAAAAATATACTTAATGAATGGTATACGTTGTGGTGAGCGGTTCAGAAAGGTGAACTTTCACTTTGAAAATGAGAGTGAAAATCCTTTGTTGACTGTAAATAAAATGTTTGATTTTGCCAGAACATTTTTTAAAGGAAACTCTCTGTCGAGGATCAAAACCAAACTCTGATTTTGGATGCTTTGGGCTCATGACTCAGTTTGTGTTTTGAACAACTTGCAGCTGGCGTCATCTCCAAACAGATGACAAGTCCTGTGACACCAAGCTGACTGAATCGTAATTAGTTGTGTAAAAGGAGGAATTACAGAATAAAGTACAGTGTGTGCTGTTTCCAGTGACTCCATCTTATTTCTTTTTTTTTTCCAGAGACCTTATGAGAGCTTGGACTGCCATAAATTTCCTGTTGCTACTGGAGCAGTGACACTCTGGAGGATACAGCCGAGCAGTATTTTCTTAGCTCGGTGACAGCCAATCAAGAGAAAGCCCATAAAACATATCACTTTTGTAATTTTTTTCCCGTCTGTGCTAAGTTGCAGCTTTAAAAATCCCACTGGGGTTCAAACCCGACTTCCCTTCAGTTATTTGTTGGCTGCAGAAAGCAGTACCACTCCGATTCTCATTATTTAACATGTTGCATCAGAAACCCAGTGGGTGCATCTGCACATGAGCTTCATCTGCCAATTTAGAAGCAACTTGTTAACCTCGACATGGAAAAGGTTCAGATTACTGGTCAGTACAAACAAGAGCTCACCCTGAACGATATGCAGTCTGAACCTGTTGGATGTTTCTCATAAGTTTATGGTTTTGGAAGTTGTTGGGTGGCCTTATGTAAGAATCGCTACCTCAAGCAATCTAAGAGCGGATTTGTGCCTGCTGCGATAATGACCTGATTTTAAGACCCATCATGACAAGCTGACAAATTGATGCCAAGGTTGTTTTTTTATATTGACTAGCGACTGTGAGACAAACACAAACAAACACATGGATCCGCCTGTCTGATTGACAGTGACAAGATGTCTCTGGATTAATGGTTGATTTTAAGAGCTAATATCGAGCCTGCCAAGAACTAAAGAGGGTTTTTTTGTGTGGAAATGTGTCTCTCACTATGCTAGATACATTTTATTTCTTTACAGCAACAGGCAACAAATCCAAGTGTGGGTGCATAAATCTGAAGGATCAATAGAGAAAATACAATAACCCATCCTTGGGATTATTGCTTGGCAATAAGTACTTCCCTGAACATTTTTCATTATGAAGACTGAGATTTATCATTGATTTCTCTGCCAAAACATGTAATGCAGGTGAACTTTGTGGCGTGTTTGCGTTAATGTGGACATCCTGGCTGGATTTAGTGTGGGCTAAGTCTATCTGTGACAGGCAGCAGGTGCTGTATATCACTTAGACGGGGAGATAACACTAGCTAAAGACAGTTGGGTTTAGTGCTGTTTGTAGATAAGGCCATAGAAGCTAACTTTAGCATCTGACATGAGATGAGAAAAGCTGTGATTGCAGGTGGCTTTGGCACATTGGCCGTGGAGATGGGAGTGATTTCTAAAACAAATCCTTTCTGGATATATGTCAGCTTTAGACTGGAGGTAAAATGTTGGAAAAACACTTATATTTGGCAATTTGCTCAAGTCCTCCCCCAAACAGCAATTGTAATAGCTTATCCTGGCTTAGTAACTAGGGTCAGGAGGTCTGCTGAGCTTTGGATTACTGTACTTGTTGAAGTTGTATGCATGGTATTTTTTGTTAGGTAGTTGATACCTTTCTAAAACCCGATTTTAACTGTGCATTTATTTGAAGAACACGTGCAATGCAAGTGACATACATGTTTCATTATGGAATTTTATTACCTGCAGATAATATTCATTTTAATGAAGAGGGCGAAGTTGTTAGGAGCCAAATCTTTGGGTGGGTTGTTAGCAAAGACTTTCTTGGGATCACCAGAAACTCTGTTTCTCCGTTTTCACTGTGCGCGGCACAATGGCAAAATCACAAGCACTCCAGAGCAGGTTGTTTCTTCTGAAACAAACCCCAAATTCTCCAGTGCAAAACTGATCCTCACATCTTGTGTGTCCTTTGGCCTTGGATACTAGAGATTACTACAGTGCTTGTAAGTCACCAGGATATGGCCAGAGACCCAGTTCATATCACCAAATGTTAGTTAGACTGTTTCAGAAGTCTTCAGAGGCTGATGCTTGCTTTCTGTTCAGGTTTGGGGTCCACGGTGAAAGTCCAGCTTGAATCTAAACAGGACTTCCAAAAAGTGCACTAAAAGAAATGCAGCGCCGCCCAAGGAGACTACCCTGAAGTTTAAATCTTTGATTTTTATGGGTGGACTTCTACACCTCACTGTAATGTGTTATGTTTTATCTTTCAAACCCAGCAGTGTTTTTTTTTTTTTATCATGCTGTAATTGTGTAATAGGTAGCAGTAATTGAAACTGTATTGGTACCACGTGTGAACAGAAAGCACACCAAACAACAGAATCCAGGATTTAGCAAATGACCAGTTGAAAGACAGCCATTATCAGGGACGACATGGTCTTGACTCAGGTCCTGTTTTAATGTTGTTAGAGTTAGTTTGTGTGCAAATCCTGCTTTTTTTCCCCCCAAAGTGGGATGTGATAGACTGCAGGACAGTTCAATGTTTCCTGGCTGCACGGAAACAAAAGGGCACCTCTGCTATTCTCAGCTCTAAGTCTCTGTCGGCTCTCTGTTTGTCTGATGTCTGGCTGTCACGGCAGAAGTGGAAGACTCTGCCAACACCCTTCAGCCTCACAGCCACCTCCACCTACTAAACTATGTGTTCTACTTACAGGAAGATGTCATCTCATGCACTAATGACATGATTTAGCCTCGTGGATATGAGCGTTTGTGCGTGTCGTAAAAATTGCTTTGATGTCTCCCTCTCGTTTTCAGCGCTATAGGAGTTCATCCGGAGTTTTATTCCTCTACAAGTTTGTTTTTCCTGTGTCGAATCTTATGTGATGGTTTGGCACAAAAAGCGCTCTCTGAGCAATGCATCATCCCTTTAGAAGCTGAACGCTGTGCCAGGCAAGCTAAGTGTTTTGCTGCAGGCCATGAAGGCAAGAAACTTCTTTTTTTTTTGCTTGGTGAAATGAGCAAACCCAAAAGACACAGCATCAATTATTCACCCTCCCTCCTCCAGTCTGACATTCTGATTACGACTGGAGGTGGTTACAGGGTATCAGCAAGGTTGCAGAGTAGTCATGACAGGGGTTCAAACTCTAATATGTTTGCTGCCAAGAAATATGGGTCCGTATGATGCGTTAGCTGCCCGCAGGGCATCAGAATGAATGGTAATAATTCATCCTGAGAGAATGCAACCTATTTTTTGAGCCATTTCCCTTGACGTAAAGACAAGGAAATTACTAGTCTCCCTATTTGGTAAAGACATTAATGGTAATTTTGTTTCCCTACTTAAATTAGACGGTGCTGGACTGATTACTGGGTGAAGCTGGATCTGGTTTGTGCACTTACTGTAAAGAACAGACAAACATACAGTGATAGACAAAAAGGGACACAGATACTGATACTTGAAAGAGGGTGTTGGCGTTCTTTTGGTTTGATTACAGTTGAGGAGGTTTGTCATTGTCTGCCAAAATACTCTCTGTCTGCCAAAACAAGCAGCACAAAACTCCCGAGGGCTGGGCTTGGAAAGACACCAGTTACTGTGTATCTGTGCTTTTGGGCAAACCCAACAGAGTCATCTTTGTTTTGTTGGTGCGCAACATAAAAATACCATTGTACGGTAGTCACAGCGTTGCCGAGGTCTTTGTGTAACGCCAGAATATGATCCGGTGCAACAGCTGTTTATGAAAGGCGGAGAGTGAGCTCACTGTGCAGCCAAGGTGGTGTTGACTGAGTTATATAAAATCTATTTGCAGCCATCAGTGACAATAGCAGCCTCGGGCAACGGTTGAGCTCATCTACCATCCTGCTGCGCACAGAGTCATATTTTTTTATTTTTTTGTTCCAAAGCTGGGCGAAACGGATCAACTTCCTGATGGCAAAACGGTAGAGCAGCGGGATCAGTCGGCTGCAAGTCTCTCCTTTGGTGTGGAAGTTGAACTGAAGTGTCGCTAGTCTTGGCAGTCCTGCAAAGAGAGAGGGGTGTGCTGTGAAAACTGGCATGTTGACGCTTTCATGCCACTGTCACGCTGTTCACAAGGTGCCCCGGAGGAGTGTCACAACGCATTCTTCTCACTTAGTAGAGCATGTCCCTGTCACACTCCGGGTTGCGGTAGTCAGACGGCATTCCTCTCCTGCCATCTGTCTCTGGTATTATAGTAGCATGCAGTAGTTATTCAGATTGCCTTGCTTTTATAAGACGTGCTGCTATGTGCTTAACTATGTCACGCTGAAGTCTGAATGCTGGATGTATGGGACTAATTAAGGGCAAATTCGTGTGGCCAAAACATGCTTCATTACTGCACTAAATATTTGCGCAGGAAAATGCAAGTAACCTGGAATCTTCCGCATTTAAAACGCATCACAGGTCACATGAGTTCACTTCTGCAACTCTCAAACGGTTAATGGGTCTTGTTGACACTGAGGCGACAGTAACAAGCTGCAGCCCTCCTTGCCCAAGTTAAAGTACTAGAATGCACAAAGAGGAACTCCTTATATAGTCGTTTATGTGTCAAACGACTACCCAACAGTCTTCCCCAAACTGGCACTGGTCGGTGTGACAGCGTTATTAGTACATTTGTCATGTTGTGGTTTCCTAACCAGCTCCCCTCCCCAACCCCCACCCTCCTGCCTTCCAACAGTCTGAAGATGTCGAGAAGGCACCACATGGTATGCTGCACACAGCACATGGTTTTGGTTACAACAGGCTGTATCCTAGTTCCCCCACCCCCGAGCCTGTTTGCACAGCGCCTTCAAGGCCAAATCACGAGCACAAACAGGGTGAAAAGTACGAAAATCCTGCAAATTTTTACGCTGGGTTTTAAAATGCGGTCACACAAATGTGGTTCTCGTGCATCTTCAGATGCTTGCAAGCTCATGTGATTGCTGTTATGTGACTCACAGGAAGTGGGTAAAGGTGAGATTCAATTACCACACTATCATTATTTTCTGAATATAGCATGCTCTGATGATAATAGATAAATGAAAATGAAACCGATATAGACAAGTGTTCATTTTATGCCATGCAGACTACCAAGGAACTGCACTGCAGTTTGCATGAGGCCAGTGTAGGCTTCACTTCGTTTCACTTGTAAAGGCATGGAGTTATTTTTATTTATGGTGCAATCCCTCACCGTGCAAATAAATTTTTTTTGTTGGGTGTGTTACAACTGCTGCAGCAGAATATTGGTTAGCTCTATACAGCCGAGATGAAAGTGAAGCATATATACAGCACCTAATTGCAATCAGGACTTAAAAGGCTGCAGCTCGGAGGAGATGGCGGAATATATGATGTGATGAGTGCATAAATCAGAGATAGAGAAAATGCATTATGCATAGTTCAGATAAAATGGACGTCATTTGTCTGCTTTCATTTGGAGTCCGAGCACTCGAGGCAATTTGACTGCAGTGTTTTTTCTCTTCAAAAGAGCTCCATTAGTTATTGGCAGAATAGCTGAGGACCGATAAAACACACTGACGTCCACCTTTACACCATGCTTTCTTGCCTCCACCACCCCATTACATTTCGGGGAACACTTCCTATTTCCGCACGAGCGTGGGGTGTCTTCTGTGAGGCTTTTGGTCTTTAAAGTGAGCATTTGGGACTGTGAGCAAAGCGTTGAAAGGCTTTTTGGAAGGGAAAAAATACAATTTGATGTGTCACCTTGGAGATGGCAGTTGACAGCTGTTCCATGCACAAGCTGGGCTTAATTGGCGGGGAAATTAGCCTGACCTTGACTGTGGCGGCGGCGGCCGATGAGCTGCCGCTGCCTGCCACTTGAAATGACATTGTTGTAATTTTTGACAGCAGCGAGCAAACACTCTGAGCATTAATTATCTGGAGGAATGTGGCTCGGCGCAACAGACGCACAATGAATACTTATGTAAGCTGTCGCTCCAGTCTCCATGGTAACCCGCAGCATTATAACACATGCCTCCTCCGATCTTCTCCCCTGAAGTGGGCTGTTTCCATGGAAACCAGGCAGCCGCCTTTGATGATGGCTCTCATGAAATGACACCCGCTGATAGCGCCGGCTCCTCCGAGTCTCCGAGATGGAGGATGGATGGGTGGGTGGGTGGGTGGACGGGTGGTGGTGGAGGTTGCAGAGAAAAATATTACGGACAAAGAGAAAGACAGCCATTTCCCACAGAAACTGAATCATGTAACTGCATCTTTTTTCCCGGCTGGAGTGGTTTACCTGGCGCCAAAAGCAGGCAGTGACAGGAACATCGTGAACCAGATGAGGCGTAGCAGAAACGGCTCACAGCCACATCGGCCTGGCTGGCATGCTTCGCATCTCTCGCGTTGATTCATGTGTCATGAAAAAAGTGTCATCGAATTTTTTTGTGTGCCTTGACTGCACAAGTAGCCTGAGAGAAATTTTAAAGTGAGAGAGAGCTTCATGCACCCCTATCTGCTGCACTCTTTTATCTACTTCTTCAAACAGATAAGTGTCAAAGAGTCAGAACACTTCCCTCCTTTGCTTTGCATTCAGGACTCATGCACTGCAATCATGTGGCGCCAGCGACATGACCTGTAGTTTTAGTTTTAGTTTAAGCCCCGTGTGTGTCAGCTTCTTGACCCTCCTTTCATATCGGAGCCCGTATCATGTGTAAGATCCTGTTGCGTCAGGAGCAAACTGTCTTGTGGTTAGAAGCAACTGTTATTCATCTGCGTTGTGCAACATCCTCCAATAACCAGATACCGTTCTTGCCAGTCCTAACTGAAATTGGCTCTGCCTCCTGTTAGCTGTGTAGCATGGGTTTTAGTAGGTGCAGTCTGGGTGTCGGTAGGCACATTTAACCTGAATGTGCCTCGCCTGTCTGTGGGCTGGATGGAGAAAATAGCTTTGGCAACGACAAGCAGATCAAAGTGATCAGACGAGTAATCCCCCATGAGTCAGAAGGGAAGCAGCTGAGGGGGGAAGGGCGGTGTATATGCGTGTGCACGGGGAAGGCCAGGGCAGCTTTTTCTGCATTTTATTTCATCACTCTCCCTTATTCACACAGATAAACACAAACACTCATATACCCATCGCGTCTATGTGCTCAAACGCACAAGGTCCGCCTCCAGTGTTTCAATTTGAGCTTCCTGTAAGGTGACTTTGATGTTAAAGGGTAGTTTCATTTTGACTGTCTCAGAAAATAACCTACTGAAGACTGTAATTTCCCCTTGTGAGGAAAGCCAGCTGTGGCACATTCAGCAACTACATACACCCTTCAGACGCATATCTAATAGCACCAGTGGCCTTATGTTTGTGAAACTGAGATGCATCACTCTCACAAGGCAAATGATTTAACCGCAGTGACACAGACACTACCAGTTTGTGGTGACGTGTCATGATGAGGATCGTGTGTACAGCCCGGAGAGAGAATGAAGGCAAAAAAAAAAGAAAGGGAAAATGCACGAAAACAAAGCCGACGATGTAAGAACGAGGACATCGAGCCGCTGAGGCAAAAGATGTGATTAAAGCTCAGCTGCGGATCTTGACCGCACACTCGTTATTCAGTCCGGCTTTCATTAAGGGCGTCTGGTGGAAGGCTGCACACGGCTCTGCCCTCTCCACTGATATGTCACTGATATTTAAGATGTCTGGCTTCTCCGGCGCTGAAATGATTATAAAGTTGTGAAGTTTTAATAGTGAGGCTGAGACACTTTCTAATGATTAAAAAAAAAAGGAAGCTTCCTGTGAGCCCTCTTTTATGCCTTTGTGTCTGGATTAGCTGGTAATGGAGAAATGTCATTAGCCAGTCGACTCACTGGGAATTTCACAGAGTGTGTATGTGTGCGTCTGTGTGTGTGTGAATGTGTGATTTCAGGTCTCAGCATTTTGTGGTAAGTGTTTTGATGCTCAGTATGACTCACATTTCCCTCAGTATATTGCGCTCAGTGGGTGTACTTGCCTTCCCTCAGCAACAGCTAGTCAGACAGTGAGGGCGGTTTAAAACACAGGTGCAAGTGAAAGTATTATCCAGGCAGTAGCAGAACCAGTCAGGGTAGGATGATGTTTGCTGGGGCTTTGTGCCAAAGAGGAAGTTATTCTGCTCTCAAAGCATGGGTTGTGAAAATACAGTATACTCGCACAGATGGCCACGATGAGTCACGTCACAAGGCTTCCTCCTTTTCTGCTGGATAATCCTCATCAATTAGCTCCATTGTCAGCTGGCTTTTCACACTAGTGAAATTGATGCCTGAATGCTCGACAGCCGAGAATCTGGGCCTCTTTTCCCTTTAAACGGTGACTCACCCGTCGGGGAAGAAAAATCTTTTATTGTTGGAGCTTTTTCTCTTCAGTGACTTTGGATGATTTATTTACGAAGCCGGAGGCGCTCACAGCTAAACCCTCCCACTGTGTGTACTGTCATGGATAAAGCCCCAGTTGCATCACAGTGGTTTTTCATCAGTTAACACCAAAGACACACCCAAAGGGCTATAAAAACCTGCACTTGTGGGAAAGACAGCGAACAGGTCCTTACCTGTCCTTGTCCCTCTTTTAGTGTTTGAATGAGGTTTTTGTTATCTCTGCGATTGCTTTCATGGTATCAGTGACAGGAAATGGATACAGCGACAGGAGCTTTTCTGAGGCAGATGTGCTACTGGAAACGTTATCCCTCTTCCCTAACACATACAAAGACGCACACACACACACACACACACACACATGGCTAACAAAGAAAAGGAATGTCAGAGCTCAATGAACAAAGACTCAACTACGAGACAGTATATCACTTCCTGTGTTAAACTTGACCTTTGAACCTAATGTGTTTTGATACCGCTGACAGGTGAGGAAGGAAAAAGGCCAAATGCAGATTAGATACTGCGTAAGCGCTTGAGGTTATAAAAGATTTCTCATGAAACCATTTCTTTGCACTGGTAAGATAAGAAGCAAGAGTCACCTCAATTTTATTTCTATCAACATTAATTCCTTTTCTGGACTTTTATGGGATCAGAAGGTCCTTCCTTTACTTCAGGAAACTACTGAGCTTTACTGGTGTATTTGCAAAAATAATAGCTCAAATATATACATGGATCAGGCATAACATTAAGACCGCCTGCCTAATTTTATGCAATGTGTATTGCATAAAACTGCACTGTGTATTCTGACATCTTTTTGACATCAGAACCAGCATTAGATTTTTCGATAAATTGATATACAGGGCTGTTGGATTCAATCACACGTGCATCTATGAGGCTTGGCCATTACAATTTGGCCTTTGTCAAACTAGCTAAAATCCTTACAGACAAAATGTTTACTTGCTCCCTAATATATCCCCCCCACAGGTGAAGAGATAATAGGTGTTATTTACTTCAGCTAAAAGCAGCTGCTTGTAGTGATGAAACCAAAGAGAATAATTCTCTGTGTTGACAATAGGATTGACCAGAATTTACACAATGAACTTAAAGTTTTATTTAGTACAACCCAAAAGGAGTGACTGTGTCCATAAGCTCATCAGGAAAGTATTTTCTTAGGTCAGGGCCAAAGGCTGTTTTTCCATAGAATCCTACAGCACTGGAAGTGTTTTTGCAACCACAGCTGTTTTTGCAAAAGAAAGCTGGTTCATGGCAGCTCCTCCCTGGCTTCACTTCACTTCTGGTAGGTTGGTATCAGCAAATATACAGAGCCAAATAATTTCCCCATTAGAAGATACCGGATGCTAAAGCAGAACTATACATTGGACCTTTCCATGGATACTAGAGGCATAAACAAACAGCTGATAACAACTTTCCATGCTGATGCAACCCTGAATTTATGTCAAGACTGGCACTAAACTGTTTGTTTTTGTTTTTTTGCAATGTGGCGAAACAAGTTTTTATGTAAAAACTCACAATTCTATTTAAGTAAGAGCAAAACAGACCTTTTTGGGATCATATGCATGAAATGATTGGACCATAATTAATGTGGATGCCGCTTTTAATGTCACAACTAGAGACTTTTTGACATATCTCTGCAACAGCATGTATTGTTGCAGCTTTCTTTTTTTGCGCCCTTCACACATGGATATAAAGAGAAAATGCTGAATAAGGATGAATAAATATTGTGGGGGGCAAAGGGTTATAGTATGGCCTCTCAACAGAACCTCTGGGAGGAAACTAGGTTTGGGAAGGCCAGCCCTGTTTTTCCACAGAAAAGTGCTGCAGCACTTCCTTTCACTTTTCTTTTATTCAGAGTACAGTACAGTCATTCAGGAGAGGGGTGTGCGTAATCCAGTGTGACATCTAGTCTGTCTTGGTGAGACACTGTAAAGGAATCTGTGAATGACACAAACGCATGTGTTGTTGTGGCGTGAACAACACTTGCATCATGACGTAGGTGTGTGACAGAGAGGAGCCTGGCTACACTTAGAAATGAGGACACTGCATCTGTTCACTGCTGAAAGTGGGACAGTTTCAGTAACTTAATGCATATGTGGTGTCGGTCCGCGAACACAAATTTTGTTTTTGAGCTAACCTCCTCTTCGGCGAGCTCGGTGCAAAAAGCCTCGCGAGTAATTTGCGGGGCAGTGGCACGATGTTTCTGTTGATTCAGGGGAAAATCCGTTTTACGACATATGCACCCAGCCAAGTGTCCAATTAGTGCTGTTAAAAAGAAGGGGGGGAAAACCTCATCGAGGCAGAACTGGAATTACACTCTGTGAATTCTGGAGCCGCCCTTGCCAAGGTCTGACACAAGGGAATCAATGACTTCACCGAAATATCAAACTGTGTCATAAATTATAGTGTTTCATTGCCTCCAACCTTGATCTGCCGGAGTGAGGCAATTTCACCATCTTTGCTGCTGAAGATGAGCTGCGGCACTCCAGCTGCACTCCTGTGGATATTCAAATAATTGCCCTCTGCGCTGTGTGTTAGAGAGAATGAATTTGAATAATGTATTGCAACGGGAGTGAGGCCACAAGGCCTCCGAGGTCATAAATTCTGCTGCTACATCAGCTCAGGCCATGAGAAAGGGAGGCACACAGGGTTGTTTATAAAATGCCCTTGGAAAAATGAGTCTAATCCCCAGCCAAACCGTAAGCCATGGGGAGAGCATTAGATAACCCACAAGCTGCAGAGTAATGAGAGTAATGAGGGAGATGGAGAAGCAGCGCCAGGACAGAGAGAATGCATCCATTTATTGGCTGTATGCTCTGATTGCCCAGACCATTTGAGACAAACTGGAGCCTGACACAGTGCCGGAGTCCATTTCGTCTGATCAGCAGCAATAAGCACTTTCCACAGCCAGCGAGCGCTCCGGGCTGGGTGCAGCCCGTTCATCAAACGCATTGGGTAACCACTCAAATTATGTTTGTTTGTCTAGCGTCAACATCAGGGATCCACTGTGACTGCAACCATCGCACGCAGACACACACAAGCTGACAGTCGAATGCGATATATTAATATTGAAACGTCAATGTTACGGCCTTTTAGACCACAAAACAAGTAATTGTTGCCTGCTTGTCCCAACCCCCCCAAAAACACACACCCACTTCACTTCACTTCTGGTTTCACACTGCTACCAACTCTGTCACCTCGCTACGTCAATGCCAGCTGCATCGCAAGCCTCGCCGTGACACCTCTCGAACGCTCGGGGCACGAGCAAGTTTCACTCGCTGCCAACTTTCCTTGTTCGAAACATGTTTTTCTAGATAGGCCAGATGAATGTATGAACATGTGGCGCTTTGGGGTAAAAAAACCATAAATATACTCCGTCACAAAAGGAACAAGAGCACATGCTGTTTACTCGCACACAAACAGCACGACAGGCCGGCCTACCAGGCCCAGAGTCCCCAACTCCCCTTGATGTCTCATTAGCAGCACAAGCAGGTTTCCTCCTGTTCAGGCCCAAAAAATAAATAAAAAATGTGAGGGGTAGGGGGTTGTGTGTGTTCTTTGTTGGGGTAGGGGGTGGGAGTGCCCTGAAGGGTGCTTTTGCAGAGTGCAGGTGAGCTGCAGGGCTGGCTGGCTGGGTGACTGCAGCATTATTGCCTCCAGAAGGGTTTCTGTAAATGAGGGCTGTCTGCCCACCCGCCCGCCTGCTTTACTCTGGCAGTCCACCCTATAAAGCCTGTGTGACGGAGCAGGTAATAAAGGGCCTGAACACAATGAGTCAGCACTTTAGCCTCCATTTAATTTCATCTGAATGCAGCGCCGACCCCCCCAACCCCATCCCTACCCCTTCTGTCTCCCCATACCTCCACTCCTCTTTCTCTCTCCTTCGCACCAGACTTAACCCATTCCTGCCTCCTGTGTCTGACTTAAATGGTAGCACGAGAGCGCTTTTAAACCCTCAGAGGAAGCCGTGTCATGTGTTATTGTTGTTGGATTTTTTTAAAATCCTCTGAATCACTGTCACCTTCTGAAAAATGGCAGTAAATCAGAGCACTGCGCTTTGAATACTTCCGTCCTTTATTATTATTTTTTTTGGTATGCTGGAGTTGGTGTTGGGAGACGAGGAGGTGTGTGTGTGTGTGTGTGTGAAAGGAGGGGAGGGGGGAGAAAATGTAGGCCACACATTCCTTTCCTAGGAGCTGTCTGAGCACAAGCAAACACCGCTGCTGCGCAATCAGACCAGGATTTCCGCCATTCCACATCACAGGCCCGGCTCTTCGACTTTTCCTCTCACTTCTCACGAACCCTCCTGGATCAGATATCCTCCGAGGCTCGCAGCTCCCGGTCTTGCACGATGTGCAAATTTCCCTGAAACAGATTCATCTGCTTCCTTGAAAATTTGTGCCGAGCTGCTGATCTTTGCACCGCATCTGAACGATAAACGCTCCACTCGAGATCAGTATCTGCGCCTAAATGTGTATATTCAAACGTGGAGCGTTTAATTTTCCATACATCATTTACCTACAGTTTGAAGATAGCCTTCTTGTTCCAGTTTTAACTCTACACAACACTGGGCCCTGTGTTATCCGGTGTCTAATTATGGCTTGTCCCTGCGCTGTTCCCTTTTCTGCTCCGCTGAGCTCTCTCATTTCTTTTTTTTCCCATATTGTTTGTGCCATTTCCTGCGAAGGATGGAGGACATTGTCCAGGCCTCCTCTTTCCTTTCTGCCCCCCTCCCTCTTGTAATAACTCTCTCTTTCTGTCTCTCTCTCTTATTTTTCCTCTGTATTTCTAGCTCTCTGTCTTTGTGTCTCATGCAGCTGCAGTACAATAACAGTGTTTGACTCCAATAGTCCAGACAGGACTTTGGTTTAAATAAGCACCCCCGAGGCCATGTAATAACCCAGCTACCCCCTGTTCTAGTCTCCTAGTCTGTCCCTCAGTGCTGGGGCCCCGGTCCACAACACATTCCTCCTCAAACGCCCTGCCAGCCACTTAGCCAGCCAGTCAGCCAAACCGCCATAGGAAAAACACAGAGCATGGAACTGTGATTCACAGCCCTGATATAGAATATCACCTCCTCCTTTCTCCCCAGTCCAACAGCTGGTTTCCTGGAAGCAGGCTTGTGCGGTGTGAGTTAGCGCTTTGGAGGGGGGGAGGGCAAGACGCTGCAATCAAGAAGGGCCCGGCTGTGATCCTTCAAAGGCCTCTCCGCTCACATCTGCAGCTCCCTGCCACAGTGTTGCAACATTTTGCGACCGGCCTGTGTTTACGTGAATGCAGAACACACGGTGCAGAGCAACAGGATTTGATGTAATGCCGGTTATCTCATGATGACACCAATCAGTTAAGGTCATAATTTTCACATGCTAAAGGTCCCTGGGTTGTTTGGGGGCGAAAGGTGAAGTGGAGGTGGGGCTGTTTGCTTTTCCAGCTGTCTCTGAGAGATGTGTACTTTAAGGTGACTGTGTTGTTGATAACTGAAGAATCATTAGTGCATCAGTAAATAAGGGCTTCATCTACACTCCTTTGGGAATGATGTCACCTATGATAATAAAGAAACTATTAGCTATTACTATTACTATTATTATAAGTCATTTCTCCTATGATGCACGGCTTAAAAAGTGTCCCTCTGCATTTCCCGTATATGCAATTAGAGTGCCCTCAACCTACTTTAGAGAGCATGTCAAGTCATATGTCTCTGTGGCCTTTCCTGTCTACACAATGACCCTCGAGAAGAGGAGAAGAATAGGAGCAGGGCTCACTTCCCTCCTGCGCATGAACAGCCTAATTTAGGAAAGCGTGTCAGTGTGAACCTTTGTCACATTGCAGGGCTCATTGTTCCCCTGATAGAGTCATTCCACTTTGAAAAGGCTTTTAAGAGAGTGGAGAATATCTAGCATCCTGCACCCATACAGACACATCTGCATTTGTATGCACGCACCCTCTGAATTAGTGCACAGATATTGGCGGGACCATTCTCATGCACACAATATAGGGAGATTAAGAATGGAAGTAGGCTAGCATGAGATCATGCGTGCTCTGGCTCATTAGGTACATTTAATATAGTCTGCCTGAAAAACCATCTGTTCCAGGCGGATGGTGCCAGATATGATGCGATGCTGGCAGACTTGGTTGTTCCTGTTTACTATTATGAAAGATGGCTGCGTAGTAAGGCTAGACAATAGACTTAAAAATCCAGTCTTTAAAAGGTTCATGCCTATTCTGAAAAAAAGCTTCTTCTTTTTTTTTTGCCAGATGAAGATTTAATATTATATTTATGCAGAAAAGGCAACTTTTACATTAGAATAGTTTAGCATTTTCAAAGACAATTTCCCCCCAAAATACCTGTTAGCTAGCTAGCTTAGGGTAAAGACTGGAAACAGCTATTCTGCCAAGGGACCAAATAAAAAAAAAAATCCCACTTAACATAACCTGTCAAATCTCATCAATCAATAAATAGTACTTTATTAAATGCATATAGAAAACAAAAGTCTAAATATTGCTTTTTTTTTATGGGATTTATGTTGGGCTAAGTATTAGCATTGACATACTGGTTCTCAATAAATATTCAAGACAAGAAATACTTATTAGCTGTTTACTTGCTTCAAGTTTGTTTGTGTTTTCACTAAGAAAATTCAAACAATTTCATAACAAACACAACAAATAGCAAAGAATTTGGAAAAAAGATAAATATTTCTTCAACTTGCTGGCTAACATGGCATAGCAGGTATATAAAGTTAATTAGGTTAAGGATAGCGCTTAGCTAGTCAAAAAAATAAACTCAAACTGCTAACTGAATGTTTAAAGCTTAGCAATACGTTAGCTAAGGAGCATATGGTAGGCTTTGTTGTTAGTTTTCTTCTTTATCACTAAATTAATTTTCAGCTGTTTTGGAAATGTAAAAAAAAGGAACATGCAGTCTATGATGCTAGCGAAAGTTAGCCTTTTGAAGTTTTCACATGACTGTAACAACCACACATGTCACCACATGACCTTGTTTTGGCTACCATTTTGGATGAATGACAACGTAAGAACAAGTTCATAAGGCCACAGTCAGACAGGCCAGGAGACCACTGGTCACTGGGTAATAAAGGGGTAATCCCGAGCTGGTTGGCGCTAAACTCCTTGTGATTGCTTCAGTTGCATGTGACTTGTCTCCCAACACTCACCAGTCACTCTGTGGTTTCTCATGAAACTGTAAAAGTGCGCCACAAACTGGAAATTGATTGAATGGTACTGCATCAAGTCCGATATTGCAGAAAACCGTTAAGCAGTGTATCCATGACGTCATCTGAGAAAGACCAAGAGGTAAGTGGGTTCTCTCTTTCTACTAACTTGACTGTAATGTTATTTAAAAAGTCTGTAACAATCTAATATCCCAATATTGGTGGTGTTCCTACAGCATCAGAACAATGTTGGTCCAGGATAAACTTTACAACTAACCGATTACATTAGCATTAGCCAAGAAATTGGCTAATGTTACTTAAAAGCTATCACAAGCCAACCAACATGAGTGACCTAAATTTGGCTAACAGCAAACCTAACGTAATAATAGATTTGTTATATGGCATAAGTTGATAAAGAAAACACTTGAAATGCTTACCATTTGTTTCAGGAGACAGTTTTATATAAACAAAGACAGTGTTCTTCCCTTTTCCTCCACATTGCAAGGCTATGACATCACAACAACAATGTTGTTGCAATGTTGATCCCGGACCAACATTACTATGTTGCGACAGGAACACCACCACCACTGGATCACGT